>NC_069500.1:873949585-874288335 GCF_027579735.1 Bombina bombina
CTAGCTCCCAGTAATGCACTGCAGCGCCTGAGCCTATCTAGGTATGCTTTTCAACAAAAGATTCCAAGAAAATGAAACAAATTTGATAATAGAAGCAAATTGGAAAGTTGGTGAAAATTGTATGCCCTATCTAAATTATTAGTTTAATTTTGACTTTAAAGTCAATTTATTTGTGTGTTTCACTCCTGCAAAGTGGGCATCCATTTAAAAATAAAATGCTCTAACAAACACAGGCCTAGATTTAGAGTTCGGCGGTAAAAGGGCTGTTAACGCTCCGCGGGTTTTTTTCTGGCCGCACCATAAATTTAACTCTGGTATCGAGAGTTCAAACAAATGCTGCGTTAGGCTCCAAAAAAGGAGCGTAGAGCATTTTTACCGCAAATGCAACTCTCGATACCAGAGTTGCTTACGGACGCGGCCGGCATCAAAAACGTGCTCGTGCACGATTCTCCCATAGGAAACAATGGGGCTGTTTGAGCTGAAAAAAAACCTAACACCTGCAAAAAAGCAGCGTTCAGCTCCTAACGCAGCCCCATTGTTTCCTATGGGGAAACACCTCCTAAGTCTGCACCTAACACCCTAACATGTACCCCGAGTCTAAACACCCCTAACCTTACACTTATTAACCCCTAATCTGCCGCCCCCGCTATCGCTGACCCCTGCATTACACTTTTAACCCCTAATCTGCCGCTCCGTAAACCGCCGCCACCTACGTTATCCCTATGTACCCCTAATCTGCTGCCCTAACATCGCCGACCCCTATGTTATATTTATTAACCCCTAATCTGCCCCCCACAACGTCGCCGACACCTACCTACACTTATTAACCCCTAATCTGCCGAGCGGACCTGAGCGCTACTATAATAAAGTTATTAACCCCTAATCCGCCTCACTAACCCTATCATAAATAGTATTAACCCCTAATCTGCCCTCCCTAACATCGCCGACACCTACCTTCAATTATTAACCCCTAATCTGACGACCGGAGCTCACCGCTATTCTAATAAATGTATTAACCCCTAAAGCTAAGTCTAACCCTAACACTAACACCCCCCTAAGTTAAATATAATTTTTATCTAACGAAATAAATTAACTCTTATTAAATAAATAATTCCTATTTAAAGCTAAATACTTACCTGTAAAATAAATCCTAATATAGCTACAATATAAATTATAATTATATTATAGCTATTTTAGGATTAATATTTATTTTACAGGCAACTTTGTAATTATTTTAACCAGGTACAATAGCTATTAAATAGTTAAGAACTATTTAATAGTTACCTAGTTAAAATAATTACAAATTTACCTGTAAAATAAATCCTAACCTAAGATATAATTAAACCTAACACTACCCTATCAATAAAATAATTAAATAAACTACCTACAATTACCTACAATTAACCTAACACTACACTATCAATAAATTAATTAAACACAATTGCTACAAATAAATAACATTAAATAAACTATCTAAAGTACAAAAAATAAAAAAGAACTAAGTTACAGAAAATAATAAAATATTTACAAACATAAGAAAAATATTACAACAATTTTAAACTAATTACACCTACTCTAAGCCCCCTAATAAAATAACAAAGCCCCCCAAAATAAAAAATTCCCTACCCTATTCTAAAATACAAATATTACAAGCTCTTTTACCTTACCAGCCCTGAACAGGGCCCTTTGCGGGGCATGCCCCAAGAATTTCAGCTCTTTTGCCTGTAAAAAAAAACATACTATACCCCCCCCCCAACATTACAACCCACCACCCACATACCCCTAATCTAACCCAAACCCCCCTTAAATAAACCTAACACTACCCCCCTGATGATCTTCCTACCTTGTCTTCACCATGCCAGGTTCACCGATCCGTCCTGGCTCCAAGATCTTCATCCAACCCAAGCGGGGGCTAGACATCCACTGAAGAAGTCCAGAAGAGGGTCCAAAGTCTTCCTCCTATCCGGCAAGAAGAGGACATCCGGACCGGCAAACATCTTCTCCAAGCGGCATCTTCTATCTTCTTCCATCCGATGACGACCGGCTCCATCTTGAAGACCTCCAGCGCGGATCCATCCTCTTCTTCCGACGACTAGACGACGAATGACGGTTCCTTTAAGGGACGTCATCCAAGATGGCGTCCCTCGAATTCCGATTGGCTGATAGGATTCTATCAGCCAATCGGAATTAAGGTAGGAATTTTCTGATTGGCTGATGGAATCAGCCAATCAGAATATAGTTCAATCCGATTGGCTGATCCAATCAGCCAATCAGATTGAGCTCGCATTCTATTGGCTGTTCCGATCAGCCAATAGAATGCGAGCTCAATCTGATTGGCTGATTGGATCAGCCAATCGGATTGAACTATATTCTGATTGGCTGATTCCATCAGCCAATCAGAAAATTCCTACCTTAATTCCGATTGGCTGATAGAATCCTATCAGCCAATCGGAATTCGAGGGACGCCATCTTGGATGACGTCCCTTAAAGGAACCGTCATTCGTCGTCTAGTCGTCGGAAGAAGAGGATGGATCCGCGCTGGAGGTCTTCAAGATGGAGCCGGTCGTCATCGGATGGAAGAAGATAGAAGATGCCGCTTGGAGAAGATGTTTGCCGGTCCGGATGTCCTCTTCTTGCCGGATAGGAGGAAGACTTTGGACCCTCTTCTGGACTTCTTCAGTGGATGTCTAGCCCCCGCTTGGGTTGGATGAAGATCTTGGAGCCAGGACGGATCGGTGAACCTGGCATGGTGAAGACAAGGTAGGAAGATCATCAGGGGGGTAGTGTTAGGTTTATTTAAGGGGGGTTTGGGTTAGATTAGGGGTATGTGGGTGGTGGGTTGTAATGTTGGGGGGGGGGTATAGTATGTTTTTTTTTACAGGCAAAAGAGCTGAAATTCTTGGGGCATGCCCCGCAAAGGGCCCTGTTCAGGGCTGGTAAGGTAAAAGAGCTTGTAATATTTGTATTTTAGAATAGGGTAGGGAATTTTTTATTTTGGGGGGCTTTGTTATTTTATTAGGGGGCTTAGAGTAGGTGTAATTAGTTTAAAATTGTTGTAATATTTTTCTTATGTTTGTAAATATTTTATTATTTTCTGTAACTTAGTTCTTTTTTATTTTTTGTACTTTAGATAGTTTATTTAATGTTATTTATTTGTAGCAATTGTGTTTAATTAATTTATTGATAGTGTAGTGTTAGGTTAATTGTAGGTAATTGTAGGTAGTTTATTTAATTATTTTATTGATAGGGTAGTGTTAGGTTTAATTATATCTTAGGTTAGGATTTATTTTACAGGTAAATTTGTAATTATTTTAACTAGGTAACTATTAAATAGTTCTTAACTATTTAATAGCTATTGTACCTGGTTAAAATAATTACAAAGTTGCCTGTAAAATAAATATTAATCCTAAAATAGCTATAATATAATTATAATTTATATTGTAGCTATATTAGGATGTATTTTACAGGTAAGTATTTAGCTTTAAATAGGAATTATTTATTTAATAAGAGTTAATTTATTTCGTTAGATAAAAATTATATTTAACTTAGGGGGGTGTTAGTGTTAGGGTTAGACTTAGCTTTAGGGGTTAATACATTTATTAGAATAGCGGTGAGCTCCGGTCGGCAGATTAGGGGTTAATAATTGAAGGTAGGTGTCGGCGACGTTGTGGGGGGCAGATTAGGGGTTAATAAATATAACATAGGGGTCGGCGATGTTAGGGGTAGCAGATTAGGGGTACATAGGGATAACGTAGGTGGCGGCGATTTGCGGTCGGAAGATTAGGGGTTAATTATTTTAAGTAGCTTGCGGCGACGTTGTGGGGGGCAAGTTAGGGGTTAATAGATATAATACAGGGGTCGGCGGTGTTAGGGGCAGCAGATTAGGGGTACATAAGTATAACGTAGGTGGCGGCGATTTGCGGTCGGAAGATTAGGGGTTAATTATTTTAAGTAGCTTGCGGCGACGTTGTGGGGGGCAAGTTAGGGGTTAATAGATATAATACAGGGGTCGGCGGTGTTAGGGGCAGCAGATTAGGGGTACATAAGTATAACGTAGGTGGCGGTCGGCAGATTAGGGGTTAAAAATTTTAATCGAGTGGCGGCGATGTGGGGGGACCTCGGTTTAGGGGTACATAGGTAGTTTATGGGTGTTAGTGTACTTTAGGGTACAGTAGTTAAGAGCTTTATAAACCGGCGTTAGCCAGAAAGCTCTTAACTCCTGCTATTTTCAGGCGGCTGGAATCTTGTCGTTAGAGCTCTAACGCTCACTGCAGAAACGACTCTAAATACCAGCGTTAGAAAGATCCCATTGAAAAGATAGGCTACGCAAATGGCGTAGGGGGATCTGCGGTATGGAAAAGTCGCGGCTGAAAAGTGAGCGTTAGACCCTTTAATCACTGACTCCAAATACCAGCGGGCGCCCAAAACCAGCGTTAGGAGCCTCTAACGCTGGTTTTGACGGCTACCGCCGAACTCTAAATCTAGGCCAGAGCATTTTATTTTTTTACACTAGAATGTCCATTTAACAATAGAAATCAATTTAGTGCAGCCTAATATCAGATAATGACACTTTAGTATATTGTAGCTTGTAGACTTTTTATTTTTTTAGTTTCTAAATTACATTTGATCCAAATGGTTCACAAGGCTGTAAGCTGCTGATCTTCATGGTAGGGAAGGTTTTAATAAATGAACTTGATGGTGCTGAAGAGTCCTGCGGTGATTTTCAGAATAGTGCAATTCGCTCCTGCCTTGAAGCTAAAGGTTTGAAGCTAAAAGCATGAACTATGGCAGATGTTGGCTCAGCTGCAACGCTGTCCCTTGCTGCATTTTCACATCTTGTGATGTCACGCAGATGTTCGTTATTTCTGCCGCTATTCCTTTGCTTTTGTACACCAATACAACAAAGCATATGGGGGCATACAAAAAAAATGCTTTCATAGACTGAAAAATATTTTCGAAATATGTTTCACAAAAAATAACTTAAAGGGACAGTCTTAGTCAAAATTAAACTTTCATGATTCAGATAGACAATGTAATTTTAAACAACTTTCCAATTTATTTATTTTCATCAAATTTGCTTTGTTCTCTTGGTATTCTTTGTTGAAAGCTAAACCTAGGTAGGCTCATATGCTAATTTCGAAGCCCTTGAATGCTGCATCTTATCTCAGTGCATTTTGACAGTTTTTCACAGCTAGACAGCGATAGTTCATGTGTGCCATATAGATAACCCTGTGCTTATTCCCATGGATTTATTTATGAGTCAGCACTGATTGGCTAAAATGCAAGTCTGTAAAAAGAAAAACTGAGATAAGGGGGCAGTCTGTAGGGGCTTAGCTACAAGGTAATCACAGAGGTAAAAAGTGAATTAATATAACAGTGTTGGTTATGCCAAACTGGGGAATGGGTAATAAAGGGATTATCTATCTTTTTAAATAATAACCATTCTCCATTTTTTTCTTTCATGATTCAGATTAACACTTTGGGCTCTATTTATTAAGCAGCGGAAGTAAAGACACAGCAGTCATAAGACCGCTTCTCCTTAAACTGTCCGACACCTTTTAGGTGGCAGATTGAAATGATCCGGATCCGATCCAATTGGGATGATTGACAGCCCCTGCTAGTATGTATGTATATGTGTGTGTGTGCAAGTGTGTATGTGTACATGTATGTATGTATGTGTAATAACAAGCAAGGTCTCCAGCACTATTTAGACAGTCTTTGTACACAGATAGCGACGTTTCGGTGTCACAGCACCTAATCCATGCTTGGACCAAGCATGAATAAGGTGCTGTGACACCGAAACGTCGCTATCTGTGTACAAATAATGACTGTCTAAATAGTGCTGGAGACCTTGCTTGTTATTACATATTTGTGTTAGGGCTTTGCAGCGCCCTAAGGTCTACCGTTCACCACTCCGCTCCAGTGTGCTGGTCCCTGACTTTGTTTTGTATGTATGTATGTGTGAGTGAGTGTGTGCATATATGTATGTATATACAGTATATATAGGTGTGAGTGTGTATGTGTTCATGTATGTATGTACTGTATATGTATGTATGTATGTATGTATATGTGTGTGTGTTATCTGTGTGTGTGTGTGTGTGTGAATAAAAGATTTTAAAAGATTGTGGCTTTGGAAACAGTTTTAAGCAACTCCAAGATAAAAGTTGGCAATTGGCATTGTGTTCAATTCATGTATTGAAACTAAATTTCCATTAATTAATAATGTAAGATGCAGATCACTGTGAGGTTTAGTATCCGTGGCACCGTTCCATATGCTATTTTAAACTAAAACAACAATCAGATTAAATATCAGTGTGCGGAACAAAAAGCTAAAACCTCTATTATGTACATAGCACATGCTATAGAAAATAAATAGCCGTAAATGATACAGTATACTGTAAGTGATACATGAAACATTAAAATGGTATTGGTATTTAGAGCCACACTGTGCATTAATATATGCATGTACTGTGTCATTAACACTCAATGATAGCTCATTTATTCATCAGAAAAGAATCTTGGAATTTTAAGGCTCAAATATAGGTTTAGAGGTTAAAGAAATATACCACTGCATTCCAACATTATGCATCCAAGCTTTGTAACTAAGATTTGAGTAATAATAATTTACCAACAATAATTAATTATCGCTATTTAAAAAGTAGTAAGCCAGTGTATGAACATATATATATATATATATATATATATATATACAAGTGAATATAAAAAGTCTACACACCCCTGTTAAAATGTCAGGTTTCTGTGATGTAAAAAAATTAGACCAAGATAAATAATTTCAGTTTTTCCACCTTTAATGTGACCTATAAACTATGCAACTCAATTGAAAAACAAACTGAAATCTTTTAGGTGAAGGGAAGTAAAAATAAAAAAATAAAATAATATGGTTGCATAAGTGTGCACACCCTTAAACTAATACTTTGTTGGAGCACCTTTTGATTTTAATACAGCACTCAGTCTTTTTGGGTATGAGTCTATCAGCATGGAACATCTTGACTTGGCAATATTATCCCACTCTTCTTTGCAAAACACTTCAAATCTGTTAGATTGTGAGGGCATCTCCTGTGCACAGCCCTCTTCAGATCACCCCACAGATTTTGAATTGGATTCAGGTCTGGGCTCTGGCTGGGCCATTCCAAAACTTTAATCTTCTTCTGGTGAAGCCATTCCTTTGTTGATTTGGATGTATGCTTTGGGTCGTTGTCATGCTGAAATATGAAGTTCCTCTTCATGTTCAGCTTTCTAGCAGAAGCCTGAAGGTTTTGTGCCAATATTGGCTGGTATTTGGAACTGTCCATAATTCCCTCAACCTTGAATAAGGCCCCAGCTACAGCTGAAGAAAAACAGCCCCAAAGCATGATGCTGCCACCACCATGCTTCACTGTGGGTATGGTGTTCTTTTGGTGATGTGCAGTGTTGTTTTTGTGCCAAACATATCTTTTGGAATTATTGCCAAAAAGTTCAACCTTGGTTTCATCAGACCATAACACCTTTTCTCACATGCGTTTGGGAGACTTCAGCTGCGTTTTTGCTCAATTTAGCTGGGCTTGGATGTTTTTCTTCGTAAAAAAAGGCTTCCGTCTTGCCGTCTACCCCAAAGCCCAAACATATGAAGAATATGTAGAGATTGTTGTCACATGCACTACCCAGCCATTACTTGCCAGATATTTCTGCAGCTCCTTTAATGTTGCTGTAGGCCTCTTGGTAGCCTCCCAGACCAATTTTCTTCTCGTCTTTTCATCAATTTTGGAGGGACATCCAGTTCTTGGTAATGTCACTGTTGCACCATATTTTCTTCACTTGATGATGACTGTCTTAACTGTATTCCATGGTATATCTAATGCTTTGGAAATTCTTTTGTACCCTTCTCCTGACTGATACCTTTTAACAATGAGATCCCTCTGATGCTTTGGAAGCTCTCTGTGAACCATGTATTTTGTGTAGGACGTGACTAAGAAAATGTCAGGAAAGACCTACTAGAACAGCTGAACTTTATTTGGGGTTAATCAGAGGCACTTTAAAATGATGGCAGGTGTGTGATGACTCTTATTTAACATGGTTTTGAATGTGATTGCTTAATTCTGAACACAGCTACATCCCCAGTTATAACAGGGTGTGCACACTTATGCAACCACATTATTTTAGGTTTTTTTGTTTACTTCCCTCCACCTTAAAGATTTCAGTTTGTTTTTCAATTGAGTTGTATAGTTTATAGGTCACATTAAAGGCGGAAAAAGTTCTGAAATGATTTATCTTAGTCTAATTTTTTTACATCACAGAAACTTTTTTTATATATATTCATACAAAGAATAATAATAATAATAATTAATAACAAAATGTGACTTTTCAATCACAAATGAATATAGCAGTATGTGCGCTGTAAGAAACGTACTAAATTCTCATGACATTTAATATAAAAAAATTATTTATTTTTTTATTTTATATCAATAAAAATAGACAAATGGTAAAAAAAAAAAAGGAATTATTTTAATAAACAAAAACCTGCATATAAATATTAAAACAAAGAATAAGATAAAAACAAAGCATATAACATTCTTAACCAAAATTATACACATAGATAGCGGCAGCCACATAAATATATTCAGGCTGAAGTGGTTTGAACCCATGATACATGTATATATACGTTTTTTCTTTTATATTTAGATATTTACATGTCCACTAACAGCTATGTGTATTAACATGCGGCTAGATTACGAGTTTTGCGTTATGAGCTGTTCGGTAATAACTTGCACGTTAATACCACCGCTCATTTCCCTACAGCGCTGGTATTACAGGTTTACAAAAACCCGGCGTTAGCAGGCAAGAAGTGAGCATAAAGCAAAATTGAGCTCCATACTGCACTCCAATACCAGCGCTGCTGAAAGCTGCGGTAAGCTGGTTTTACGTGCTCGTGCACGATTTCCCCATATACATCAATGGGGAGAGCCGGCTGGAAAAAACCCTAACACCTGCAAAAAAGCAGCGTAAAGCTCCGTAATGCAGCCCCATTGATTCCTATGGGGAAACACATTTTATGTTTACACCTAACACCCTAACATGAACCCTGAGTCTAAACACCCCTAACCTTACACTTATTAACCCTTAATCTGCCGCCCCCGACATCGCCGACACCTACATTATACTTATTTACCCCTAATCTGCTGCTCCGGACATCGCCGCCACTATAATAAACATATTAACCCCTAAACCTAAGTCTAACCCTAACACCCCCTAACTTAAATATAATTAAAATAAATCTAAATAAAACCTACTATCATTACCTAAATAATTCCTATTTAAAACGAAATACTTACCTGTAAAATAAACTGTAAACTAGCTACAATATAAATAATAGTTACATTGTATCTAGCTTAGGTTTTATTTTTATTTCACAGGCAAGTTTGTATTTATTTTAACTAGGTAGAATAGTTACTAAATATTTATTAACTATTTACTAACTACTTAGCTAAAATAAATACAAATTTACCTGTAAAACAAAACCTTACCTGTCATACACTAACACCTAACCTTACACTACAATTAAATCAATTACCTAAATTAAATACAATTACCTAAATTAAATACAATTACCTAAATTAAATACAATTACCTAAATTACAAAAAACAAAAACACTAAATTACACAAAATAAAAAAGAAATGATCAGATATTTAAACTAATTACACCTAATGTAATAGCCCTATCAAAATAAAAAAGCCCCCCCCCCCCCCAAAATAAAAAAAAACCCTAGCCTTAACTAAACTACCAATAGCCCTTAAAAGGGCCTTTTGCGGGGCATTGCCCCAAATGACCTGTAAAAAAAAATAAAAACAACCCCCCAACAGTAAAACCCTCCACCCACACAACCAACCCCCCAAATAAAATCCTAACTAAAAAAAACTAAGCTCCCCATTGCCCTGAAAAGGGCATTTGGATGGGCATTGCCCTTAAAAGGGCATTTGGCTCTTTTTCCGCCCAAAACCCTAATCTAAAAATAAAACCCACCCAATAAACCCTTAAAAAAGCCTAACACTAACCCCCAAAGATCCACTTACAATTTTTGAAGACCCGACATCCATCCTCAACGAAGCCGGCAGAAGTCCTCAACGAAGCGGCAGAAGTCTTCATCCAACCGGGCAGAAGTCTTCATCCAGACGGCATCTTCTATCTTCATCCATCCGGCGCGAAGCGGGTCCATCTTCAAGACATCCGGCGCGGAGCATCCTCTTCAATCGACGTCTTCTTCCGAATGAGGTTTCCCTTTAAATGATGTCTTCCAAGATGGCATCCCCTAGATTCCGATTGGCTGATAGATTTCTATCTGCCAATCGGAATTAAGGTTGAAAAAATCCTATTGGCTGATTGCAACAGCCAATATGATTGAGCTTGCATTCTATTGGCTGATTGGAACAGCCAATAGAATGCAAGCTCAATCCTATTGGCTGATTGGATTTTTTTTTTAGCACTTTAGTTATGAGTTTTATGCTTTTTTTTAGCCAATAGAATGCAAGCTCAATCCTATTGGCTGATTGGATTTTTTTTTTTTTTTTAGCACTTTAGTTATGAGTTTTATGCTACAGCTTTGTAGCGCAAAACTCATAACTACTGACTTTCAGTTTATGGTATCGATCTTGGCGGTATAGGGTGTACCTCTCACTTTTTGGCCTCCCAGGCAGACTCCTAATACCGGCGCTATGGAAGTCCCATTGAAAAAGGACTTTTTGAAAGCTGCGGTAATTACGTTGCGTTACGGCCAAAAAAGTGTGTGGTGCCGCTAAACCTGCAAGACTCATAATACCAGCGGTAGTGAAAAACAGAATTTATGTTTACCTGATAAATTACTTTCTCCAACGGTGTGTCCGGTCCACGGCGTCATCCTTACTTGTGGGATATTCTCTTCCCCAACAGGAAATGGCAAAGAGCCCAGCAAAGCTGGTCACATGATCCCTCCTAGGCTCCGCCTTCCCCAGTCATTCGACCGACGTAAAGGAGGAATATTTGCATAGGAGAAACCATATGATACCGTGGTGACTGTAGTTAAAGAAAATAAATTATCAGACCTGATTAAAAAACCAGGGCGGGCCGTGGACCGGACACACCGTTGGAGAAAGTAATTTATCAGGTAAACATAAATTCTGTTTTCTCCAACATAGGTGTGTCCGGTCCACGGCGTCATCCTTACTTGTGGGAACCAATACCAAAGCTTTAGGACACGGATGAAGGGAGGGAGCAAATCAGGTCACCTAGATGGAAGGCACCACGGCTTGCAAAACCTTTCTCCCAAAAATAGCCTCAGAAGAAGCAAAAGTATCAAACTTGTAAAATTTAGTAAAAGTGTGCAGTGAAGACCAAGTCGCTGCCTTACATATCTGATCAACAGAAGCCTCGTTCTTGAAGGCCCATGTGGAAGCCACAGCCCTAGTGGAATGAGCTGTGATTCTTTCAGGAGGCTGCCGTCCGGCAGTCTCATAAGCCAATCTGATGATGCTTTTAATCCAAAAAGAGAGAGAGGTAGAAGTTGCTTTTTTACCTCTCCTTTTACCAGAATAAACAACAAACAAGGAAGATGTTTGTCTAAAATCCTTTGTAGCATCTAAATAGAATTTTAGAGCACGAACAACATCCAAATTGTGCAACAAACGTTCCTTCTTTGAAACTGGATTCGGACACAAAGAAGGCACGACTATCTCCTGGTTAATGTTTTTGTTAGAAACAACTTTCGGAAGAAAACCAGGTTTAGTACGTAAAACCACCTTATCTGCATGGAACACCAGATAAGGAGGAGAACACTGCAGAGCAGATAATTCTGAAACTCTTCTAGCAGAAGAAATTGTAACCAAAAACAAAACTTTCCAAGATAATAACTTAATATCAACGGAATGTAAGGGTTCAAACGGAACCCCCTGAAGAACTGAAAGAACTAAATTGAGACTCCAAGGAGGAGTCAAAGGTTTGTAAACAGGCTTGATTCTAACCAGAGCCTGAACAAAGGCTTGAACATCTGGCACAGCTGCCAGCTTTTTGTGAAGTAACACAGACAAGGCAGAAATCTGTCCCTTCAAGGAACTTGCAGATAATCCTTTCTCCAAACCTTCTTGAAGAAAGGATAGAATCTTAGGAATTTTTACCTTGTCCCAAGGGAATCCTTTAGATTCACACCAACAGATATATTTTTTCCATATTTTGTGGTAAATTTTTCTAGTTACAGGCTTTCTGGCCTGAACAAGAGTATCAATGACAGAATCTGAGAACCCTCGCTTTGATAAGATCAAGCGTTCAATCTCCAAGCAGTCAGTTGGAGTGAGACCAGATTCGGATGTTCGAACGGACCTTGAACAAGAAGGTCTCGTCTCAAAGGTAGCTTCCATGGTGGAGCCGATGACATATTCACCAGGTCTGCATACCAAGTCCTGCGTGGCCACGCAGGAGCTATCAAGATCACCGATGCCCTCTCCTGATTGATCCTGGCTACCAGTCTGGGGATGAGAGGAAACGGCGGGAATACATAAGCTAGTTTGAAGGTCCAAGGTGCTACTAGTGCATCTACTAGAGTCGCCTTGGGATCCCTGGATCTGGACCCGTAGCAAGGAACCTTGAAGTTCTGACGAGAGGCCATCAGATCCATGTCTGGAATGCCCCACAATTGAGTAATTTGGGCAAAGATTTCCGGATGGAGTTCCCACTCCCCCGGATGAAATGTCTGACGACTCAGAAAATCCGCTTCCCAATTTTCCACTCCTGGGATGTGGATTGCAGACAAGTGGCAGGAGTGAGTCTCCGCCCATTGAATGATTTTGGTCACTTCTTCCATCGCCAGGGAACTCCTTGTTCCCCCCTGATGGTTGATGTACGCAACAGTCGTCATGTTGTCTGATTGAAACCGTATGAACTTGGCCTTTGCTAGCTGAGGCCAAGCCTTGAGAGCATTGAATATCGCTCTCAGTTCCAGAATATTTATCGGGAGAAGAGATTCTTCCCGAGACCAAAGACCCTGAGCTTTCAGGGGTCCCCAGACCGCGCCCCAGCCCACCAGACTGGCGTCGGTCGTGACAATGACCCACTCTGGTCTGCGGAAGCTCATCCCCTGTGACAGGTTGTCCAGGGACAGCCACCAACGGAGTGAATCTCTGGTCCTCTGATCTACTTGTATCGTCGGAGACAAGTCTGTATAGTCCCCATTCCACTGACTGAGCATGCACAGTTGTAATGGTCTTAGATGAATTCGCGCAAAAGGAACTATGTCCATTGCCGCTACCATCAAACCTATTACTTCCATGCACTGCACTATGGAAGGAAGAGGAACAGAATGAAGTATTTGACAAGAGTTTAGAAGTTTTGATTTTCTGGCCTCTGTCAAAAAAATCCTCATTTCTAAGGAGTCTATTATTGTTCCCAAGAAGGGAACCCTTGTTGACGGAGATAGAGAACTTTTTTCTACGTTCACTTTCCACCCGTGAGATCTGAGAAAGGCCAGGACAATGTCCGTGTGAGCCTTTGCTTGAGGAAGGGACGACGCTTGAATCAGAATGTCGTCCAAGTAAGGTACTACTGCAATGCCCCTTGGTCTTAGCACCGCTAGAAGGGACCCTAGTACCTTTGTGAAAATCCTTGGAGCAGTGGCTAATCCGAACGGAAGTGCCACAAACTGGTAATGCTTGTCCAGGAATGCGAACCTTAGGAACCGATGATGTTCCTTGTGGATAGGAATATGTAGATACGCATCCTTTAAATCCACCGTGGTCATGAATTGACCTTCCTGGATGGAAGGAAGAATTGTTCGAATGGTTTCCATTTTGAACGATGGAACCTTGAGAAACTTGTTTAGGATCTTGAGATCTAAGATTGGTCTGAATGTTCCCTCTTTTTTGGGAACTACGAACAGATTGGAGTAGAACCCCATCCCTTGTTCTCCTAAAGGAACAGGATGAATCACTCCCATTTTTAACAGGTCTTCTACACAATGTAAGAATGCCTGTCTTTTTATGTGGTCTGAAGACAATTGAGACCTGTGGAACCTCCCCCTTGGGGGAAGCCCCTTGAATTCCAGAAGATAACCTTGGGAGACTATTTCTAGTGCCCAAGGATCCAGAACATCTCTTGCCCAAGCCTGAGCGAAGAGAGAGAGTCTGCCCCCCACCAGATCCGGTCCCGGATCGGGGGCCAACATCTCATGCTGTCTTGGTAGCAGTGGCAGGTTTCTTGGCCTGCTTTCCTTTGTTCCAGCCTTGCATAGGTCTCCAGGCTGGCTTGGCTTGAGAAGTATTACCCTCTTGCTTAGAGGACGTAGCACTTGGGGCTGGTCCGTTTCTGCGAAAGGGACGAAAATTAGGTTTATTTTTGGCCTTGAAAGACCTATCCTGAGGAAGGGCGTGGCCCTTGCCCCCAGTGATATCAGAGATAATCTCTTTCAAGTCAGGGCCAAACAGCGTTTTCCCCTTGAAAGGAATGTTAAGCAATTTGTTCTTGGAAGACGCATCCGCTGACCAAGATTTTAACCAAAGCGCTCTGCGCGCCACAATAGCAAAACCAGAATTTTTCGCCGCTAACCTAGCCAATTGCAAAGTGGCGTCTAGGGTGACAGAATTAGCCAATTTGAGAGCATGAATTCTGTCCATAATCTCCTCATAAGAAGAAGAATTATTATTGAGCGCCTTTTCTAGCTCATCGAACCAGAAACACGCTGCTGTAGTGACAGGAACAATGCATGAAATTGGTTGTAGAAGGTAACCTTGCTGAACAAACATCTTTTTAAGCAAACCTTCTAATTTTTTATCCATAGGATCTTTGAAAGCACAACTATCTTCTATGGGTATAGTGGTGCGTTTGTTTAGAGTAGAAACCGCCCCCTCGACCCTGGGGACTGTCTGCCATAAGTCCTTTCTGGGGTCGACCATAGGAAACAATTTTTTAAATATGGGGGGAGGGATGAAAGGTATACCGGGCCTTTCCCATTCTTTATTTACAATGTCCGCCACCCGCTTGGGTATAGGAAAAGCTTCGGGGGGCCCCCGGGACCTCTAGGAACTTGTCCATTTTACATAGTTTCTCTGGAATGACCAAATTCTCACAATCATCCAGAGTGGATAACACCTCCTTAAGCAGAGCGCGGAGATGTTCCAATTTAAATTTAAATGTAATCACATCAGGTTCAGCTTGTTGAGAAATTTTCCCTGAATCTGAAATTTCTCCCTCAGACAAAACCTCCCTGGCCCCCTCAGACTGGTGTAGGGGCCCTTCAGAACCAATATCATCACCGTCCTCATGCTCTTCAGTATTTTCTAAAACAGAGCAGTCGCGCTTTCGCTGATAAGCGGGCATTTTGGCTAAAATGTTTTTGATAGAATTATCCATTACAGCCGTTAATTGTTGCATAGTAAGGAGTATTGGCGCGCTAGATGTACTAGGGGCCTCCTGTGTGGGCAAGACTGGTGTAGACGAAGGAGGGGATGATGCAGTACCATGCTTACTCCCCTCACTTGAGGAATCATCTTGGGCATCATTTTCTCTAAATTTTGTGTCACATAAATCACATCTATTTAAATGAGAAGGAACCTTGGCTTCCCCACATTCAGAACACAGTCTATCTGGTAGTTCAGACATGTTAAACAGGCAAAAACTTGATAACAAAGTACAAAAAACGTTTTAAAATAAACCGTTACTGTCACTTTAAATTTTAAACTGAACACACTTTATTACTGCAATTGCGAAAAAGTATGAAGGAATTGTTCAAAATTCACCAAAATTTCACCACAGTGTCTTAAAGCCTTAAAAGTATTGCACACCAAATTTGGAAGCTTTAACCCTTAAAATAACGGAACCGGAGCCGTTTTTATATTTAACCCCTTTACAGTCCCTGGTATCTGCTTTGCTGAGACCCAACCAAGCCCAAAGGGGAATACGATACCAAATGACGCCTTCAGAAAGTCTTTTCTATGTATCAGAGCTCCTCACACATGCATCTGCATGTCATGCTTCTCAAAAACAAGTGCGCAATAGAGGCGCGAAAATGAGACTCTGCCTATGATTAGGGAAAGCCCCTAGAGAATAAGGTGTCCAATACAGTGCCTGCCGGTTATTTTACATAATTCCCAAGATTAAAATAATTCCTCAAGGCTATGGAGTATAAAATATGTTTATATATAAATCGATTTAGCCCAGAAAATGTCTACAGTCTTAAAAAGCCCTTGTGAAGCCCTTTTTTTTTCTTTCTGTAATAAAAATGGCTTACCGGATCCCATAGGGAAAATGACAGCTTCCAGCATTACATCGTCTTGTTAGAATGTGTCATACCTCAAGCAGCAAACGTCTGCTCACTGTTCCCCCAACTGAAGTTAATTCCTCTCAACAGTCCTGTGTGGAAACAGCCATCGATTTTAGTAACGGTTGCTAAAATCATTTTCCTCTTACAAACAGAAATCTTCATCTCTTTTCTGTTTCAGAGTAAATAGTACATACCAGCACTATTTTAAAATAACAAACTCTTGATTGAATAATAAAAACTAAAAAACTCTAAGCCATCTCCGTGGAGATGTTGCCTGTACAACGGCAAAGAGAATGACTGGGGAAGGCGGAGCCTAGGAGGGATCATGTGACCAGCTTTGCTGGGCTCTTTGCCATTTCCTGTTGGGGAAGAGAATATCCCACAAGTAAGGATGACGCCGTGGACCGGACACACCTATGTTGGAGAAAAGAGCCATAACGCTGCTTTTTCACTCATACCACAAAACTCGTAATCTCGCCGATGGTTATTTTTATTATATTGTTTAAAGTGATTATTTTTTTAACAAATACTAAATTAAAAAGACACACAATTGTATTATTTTTATCCACCTGTCAATTTATTGTGTTGTGATTGATTAAATCATTTAATTTGACATTATACACTAATATTTTACTCAACTTCAATGTGTTCCCAATGATCCATGTAACAGGAATGTATTATATTGTTTACAAATAGATACA
Source organism: Bombina bombina (assembly GCF_027579735.1). Classification (NCBI taxonomy): domain Eukaryota; kingdom Metazoa; phylum Chordata; class Amphibia; order Anura; family Bombinatoridae; genus Bombina; species Bombina bombina. The sequence goes on from NC_069500.1 coordinate 873,966,562, forward strand.
AGTGGCGTGCTAACGTTAGTGAGCAATATAAAAATATATCGAGCCCGAGTTAACTTACGTGCATATTACAAGTTGAAAGTAAATTTGTGCTCATCGTGTTAGCCTGATGGAAGACTTTGGGGCTGATTTACTAAAGTGCGGACGGACATGATACGATGTAGTGTATCATGTCCTCCGCACATCGATAAATGCCGACTGCATACGCTGTTAGCATTTAGCATTGCACAAGCAGTTCTGGTGAACTGCTTGTGCAATGCCACCCCTTGCAGATTCACGACCAATCGGACGCTAGTAGGGGGGGTGTCAATCAGCTTGATCGTATAGGATTGGTCAGATTGAAGACCGCAGCCTCAGAGGCAGTGGACAAGTTATGGAGCAGCAGTCTTTTGACCGCTGCTTCATAACGACTGTTTCTGGCGAGCCTGAAGGCTCGTGCGGAAACAGGGGCATCAAGCTCTATTCGGAGCTTGATAATTCGGCCCCAGTGTGTAAATGGTTAGGGCTAAAAAAAAGAGTTGCATTAAACACAACATAAATATCTAATACAAATTTAAGGGAAATGAAACCCAAAAATTTTCTTTTGTGATTCAGACAGAGCATACCATTTTAATAAAGTTTCCAATTTACTTGTTTTATTCTTTGTTGAAGATAATACATCGGTAGTCTCAATGCACTACTGTGAGTTAGCTGCTTATTGGTGGCTGCACAATGCACATATATGCCTCTTGTCATTGGTTCACCTGATGTAATTAGCTACTCCTAAGCCTACCTAGATTAACTCTTCAACAAAAGTTACCAAAAGAACAAAGCAAATGTTATAATAGAATAAAATTGGAAACTTGTTTAAAAGTGTGTGCTCTGTCTGAATCATGGATATTTTATGTTGACTTTCCTTTCTTTTTAGATGAGCTAATATCGCCATATCTTTTTCTAAGAGTACATATCTGATAAGCCGGTATACAACAGAAATGTGCATATATGCAACACTCATTTCCTCTAGGTCTATAATAGCTGATATAGCGATATGCTGTGCTGTCTTCCTTACTATTCAATGTAAATAAGGTTACAGCGGACAAACAGGGTAAGTGAAAATAGGGGAAAGAAACATAAAATAGTTTCATGTGAAATGTAATATGAATCTCTCACCTCCTGCTATACACTTGCCCCATACGTTATTCCAATCCATTGGTAAAAACATAATTTATGCTTACCTGATAAATTCCTTTCTTCTGTTGTGTGATCAGTCCACGGGTCATCATTACTTCTGGGATATAACTCCTCCCCAACAGGAAATGCAAGAGGATTCACCCAGCAGAGCTGCATATAGCTCCTCCCCTCTACGTCAGTCCCAGTCATTCGACCAAGAATCAACGAGAAAGGAGTAATCAAGGGTGAAGTGGTGACTGGAGTATAATTTAAAAGATATTTACCTGCCTTAAAACAGGGCGGGCCGTGGACTGATCACACAACAGAAGAAAGGAATTTATCAGGTAAGCATAAATTATGTTTTCTTCTGTTATGTGTGATCAGTCCACGGGTCATCATTACTTCTGGGATACCAATACCAAAGCAAAAGTACACGGATGACGGGAGGGATAGGCAGGCTCATTATACAGAAGGAACCACTGCCTGAAGAACCTTTCTCCCAAAAATAGCCTCCGAAGAAGCAAAAGTGTCAAATTTGTAAAATTTGGAAAAAGTATGAAGCGAAGACCAAGTTGCAGCCTTGCAAATCTGTTCAACAGAGGCCTCATTCTTAAAGGCCCAAGTGGAAGCCACAGCTCTAGTGGAGTGAGCTGTAATTCTTTCAGGAGGCTGCTGACCAGCAGTCTCATAGGCTAAACGTATTATGCTACGAAGCCAAAAAGAGAGAGAGGTAGCAGAAGCTTTTTGACCTCTCCTCTGTCCAGAATAAACGACAAACAGGGAAGAAGTTTGGCGAAAATCTTTAGTTGCCTGCAAGTAGAACTTGAGGGCACGAACTACATCCAGATTGTGTAGAAGACGTTCCTTCTTTGAAGAAGGATTTGGACACAAGGATGGAACAACAATCTCTTGATTGATATTCCTGTTAGTGACCACCTTAGGTAAGAACCCAGGTTTAGTACGCAGAACTACCTTGTCTGAGTGAAAAATCAGATAAGGAGAATCACAATGTAAGGCTGATAACTCAGAGACTCTTCGAGCCGAGGAAATAGCCATTAAAAACAGAACTTTCCAAGATAACAATTTTATATCAATGGAATGAAGGGGTTCAAATGGAACACCCTGTAAAACGTTAAGAACTAAGTTTAAACTCCATGGCGGAGCAACAGCTTTAAACACAGGCTTGATCCTAGCTAAAGCCTGACAAAAAGCCTGGACGTCTGGATTTTCTGACAGACGCCTGTGTAACAAGATGGACAGAGCTGAAATCTGTCCCTTTAATGAACTAGCTGATAAACCCTTTTCTAACCCTTCTTGTAGAAAAGACAATATCCTAGAGATCCTAACCTTACTCCAGGAGTAATGTTTGGATTCGCACCAGTATAGGTATTTACGCCATATTTTATGGTAAATCTTTCTGGTAACAGGCTTCCTAGCCTGTATCAGGGTATCAATAACCGACTCAGAAAAACCACGTTTTGATAAAATCAAACGTTCAATTTCCAAGCAGTCAGCTTCAGAGAAGTTAGATTTTGATGTTTGAATGGACCCTGTATCAGAAGGTCCTGTCTTAGAGGTAGAGACCAAGGCGGACAGGATGACATGTCCACTAGATCTGCATACCAAGTCCTGCGTGGCCATGCAGGCGCTATTAGAATCACTGCTGCTCTCTCCTGCTTGATTTTGGCAATCAATCGAGGAAGCAGTGGAAAGGGTGGAAACACATAAGCCATCCCGAAGTTCCAAGGTGCTGTCAAAGCATCTATCAGAACCGCTCCCGGATCCCTGGATCTGGACCCGTAGCGAGGAAGTTTGGCGTTCTGGCGAGACGCCATGAGATCTATCTCTGGTTTGCCCCAACGTCGAAGTATTTGGGCAAAGACTTCCGGATGAAGTTCCCACTCCCCCGGATGAAAAGTCTGGCGACTCAAGAAATCCGCCTCCCAGTTCTCCACTCCCGGGATGTGGATTGCTGACAGGTGGCAAGAGTGAGACTCTGCCCAGCGAATTATCTTTGATACTTCCACCATTGCTAGGGAGCTTCTTGTCCCTCCCTGATGGTTGATGTAAGCTACAGTCGTGATGTTGTCCGACTGAAACCTGATGAACCCCCGAGTTGTTAATTGGGGCCAAGCTAGAAGGGCATTGAGAACTGCCCTCAATTCCAGAATGTTTATTGGAAGAAGACTCTCCTCCTGATTCCATAGTCCCTGAGCCTTTAGAGAATTCCAGACAGCGCCCCAACCTAGTAGGCTGGCGTCTGTTGTTACAATTGTCCAGTCTGGCCTGCTGAATGGCATCCCCCTGGACAGGTGTGGCCGATGAAGCCACCATAGAAGAGAATTTCTGGTCTCTTGATTCAGATTCAGAGTAGGGGACAAATCTGAGTAATCCCCATTCCACTGACTTAGCATGCATAATTGCAGAGGTCTGAGGTGTAGGCGTGCAAAAGGTACTATGTCCATTGCCGCTACCATTAAGCCGATCACCTCCATGCATTGAGCTACTGACGGGTGTTGAATGGAATGAAGGACACGGCATGCATTTTGAAGCTTTGTTAACCTGTCCTCTGTCAGGTAAATCTTCATTTCTACAGAATCTATAAGAGTCCCCAAGAATGGAACTCTTGTGAGAGGAAAAAGAGAACTCTTCTTTTCGTTCACTTTCCATCCATGCGACCTTAGAAATGCCAGAACTAACTCTGTATGAGACTTGGCAGTTTGAAAGCTTGAAGCTTGTATTAGAATGTCGTCTAGGTATGGAGCTACCGAAATCCCTCGCGGTCTTAGTACCGCCAGAAGGGCACCCAGAACCTTTGTGAAGATTCTTGGAGCCGTAGCCAATCCGAATGGAAGAGCTACAAACTGGTAGTGCCTGTCTAAGAAGGCAAACCTTAGATACCGGTGATGATCTTTGTGGATCGGTATGTGAAGGTAAGCATCCTTTAAATCCACTGTGGTCATGTACTGACCCTCTTGGATCATGGGTAAGATTGTCCGAATAGTTTCCATTTTGAACGATGGAACTCTTAGGAATTTGTTTAGAATCTTTAAATCTAAGATTGGCCTGAAAGTTCCCTCTTTTTTGGGAACCACAAACAGGTTTGAGTAGAACCCTTGTCCTTGTTCCGACCGCGGAACCGGATGGATCACTCCCATTATTAACAGATCTTGTACGCAGCGTAGAAACGCTTCTTTCTTTATCTGGTTTGTTGACAACCTTGACAGATGAAATCTCCCTCTTGGGGGAGATAATTTGAAGTCTAGAAGGTATCCCTGAGATATGATCTCTAGTGCCCAGGGATCCTGAACATCTCTTGCCCAGGCCTGGGCGAAGAGAGAGAGTCTGCCCCCCACTAGATCCGGTCCCGGATCGGGGGCTCTCGGTTCATGCTGTCTTTGGGGCAGCAGCAGGTTTCCTGGCCTGCTTGCTCTTGTTCCAGGACTGGTTAGGCTTCCAGCCTTGCCTGTAACGAGCAACAGCTCCTTCCTGTTTTGGTGCAGTGGAGGTTGATGCTGCTCCTGTTTTGAAGTTTCGAAAGGGACGAAAATTAGACTGTCTAGCCTTAGCTTTGGCTTTGTCTTGAGGTAGAGCGTGGCCCTTACCTCCTGTAATGTCAGCGATAATCTCTTTCAAACCGGGCCCAAATAAAGACTGCCCCTTGAAAGGTATATTAAGTAATTTGGACTTAGAAGTAACATCAGCTGACCAGGATTTTAGCCACAGCGCCCTACGTGCCTGTATGGCGAATCCTGAGTTCTTAGCCGTAAGTTTGGTTAAATGTACTACGGCCTCCGAAATGAAGGAATTAGCTAGTTTAAGGACTCTAAGCCTGTCCGTAATGTCGTCTAGCGTAGATGAACTAAGGTTCTCTTCAAGCGACTCAATCCAAAATGCTGCCGCAGCCGTAATCGGCGCGATACATGCAAGGGGTTGTAATATAAAACCTTGTTGAACAAACATTTTCTTAAGGTAACCCTCTAATTTTTTATCCATTGGGTCTGAGAAAGCACAGCTATCCTCCACCGGGATAGTGGTACGCTTAGCTAAAGTAGAAACTGCTCCCTCCACCTTGGGGACCGTTTGCCATAAGTCCCGAGTGGTGGCGTCTATTGGAAACATCTTTCTAAATATTGGAGGGGGTGAGAACGGCACACCGGGTCTATCCCACTCCTTAGTAACAATTTCAGTTAGTCTCTTAGGTATAGGAAAAACGTCAGTACTCGCCGGTACCGCAAAGTATTTATCCAACCTACACAGTTTCTCTGGTATTGCAACGGTGTTACAATCGTTGAGAGCTGCTAAGACCTCCCCTAGTAATACACGGAGGTTCTCCAATTTAAATTTAAAATTTGAAATATCTGAGTCCAATCTGTTTGGATCAGAACCGTCACCCACAGAATGAAGCTCTCCGTCCTCATGCTCTGCGAGCTGTGACGCAGTATCAGACATGGCCCTAGCATTGTCAGCGCACTCTGTTCTCACCCCAGAGTGATCACGCTTGCCTCTTAGTTCTGGTAATTTAGACAAAACTTCAGTCATAACAGTAGCCATATCTTGTAATGTTATCTGTAATGGCCGCCCAGATGTACTAGGCGCCAAAATATCACGCACCTCCCGGGCGGGAGATGCAGGTACTGCCGCGTGAGGCGAGTTAGTCGGCATAACTCTCCCCTCGCTGTTTGGTGAAATTTGTTCACATTGTACAGATTGACTTTTATTTAAAGTAGCATCAATACAGTTAGTACATAAATTTCTATTGGGCTCCACCTTGGCATTGGAACAAATGACACAGATATCTTCCTCTGAGTCAGACATGTTTAACACACTAGCAAAAAACTTACAACTTGGTTATAATCTTTTTTAGCAAAAAACGTACTGTGCCTCAAAGAGGTACTAACGATTAAATGACAGTTGAAATAATGAACTGAAAAACAGTTATAGCATCAAACTTTAAAACAACAAAACTTTTAGCAAAGGTTTGTTCCCATTAGTAAAATAACAATAATTAAATTTGACATAAAAAATACAAAGCAACGTTTTTATTCACAGTCACTATAAGAATTCTCACAGCTCTGCTGAGAGAATTTACCTCCCTTCAAAGAAGTTTGAAGACCCCTGAGATCTATCAGAGATGAACCGGATCATGCAGGAAATATAAAAGTAACTGACTGGTATTTTTTGATGCGTAGCAAAGAGCGCCAAAAACGGCCCCTCCCTCTCCCACACAGCAGTGAAGAGAAACGAAACTGTCACAATTAAAGCAAAAAAACTGCCAAGTGGAAAATAATGCCCAAATATTTATTCACACAGTACCTCAGCAATGTAAACGATTCTACATTCCAGCAAAAACGTTTAACATGATAAATAGTTATTAAAAAGGATTAGTGACCTTTAACAGAGTAGTTCCGGTGAAATACCATCCCCAGAATACTGAAGTGTATACATACATGTCATTTTAACGGTATGGCAGGATTTTCTCATCAATTCCATTCAGAAAATAAAAACTGCTACATACCTCAATGCAGATTCATCTGCCCGCTGTCCCCTGATCTGAAGCCTTTACCTCCCTCAGATGGCCGAGAACAGCAATATGATCTTAACTACTCCGGTTAAAATCATAGTAAAAAACTCTGACAGATTCTTCCTCAAACTCTGCCAGAGAAGTAATAACACGCTCCGGTGCTATTTTAAAATAACAAACTTTTGATTGAAGTCATAAAAACTAAGTATAATCACCATAATCCTCTCACACATCCTATCTAGTCGTTGGGTGCAAGAGAATGACTGGGACTGACGTAGAGGGGAGGAGCTATATGCAGCTCTGCTGGGTGAATCCTCTTGCATTTCCTGTTGGGGAGGAGTTATATCCCAGAAGTAATGATGACCCGTGGACTGATCACACATAACAGAAGAAATATAACGTAATGTTCTAAACTAAGGTTCTAAACTCCAGCATGAGTGTATAGCACATTCTGTAAAGAGACAATAAAGTCAGAATTAAACTATCATGATTTAGATAGAGCACGTCATTTTAAACAACTTTCCTATTTACTTATGTTATCTAATTTACTTCATTCTCTTGGTATCCTTTGTTTAAGAGCATACCTAGATACGCTCAGGAGCAGAAATACACAACTAGGAACTAGTAGCTAATTGATGGCTGCATGTATATGTCTCTTGTCTATGGCTCACCGAATTGCTCAGCTAGCTCCCAGCAGTACATTGCTGCTCCTGCAACAAAGGATACCAAGAAACTGAAGCAAATTTGATACTAGCAGTAAATTGGAAAGTTTTTTATTTTTTTATTATTGCACATTCAATCTGAATCATGCAAGAAACATTTTGGGTTTCATGTCCCTTTAAGTACAGGTTTCTACTTACGAAAACTTGGTATCATATTTTCTTGGTATAAACTTATTCTAATATTGCAAAGTTCACCAGTCAGCATTTTATATGCAAGATGGCATTGAGCTGAGGCCATGGAAAATAAAAATGTTAAATTATTAGCAGTAAAACTATCCAAGCATGAGGATACTTTTTTTCCTTTTGTATAATTTAGATGCGAACAACATAAACAAACGTTCCTAATTCTAACAGGATGACATTAATAGCATTTCATTAATATGTATAATCATTTTGAATATTTGTCACGGTCTTGCTTTTGAGTCTGGAATGTTCTGATTACAGATCTAACCAAAAAATATTCTGTTGATATTTTTAAATTAGCCCAAGTTTAAAAAATATGTACATGAAAATCTGGAATTAATCGTGATCTTATGTTATTATATCTATATATTCAATATTTTAGACAACCGGCAGTATAGAGAACTTACTAATATAGAATATAAGTAACAAATGTCTGAATACCATTAAAGGGACAGGAAACACCTTGATATTTTAATATAAAATGTTAAAGGGACACTGAACCCAAATTTTTTCTTTCATGATTCAGATAGAGCATACAATTTTAAGCAACTTTCTAATTTACTCCTATTATCCATTTTTCTTTGTTCTCTGGCTATCTTTATTTGAAAAAGAAGGCATCTAGGCTTTTTTGGGTTCAGACTCTGGACAGCACTTTTTTATTGGTGGATGAATTTATCCACCAATCAGCAAGAACATCCGAGGTTGTTCACCAAAAATGGGCCGGCATCTAAACTTACATTCTTGCATTTAAAATAAAGATACCAAGAGAATGAAGAATAATTGATAATAGGAGTAAATTAGAAAGTTTCTTAAAATGTCATGCTCTATCTGAATCACAAAAGAAAAAAATTTGGGTTCAGTGTCCCTTTAACCCCTTAATGACCACAGCACTTTTCCATTTTCTGTCCGTTTGGGACAAAGGCTATTTTTACATTTCTGCGGTGTTTGTGTTTAGCTGTAATTTTCCTCTTACTCATTTACTGTACCCACACATATTATATACCGTTTTTCTCGCCATTAAATGGACTTTCTAAGAATACCATTATTTTCATCATATCTTATAATTTACTATAATTTTTTTTATAAAATATGAGGAAAAAATGGAAAAAAACACACTTTTTCTAACTTTTATCCCCAAAATCTGTTACACATCTACAACCACCAAAAAACACCCATGCTAAATAGTTTCTAAATTTTGTCCTGAGTTTAGAAATACCCAATGTTTACATCTTCTTTGCTTTTTTTGTAAGTTATAGGGCCATAAATACAAGTAGCACTTTGCTATTTCCAAACCATTATTTTTCAAAATTAGCGCTAGTTACATTAGAACACTAATATCTTTCAGGAATCTCTGAATATCCATTGACATGTATATATTTTTTTTTAGTAGACATCCCAAAATATTGATCTAGGCCCATTTTGGTATATTTCATGCCACCATTTCACCGCCAAATGCGATTAAATACAAAAAATTGTTAACTTTTTCACTAATTTTTTTCACAAACTTTTGGTTTCTCACTGAAATTATTTACAAACAGCTTGTGCAATTATGGCTTAAATTGTTGTAAATTCTTCTCTGGGATCCCCTTTGTTCAGAAATAGCAGACATATATGGCTTTGGCGTTGCTTTTTGGTAATTAGAAGGCTGCTAAATGCCACTGCGCACTACACGTGTATTATGCCCAGCAGTGAAGGGGTTAATTAGGGAGCATGTAGGGAGCTTTTAGGGGTAATTTTAGCTTTAGTGTAGTGTAGTAGACAACCCCAAGTATTGATCTAGGCCAATTTTGGTATATTTCATGCCACAATATCACCGCCAAATGCGATCAAATAAAAAAAAACGTAAAAATTTTCACAATTTTAGGTTTCTCACTGAAATCATTTACAAACAGCTTGTGCAATTATGGCACAAATGGTTGTAAATGCTTCTCTGGGATTTCCTTTGTTCAGAAATAGCAGACATATATGGCTTTGGCGTTGCTTTGTGGTAATTAGAAAGCCGCCAAATGCCGCTGCGCATCACACGTGTATTATGGCTAGCAGTGATGGGGTTAATTATGTAGCTTGTAGGGAGCTTGCAGGGTTAATTTTAGCTTTAGTATAGAGCTCAGCCTCCCACCTAAAACATCAGACTCCCTGATCCCTCCCAAACAGCTCTCTTCCCTCCCCCACCCCACAATTGTCCCCGCCATCTTAAGAACTGGCAGAAACTCTGCCAGTACTAAAATAAAAGCTATATTTGGGCTCTTTTTTTTATAGCATGTTTACATATGCTGCTGTGTAGGATCCCCCCTTAGCCCCCAACCTCACTGATCCCCCACCAAACAGCTTTCTAACCCTCCCCCTCTGCCTTAAAGGGCGCCATCTTGGGTACTGGCAGCTGTCTGCCAGTACCCAGTTTAGTAACAAAAAGTATGTTTTGTTTTTTTATTGCCCTTTTCTGTAGTGTAGCTTCCCCCCCCCAAGACCAACCCCCCACCCCTTCCAGAACCCTTAGATGATCATTTAATTTTTTTAAATATTTGTTTTTTTTTAACGTTTATTAACTTTTTTTTCTGCAGTGTAGCGGTTCCCTCCTGCTCCCGTCCCGTGCACGCGCCCGCCCACCGCCCCCGTGCACACGCATGCCCACGTCTGTCCCGCCCCCGATCACGCCCCCCTCCACTCCACTCGGCACATCGATGGCCGCCCACCTGCCTCCCAGACTTGCTCCCACCCACCGATGTCCGGTGCAGAGAGGGCCACAGAGTGATGCATCGGATGGCCAAGGGGGGTTATTGCAGGATGCCTCGATATCGAGGCATCACTGCAATAACCGGAAAGCAGCTGGAAGCAAGCAGGATCGCTTCCAGCTGCTTTCCAGACCAAGGACGTACGCCACACCTCCTCGGTCATTAACTGTATTTTTTTTGAGGACGTGTGGCGTACGTCCTTGGTCGTTAAGGGGTTAAGTTATGTGTAGTAAAATAACTTTTTAATATTTTTACATTACTTATTTTGCCCCTTTTCATGTAATTCAGCTCTGAACCCTGCACTCTGCAGTCTTCTCAATGCAAACCCTGCTTCTCTAAATGACTTCAGCACATTACAATTGCAAAACAATGCACTGCAACCTAACATAATGCCTGTGGCTCGCCTTGTTGTCAGCAGAAGCAAGACCCTATTGGCTCCTTCAAATAAGACAAGTGCTGGGCAGAGTTTAGCTATTGAAAAATAATAGCAGCAAACAAGATGTTCAATTGCTTTAAAAATATTTTAACTTGGCTGCTATGTTATTCTATAGCAAGACAAAAAATGTGTTTACTGTCCTGCTGGCATTGCCACACAGACAATTGACCAATGTGATCTGCAAAGTCTCCCTTAGATTTTTAACATTATTATTTTATTTTTATAAAGAAATATAAAACAAAATAAATCTATTATATATTGATTCATAAAATCCAAACACATTTCAAATAAAAAGCAATAACACACATATAATAACATAAGCTCAAATTTGTATGTACAGGCAACAGGAAACTGTTACTCACTGCCAAATTGCTACTGAAAATGTCTGTTTATTTTTTGCAGTTTTTTGCCACTCAGCATGCCTAAAAATTCATAGCAATAAGCCCTTATATTTCAGCAACTGCTTCTTGCTTTTTTGAAAAAGAATAAGGAAACCGCTATTTGCCTGCCACATTTCATTACGGTTGTTTTTGCAATAAGTTTGACTACTGTTTTTTACTGTTAGAGATAGGGAAAATAACTTTTTTTTTCAATGCTTAACCTATTAGATGCAGAACAATAAAATAAATTATGACATTTCTGCAAACTAAATTATTTTCTAAAAATGCTTGAGATCGAAACCTCTCCGCTCAGGTGAGATGATCTAAAATGATACTCCTGCACTGCAAGATCCCTAGTGAAATTCTTAAAATTTAGATTTTGCTTTACTTCTCCAAGGGGCATTCCCTTAATTTCTGTATGTGAAGGAGAGACAAGCCCAGTGCAGTATAGCATTGCATGACATGACAGTTCTGCTGTATTTACACTTTGTGCTTTGTATTACACTTCAGATAAAGTTTGATTACATTTAAACTTTGCACTTTCTATTTTGTATTTTATTTTGTATACAGCAGTGTATTTAGGATTTGTGATTTTACAAATTCTAATTATGCTTTTAAATTTTCTGTGTATCTTTAACAAATTAGGATAATACTTTCATATTTATGTGTATATTTTACAAATTACATTGCACTTTGCATTTCTTCTATTTAAAATAAAACTGAAAAACTGACAGCTTTGTTACTTTGTATGGGTCAAATAAGCAAATATTCTCTAGTTATGAGAAATTATAGTGTTGACTTCACATGGGCTGAACTCACTGAATTCTCTAAAAAAAAAAAAAGAGGGAGGAACCTGGAAGTCCTAAAGAGATGAGAGATGACTTCCATAGAAAGTAATGAAGCTCTCTGGGATACAGAATTTCTCAGAGAAGAGAGAAAGTTACTGGAGAACATATGGGGATAAGATAAAGGTTCAGTTTGCATTAATTAAAAAATAAACTGAAATGTTTTCACTTTAATTTGACATGCTTTTGTCTCTAATTTGTAAAACTTTGTGAAAGTGTGTAAGGAGGACCAGGTAGCCGCATTACAAATCTGCTCCATAGAGGCCTCATTCTTGAAGGCCCAAGATGAAGCTACAGCTCTAGTTGAATGAGCCGTGATCCTCTGAGGAGGCTTACGTCCCGCTGTCTCATAGGCCAAGCGAATCAAGTTCCTCAACCAAAAGGACAAAGAAGTAGAAAAGGCCCTCTGCCCCTTGTGCTTCCCGGAATACACCACAAAAAAAAGATGTAGACTATCTAATATCCTTTGTCGCCTGAAGATAGAACTTTAAGGCGCGAACCACATCCAGATTATAAAGTTACCTCTCCTTAGAAGAAGAAGGGTTAGGACACAAAGAAGGAACAATTATTTCCTTATTGATGTTACGGTTAGACACCACCTTGGAAAGAAACCCCAAACCGGTGCGAAGAACAGCCTTATCCGCATGAAAAAACAGATAAGGAGGCAGCCAGCTCAGATACTCTGTGTGCCGATAAAATAGCCAACAGGAAGAGAACCTTCCAGGACAGAATCTTAATGTCAATAGAATGCATAGGCTCAAATGGAACCCTCTGCAATACCTTAAGGACCAAGTTTAAGCTCCATGGGGGAGCAGACTGCCTAAAGACAGGCCTGATTCTAGACAGAGCCTGAACAAAGGATTGAATGTCAGGAAGCTCAGCGAGTCTCCTGTGCAACAAGACTGATAATACCGAAATCTGTCCCTTTAAGGAACTGGCGGCAAGACCCTTCTCCAAACCTTCTTGAAAAAAAGGACAGAATCCTGGACACCTTCACCTTGTGCAAAGGACATCCCTGCTTCTCACACCAGGACAAGTAAGTCCTCCACACCTTATGGTAGATGAGACGAGTGACTGGCTTCCTTGCCTGAACTAGAGTGTCAATCACACTTTCAGAAAAACCTCTCTTGGCTAGGACTAAGCGTTCAATCTCCACGCAGTCAGTCTCAGAGAAACAAGGTTTTGATATTGAAAGGGACCCTTTTCCAGCAGATCCCTGTGACAGGGTAACCTCCATGGTGGAGAGGATGACATCCCCACCAGATCTACATAACACGTCCTCCGCGGCCACGCTGGAGCAATCAGAAAGGCCGAAGCTCGATCCTGCTTGATGCGTGCCACTACATGTGTTAGAAGTGGTAACGGTGGAAAAATGTAAGCTAGGCTGAATCCCCAAGACACCACTAAGGCATCTATCAGCTCTGCCTGGGGATCCCTCAACTTCAATCTGTATCGGAGTAGCTTGCAATTGAGTCTGGACGCCATGAGATCTATCTCTGGCGTTCCCCATCTGAGACGAATCTCTGCAAACACTTCGGGGTGAAGAGACCATTCCCCCTGCTGAGAAAATCCGCTTACCAGTTGTCCACACCTGGAATGTGGATCGCTGAGAGTGACCAGCTGTGGGACTCCACCCACTCCAAAATCCGAGACACCTCCCTCATTGCTAGGGAGCTCCTCATACCCCCCTGATGGTTGATGTAAGCCACCAAGGTAATGTTGTCGGTCTGGAATCTGATGAAGCTGAACTACCCCAGAGGAGGCCACACCCTCAGAGCATTGTAGAATGCTACAAGTTCAAGAATATTTATCAGAGGGAGAGACTCCTCCCGGGACCATTTTCCTTGTGCCATCCTGGCACCCCAAACAGCCCCCCATCCTGCCAGACTCGCGTCCGTGGTCAAAGTCTCCTAGTACGGTCTCAAGAAGGATGTCCCCAGGGACAGATGCTCTGGACGGATCCACCAAGAGAGGGAGTCCCTGGTCTGCGCATCCATGGATATCTGCTGTGATAGATCTGAATGATTGTTGTTCCACTGTCTCAACATGCACAATTAAAGAGGTCTGAGATGGAATCTGGCAAAAGGGATGACGTCTATGCTGGAAACCATGAGCCCGATCATCTCCATACACTGAGCCACCGAAGGGCTTGAGGAGAAATGAAGGGCCAGACAGGTGGACACAATCTTCCTGCGTCGTTGATCGGTGAGAAATATTTTTATAGACAGAGTCTATTATAGTGATGAGGAAAGGAAGACACTGGGTCTCACGGTGAATCCATAAAAGTTTATTGAGGAGCAGGCTTCAAAAAAAGTACACAGGGTAAGCTCCTATCTGATGCGTTGCGCGCATGCGTACATGCGCTTCATCATCTATTATAGTGGCCAGAAACTCCACCCTGTTGCTGGGAACAAAGAAACTCTTTCCTGAGTTGACCTTCCAACTGTGAGATTAGAGCAAAAAGAGAAGAGCCCTCGAATGATCCTCTGCGAGGGTGAACGACAGCCCCTGGACTAGGGTGTGACAAGTAGCGCCCCCAGAACCTTCATGAAGACTTTCAGGGCCATCGCCAGACCAAAGGGAAGGGCCACAAACTGGAAGTGTTGGTCCAGAAACACAAATCTTAGGAACTTGAATTGATCCCTGTGAATTGGAACATGAAGGTAAGCATCCTTCAAGTCTATTGTCGTCATGAACTGCTCCTCTTGAACTAGGGGCAGTATATATCTCATTGTTTCCATTTTGAATGATGGAACACTCAGAAATTTGTTTAAACACTTTAGGTCCAGAATTGGGCGGAACGTGCCCTCCTTCTTTGGAACCACAAAAAGATTTGAATAGTACCCTAGACCCCTTTCTGCTTGATGTACTGGTATGCCAACACCTAGAGAGGATAGATCCCTCACATTCTAGAAAGGCCTCTCTCTTTTCCGGTCTTGAAGACAGGTTTGACAGGAGGAATCTGCCTCTGGGCGGATGGGACCTGAACCCTATCCTGTAACCCTGGGCGATAACCTCCAGAACCCAAGGGTCCTGAACGTCCTGCAACCAGGCATTGGAGAAGAGAGACCATCTGCCCCCTACTTGGTCCGGACATCGGTCGGGGGCCACCCCTTCATGCCGATTTTGTCTCAGCGGGCTTTTTGCTCTGTTTGCACTTTCGCGGCGGGCTGCTGGCGCTGGGCCTTGTCCGCATGAAAGGGACGAAAAGTAGATCCTTTAGGCTTAGCCTTCTTATCCTGCAGTAGGAAAGCTCCCTTGCCTCCCATAACCGTGGATATGATCGAATCCAATCCTGGACCGAACAGAATCTTTCCTTGAAAAGGCAGGGACAACAGCCTTGACTTAGAGGACATGTCCACAGACCAAGACTTAAGCCACAGAGCTCTGCGAGCTAAAACGGAGAATCCTGAAACCTTTGCGATCAGGTGAATAATTTGCATATTGGTGTCAAAAATGAAAGAATTGGCGACCTTCAACGCCTTAATCTTATCCTGTATCTAGTCCACCATATCACACAAGGATTCATACCAATATGTCGCAGCTCTGGCAACCGCGGCTACAGACGCTGCCGGTTGAAAGACAAACCCCATGTGCTGAAACATTTTCCTTAACATGTTTTCCAACTTTTTATCCATGGGCTCTTTAAGCAACAAACTATCCTCGAGAGGAATAGTTGTCTGCTTCGCGAGCGTGGAAATAGCACCATCCACCTTAGGGACAGTCCCCCACAGTTCGAGCTGAGAGTCCGGAACGGGAAACAGTTTCTTAAAGGAAGAAGGGGAAAAGGAAGAAGATAATCGCTCCCATTCATGCTTAATAATATTAGGCATCTTAACAGAAAGCGGGAAGGTCTGAGGCACCACCCTGTTCTCGTATACCTTATCAAGCTTAGGAATCAAAGGTTCGTCCGGAAGCTTCAGCTCCAGAACCTTCAGAGTAGCAAGCACTTGCTACAGCAAAAAGTGCAAATTCATCCTAAACCTAAAGTCAGGCTCCTCTGCAGCCGGAGGTTGAGATGACACGGACTCCGACCCAGAAGGAGCCTCCTCCGAAGAGTCGGAGTGGGCCTCGTCATTGTATAACGCCTCTGGTATTTCCATAGGTGTAGACAACCCCTGTTCCAGGCCGCCAAGATATGCCCTACGCTTGCGCTTAGCAGAACGTGGTAAGGCATGGATCACTTTCGATACCGCCATTTGCAGTTGATCCGCAAAATCTGACGGCCAACGAATCTCTTCCATAGGAGTAATGGTTGGACCCTGGTGCGCTGCATGTGCACTCGGAGATGAAAGCATGGAACGCACCTTACGGGATAGGGAACCCTCAGAGGTGGACAGCTCAGTAGTACTAGACATCCCTTTACTTCTAGATGTTGCAACTTTATGTAGGCATGTGGAACATAGTTGAGCAGGCTGATTTACAAGAACCTCCTCACAATAAACACAAGAATGAGACTTTGTTAACGAGGGAGTTCCCTCCATAGCTTGCACTTTTATTATGGACTAGATTAGATTAATAAACAGGCACCTTCATACCTCCAATGGCCGGGGCACTCACCACCTCCTATGACCCGGACTACAGAAACCGCTTTGTCTCCTGCGCCGCTGATCAACAGAGGAAGTGGAGACCGCCACACCCGGTCACATGGAATGCCTCGCAGGACCACCCCTGCACTAAGGAGAAAACGTGCCAAAACCGGCCGTGCAAATACACCCAGAAGTCAACCTGAAAGTTCCACCATTGCCAGAGCCTCATCTTGCACATAACGCAGCAATAACACAATAAACAATATCATGTATAAACCCCCCATGTTCAATAAACCCCTTACCAGGAATATTAACCCTTGATTCCATAAGATAAAAGGCATCACACTGTGACCCTGTCTCCTGTGTTACCATTATGTTAAAAAAAATGAAACGATCTTACCAGAATCTGTGCCGTGGAACAGGAACACGGCCCATTAAGTGTGACAGGTAGAAGCATCGCTCCTGACATGGACTTGAGTGCAGAAAGCAAGCAGCGAAACTCGTCAATGCTGATTGCTTGTGGAGCTGTTAATATGAGTCGGGATGGTTTCGCAGAAAGACTCTCCCTGCATCTCCGGACTCTAACTTCCACCCAGGCTCTCACTGAGAGGCTGACAGGACTACTTAAAACTCCAGTCCCATTCCGAAGAGTACTACCTTCCATAAGAGACCACTCTGAATCTTTGGAACTTCTATGCCATCCTCCTGTGACGAAAGGCAAAGAATGACTGGGGGATGAGGGGAGTGGGGGAGGTATTTAAGCCTTTGGCTGGGTTGTCTTTCCCAAAAGTAATGAATGAAGCCATGGACTATCCTCCCTTTTAGATGGAAAGGACCCAATCTGAAGTGTAAAGTAATATAAAATACAATGCACAAAGTGTAAGTGTAACAAAACCCTCATATCATGCAGTGCTATATTGAACTGGGCTTGTCTCTTCTTCATATACAGAAATTAGAGAGATCTTGCAGTGCTGGACAGTTTCGCTCTTTTTCTTTGAGAATTCAGTGAGTTCAGCCCCTGTGAATTTCTTTCCAAGCAGGAAAATCTTTGATCATCATGTCCTATGGGGCCGATTTATGAAAGTGCAAGTGGACATGATACGATGTAGCATATCATGTCCGCCACACATTGATAAAATGTATCATTGCACAAGCAGTAAACTGCTTGTGCAATGCCGCCCAGCTAGTAGGGGGTGTCAATAAGCCTGATTGTATAGGATCATGCGGATTGATGCCCGCAGCCTCAGAGCAGGCGGACAAGTTATGGAGCAGCGGTCTTTAGACCGCTGCTGCATAACTGCTGCACGGAAACAGGGGCATCAAGCTCCATTCGGAGCTTGATAATTCAGCCCCTATGACTGAATTGAATAGATATTTTTTTCTGACAAATTTCAAAGCTACTTCCATTTTCCCTGCCCCATGTATTATGTAATAGCAATTATCAGCTTATCACAAAACCCATATACATATATACTGTGAACTCTAGCACATACCCAGCTTACCCAGAGCTTTTCTTCTCTTTTTTTAAATTGTATGCTCTATCTGAATCTTGAAACTTTATTTTTTACTTTAATTTCCCTTTCAAAATAACATAAATTTTATTTTTTCAAGATCGGTAATATTTTAGAAAAAAAGAGAAATGTATTTAGCCATTAAAATATAACTTGCCTTATTTTTGATAGTTGCATTATCTTCCAGTTCCATGATGACTAACAGACATATGAAATCTCCCAACTTTTTGATAAATGGAAATTGTTCCAACTGACTGTTTTGCTGCCCTGTAAGAAAGGAACACAATGAGTTATGGGTATATTAAAAAAGAGTTTACATGAAGTAATATATAATTGATGAAAAAAAATTGTCAATATCCCAACCTGAAGCAAGTAAAAAAAAAAGAAAAGAAAAATACATACATATACAATATCTATCTATCTATCTATCTATCTATCTATCTATCTATCTATCTAAATATATATCTAAATGTATATATATATATCATTATTATTATTATTTATCATCAATATTTGATTAGCTTTAAAACAGTATAAATTTTAACTGACATTTTTGTTTACATATATATTTAACGATGAGTATGTCTATAACTAGAAATATAACATTTTGTTTTACGGTAAATCAATTTGGTCCTCACAGCTATATACAAAAGTCAATAAAGAGTGTAATCCACTTCTCACTATACAAGGAAGTTTGCAGAAATCAAAATAAATAAACACTTTTTACCACTCATTCGAAGTAGGTTCAATTTCCCTATCTGCCCATGCAATTACCTTGGAACACGAGTCTAATTAGGAAGAATTGCTTTTCGAAATGAGAAAACTTGTCTGCAAATAATTCAAATGCAGACCCTTAACACGAAAGTTACATCTTATTTCAATCCTATTAGGACATACCATGGCTTGATATTTAAATCTAGTCATGTATCAATGTTTGCGGCAGCATGCCTTTAATCCAGGAAATGAGCGAAATAAAATAATTTTCTAGTGTTAAAATATCTCCAATGCTGTTTACAAAACATTATGTAAATGACTGTGGTGTACATATATATATACAGTATATATATATACTGTGTATGTATGTATATATATATATATATATATATATATATATATATATATACTGTACATATATATATATATATATATATATATATATACTGTATATATATATATATATATATATATACACACACACATATGAGAGAGAGATATGATGATGCTTTGTGGATACACATGTTTGCCTTTTGTCATTGCCTCGCCAGATGTGTATATCTAGGTCCCAGTAGCGCATTGCTGACTTGATTTAGAAATCGAGCCCCAAATATGTGTGAGTTTCAAGCTCAAACCAGCAGAGACAAATTGTTGCATTTTTATATGTGAATTTATATTTAAGTTATAGTAATTTATCATTTTAAAAGTGTTTTGAATCTTTGTGCCAATTACAAGACATAAAAGCTGGTATAAAATAAAAGGGATAATTGTGAGCTTGCCGGCTCTAAGAAAATGAAGTCAATTTTATTGTATATTATATAAGTTTAAGGTGTGCTATCATGAATATAGTGAGGTGATTGGCTCCCGGGAACACAATACCACACATCCTGACATTTGTGGTTAGGTATAAGGGTCTCAGGAGGTTGAGGGGGGCCGTTGCTGTTTTGGGGTGGGGCTGTATTGGGGGTGGAGTTGTGGGTTAGATAGTGGGCAGGATTATGGGCATTCTTGGTTGATTGGTAGACATGTCTGGATGGTAAGTGGGCGTGTCTGGTGGCTCATAATTAGGGACTGTCTCTCTCAAATAGGGACACTGTTGGTCTGCAAACAGGTCTCATAGTTATTCATGTGAGCTATATTAGTATTACAGATGCTGCTATATACAACCTCATTGGTCAGTAAGGATTAAATTAGCAATGTTTTTATTTATCACCAGAATTCTGTGCTTGTCTCCTTTTATGGATTATAAATGGCTTCCCTTCAGATTTACATTGCAAATCAAATTTCTGTCTACAGCTTTTATAGAATAGGTAGAAGCTTTATCTAATTTAAAAATATCTAAAGGAATCTGCATAAGCATGACAGGAGGAAAAGGCACATTCCTGTGCAAAAATATTGCTGTATAGAAACAGCTTGTTCTATGAGTTAAAAAGAAAAATACACTTGAATTACTTCTCAAAATATTCACACAATCTATATTTTAGATAGTTTAGGGCGCAATTGTTTTCATTTTCTTCAGTATCTAATTCAACTCTTATTTAATTAGCTTTCCATTAGCAAAATCTTGTAATGTTTTTGAACTGCAGTGTCTCCTAGGTACTGGAAAGTATAAAAAAATACAAGTACTTTAATCTGTAATATGCAATATATCAATTTCTGTCACAGGCAGAAAAACTATACTTGACAGTTATTATAAAAAATGGTTCTTGGTACAATTACAAAGACGACAGCAATATGTGCTTTGAATATATAAAAAATATAAAGTAAAAAATAGGTAAATCTAAAGTTTTAGGATAAACGTAACCAACAGCACAGGGATATATTAAAGAGAAACAGCTATGTAAAGTATATTTTTGTAACTGTAGCCATATTAGGGTTAGATCATGTCTGTATGGGTATATATATATATATATATATATATATATATATAAATAAATATATATTTATATTTATCCATAGGGGCCGATTTATCATTGAGTGGGCAGACATTATCCTCTCGTGAAATGCTTGTGCAATGCCGCCCCCTGCACATTTGCAGCCAATCTTATGACCGCTGCTTTTTCACTTCAGTTTCAGGGGAACCTGAAACTACGGGGGTAGATTGCAGCATCCGCTGCTTAATAAATCTACCCCTAATGGGCATATTTATCCGTATGGATCTTGAAGCCCCTTGTTTCTGGCTAAAGACCGCTGCTCCATAACTTGTCCAAAACTATACAAATATGTCAGATGTTAAACAACACAATGTACAGGGTGACTAGAATAGAGTACAATACTCCCCTCTTAAATGACCGCTGCTCTCTAACAGTCTCTCCCAACCGGACTGTGAGTAGAAAGTGAATCGAATATATAGAGGCGCTGATCTTGAATCTCGTGTATATGGACGTACACACTGAAGAAAGAAAAACTTGGCTTGTGATTTGCAGAAGTTAACAACAAATTAATGTGCAGTATACTCACTCCGAAAAATTCAGAGTTCAGCTTCTTCGAAAGGTTTTTCTGTCTCAACTTTCCCAATTTCCACACTGTGTTTGTGTCTGTGGATAATGAAAATTGCACTGCAGGTAATTGAATCTTTTGCTTGATAAAAAGTGCAATATACTCACTCCGATAAATTTCGGAATCCGGCTCCTCAGAACGTATTGTGTAGTTTGAAATTACTTCCAAAAAGGCAGCAAAAATACTTGTTGTGGTAAAAAACAAATATTTATTAAGACATAATAAAATGCTCTTATTTATCTTGGCTCTACGCGTTTCAACGACAGTGTCGTCTTTTTCAAGAGCAGTAAAAACAATTGGAAGTGCTGCCTTTGGAGTGTTAACAGGTGTATTTATACAGGTAATCATTGTTCCTGTTCCGGTGGTAAACACCGGAATAGGACTCACAAATAAAACATTTTAATTTTGTATTTATTCCAATCCAATTGTGTTTTGAGAATGATATTTATTTATTTTGTATTTAAGCTTTTGGCGCTTAAACTCTCAATAATTTTTCAAATTGGATTGGTATAAATGAAAAAAAGCCTTTTGGCCAATCAGAGGGGAGAAAAATAAAGTTCCCTTTCAAGTCCTGGTTTTAAGCAGTTTCTTTTCAGGTCCGCCAGATGATGCGTGGTCATATGTTCTCATCAATCAGGTAGAGAGCGTTGTTTTCAATGCTTCGTATGTAAAGGCCTAAGCTCCGGTTTGTCCAATGAGTTCCGTGTCACATGTCTCGGATTGACCAATCTCTCTGTGAGCGACATTTTACTATGTTCCATTGATAGTCAGTGTTTTGGATTCTCTAGGGAGTATGTAATGAAAAGTGCAAGTCACTTTGAATCATATATATTACAGACATAGACAACTTCGTGACAATATTTCACAAAAATCTTGGGTTACAACCTTTTCAATTTCTTTTAAATATTAATTAGTGCAACATGCACTCGAATATCGATGTTGCCATCAAATGTATAAACTTTGCCATCAAATATGAATTTTAAATATAAATTTCGCCATCAAGTATAAATTTTGCCATCAAATATAAATTTTGCCATCAAATATAAATTTATCTTCACATATAATTTCTGAACAGAATCACAGTAATATTGTATATGTAATTGGGATAAATATTAGACTATTTGAAATATAATAAAACCTAAACAGAATAAAATAATTTATTAAATATATTAAATATAAAATAAAATAAAATAAAATGAAAATAAAATAAATTATATGAACGCTGCCACTCTAATATCTTTATTTAAACCATAATGTCCATATGTTTTTAATGTGTGTATCCACCATAATTCTCTTCTATTGAGTTCTTTTTCTATCTCTCCCCCTCTCCAGTGTAATGAAACCTTCTCTATACCTATCCATGATAGATGTTTTTTATCGTATAGAGGACAATTATTATAGTGTAAAGGGACACCATGATCTTCTTTTTCTTTTTCAATTTTATTAAGGTGTTCTAATATACGAGTTTTAGCAAATCTTGAAGTTTGTCCTAAATATTGAATCTGACAATTACACTGAAGTAAATTGATCTTGAATCTCGTGTATATGGACGTACACACTGAAGAAAGAAAAACTTGGCTTGTGATTTGCAGAAGTTAACAACAAATTAATGTGCAGTATACTCACTCCGAAAAATTCAGAGTTCAGCTTCTTCGAAAGGTTTTTCTGTCTCAACTTTCCCAATTTCCACACTGTGTTTGTGTCTGTGGATAATGAAAATTGCACTGCAGGTAATTGAATCTTTTGCTTGATAAAAAGTGCAATATACTCACTCCGATAAATTTCGGAATCCGGCTCCTCAGAACGTATTGTGTAGTTTGAAATTACTTCCAAAAAGGCAGCAAAAATACTTGTTGTGGTAAAAAACAAATATTTATTAAGACATAATAAAAAGCTCTTATTTATCTTGGCTCTACGCGTTTCAACGACAGTGTCGTCTTTTTCAAGAGCAGTAAAAACAATTGGAAGAGAGACAGGACACCAGATCTTTCAGAGGAACAAGAGGTAGAAGGGGTAAAACACAGAAGAAGGAGCCAGAGAGACTAGGCATTCACAATATTTCATCACAAACGATAACTGAACAAGAAAAAAATATTCTATCTAAAGGCTTAAAATTTATACCCACTCAGAGTGTTAATACATTTCAATTATTCATTGATGCACAGAAATTTATCAGGAATTTGACAGTTAAAAGATTTTTTGCCAGGAAAGATACATTAAGTAAAATCCAAGAAAATTCTCAAGCAAATAGGGAACCAAGAACTTACTTTAAAAACCCCTCCACTTTTTATCCCAGCCACTGTAAGGGCCCAAACATAGAAGTATTTGGCAAATTAATCCTAAAAGACATAGAAAAAATTGAGGCAAAACCTAAGTATTTCAATTTAAACAAACAAGAAAATGAGATTTACAAAAATTTAAATAAAAGGGAAGACATTATCATCAAGGAAGCGGATAAGGGGGGAAGTATAGTAATAATGGACCGTAGCTACTATATGGAGGAAGCAAATAGAATCTTATCAGACACAAAAACTTATCAAATTTTGAAAAATAACCCAAAAAGAACATTCACTTCAGAATTAAATAAGATCCTATCACAAGCTTTAGCTAGAAATATTATTTCTCAAGATGAATTTATGTTTTTAAATAAAGTAGAATCCAAGACCCCTATTTTTTACTTCATCCCCAAATTACACAAGGATCCACTTAGACCTCCAGGGAGGCCCATAATCAGTGGGATAGATTCCCTTACATGTAATTTATCTGCCTTTATAGATCATCTGTTACAGCCCTATGCTCAAACAGCAAGATCATACCTTAAAGACACTAAACAGGTATTAAATATACTCAAAGACACGAAATGGGAATCAGAATATTCATGGCTAACAATGGATGTAACATCTTTATACTCCATCATTGATCACAAAAAAGGTATAGCAGCCATAAAATGGAAACTTGAACAAGATGAAAATTTATCTATAGAATTACTAGAATTTATTTTAATATCAATAGAGTTCATTTTGAAACATAATTTCTTTTGGTTCGATAATAAACAGTATCTTCAGATATGTGGCACCGCCATGGGCACCAGATTCGCCCCAAGCTACGCCAATATTTACATGGACCACTTTGAACACACTTATGTATGGTCATGTGGCGTGGCTGGGGTGGGCCTGGTGTCCTGGCGGCGCTACATAGATGATGTTCTATGTATTTGGAACAAGGACGAGACTGCATCAAATAACTTTGTCTCTTATCTGAATGAAAATAATATGGGTATAATACTAACACCTGAATTCAATAAAACTCACATTAATTTTCTAGACTTAACAATTTTTGTTGAAGCAGGAAATATACACACTAGGACCTTTTTCAAAAGCTGTGACATGAACACTTATATAAGGAGAGACAGTGAACACCATCCAACCTGGCTAAAAGCAATCCCTAAAGGACAATTTCTCCGTATACGAAGAAATTGTGATACCACAGATGATTTCAATATCCAATCTAAGATAATTAAAGAAAGATTTGAGCAAAAAGGCTATGACAGCAACACATTAGAACAAGATAGAGTTGAAGTGGGAAACAGGAATCGAGATTCTTTAATACTGAACACTGACAAAAAAAGTACCAATAATCCAAATTTTCCAAGATTCATTACCACATACAATAGTGGACACAAACAGATCAAACATATTATAAATCAACATTGGAATGTTCTAAAAAATGATGAATACTTAAATAATATCATTCCAAACAAACCTTTGATAACTTTCAGGAAGGGAACAAACTTCAAACAAAAATTGGCACCTTCCCTTATCAAGGGGATGAAGCCACCTAAACCTATCCAAATTGCCAATTTAACAGGATTTTATACATGTGGACATTGTAAAGCATGCAATTATACTAAAAAGACACATAAGACATTCACTTCTTCAGTAACAAATAAATCATACACAATAAAAGATTTCATCACTTGCAAAACCAAAAATATAATATATTTACTTCAGTGTAATTGTCAGATTCAATATTTAGGACAAACTTCAAGATTTGCTAAAACTCGTATATTAGAACACCTTAATAAAATTGAAAAAGAAAAAGAAGATCATGGTGTCCCTTTACACTATAATAATTGTCCTCTATACGATAAAAAACATCTATCATGGATAGGTATAGAGAAGGTTTCATTACACTGGAGAGGGGGAGAGATAGAAAAAGAACTCAATAGAAGAGAATTATGGTGGATACACACATTAAAAACATATGGACATTATGGTTTAAATAAAGATATTAGAGTGGCAGCGTTCATATAATTTATTTTATTTTCATTTTATTTTATTTTATTTTATATTTAATATATTTAATAAATTATTTTATTCTGTTTAGGTTTTATTATATTTCAAATAGTCTAATATTTATCCCAATTACATATACAATATTACTGTGATTCTGTTCAGAAATTATATGTGAAGATAAATTTATATTTGATGGCAAAATTTATACTTGATGGCGAAATTTATATTTAAAATTCATATTTGATGGCAAAGTTTATACATTTGATGGCAACATCGATATTCGAGTGCATGTTGCACTAATTAATATTTAAAAGAAATTGAAAAGGTTGTAACCCAAGATTTTTGTGAAATATTGTCACGAAGTTGTCTATGTCTGTAATATATATGATTCAAAGTGACTTGCACTTTTCATTACATACTCCCTAGAGAATCCAAAACACTGACTATCAATGGAACATAGTAAAATGTCGCTCACAGAGAGATTGGTCAATCCGAGACATGTGACACGGAACTCATTGGACAAACCGGAGCTTAGGCCTTTACATACGAAGCATTGAAAACAACGCTCTCTACCTGATTGATGAGAACATATGACCACGCATCATCTGGCGGACCTGAAAAGAAACTGCTTAAAACCAGGACTTGAAAGGGAACTTTATTTTTCTCCCCTCTGATTGGCCAAAAGGCTTTTTTTCATTTATACCAATCCAATTTGAAAAATTATTGAGAGTTTAAGCGCCAAAAGCTTAAATACAAAATAAATAAATATCATTCTCAAAACACAATTGGATTGGAATAAATACAAAATTAAAATGTTTTATTTGTGAGTCCTATTCCGGTGTTTACCACCGGAACAGGAACAATGATTACCTGTATAAATACACCTGTTAACACTCCAAAGGCAGCACTTCCAATTGTTTTTACTGCTCTTGAAAAAGACGACACTGTTGTTGAAACGCGTAGAGCCAAGATAAATAAGAGCATTTTATTATGTCTTAATAAATATTTGTTTTTTACCACAACAAGTATTTTTGCTGCCTTTTTGGAAGTAATTTCAAACTACACAATACGTTCTGAGGAGCCGGATTCCGAAATTTATCGGAGTGAGTATATTGCACTTTTTATCAAGCAAAAGATTCAATTACCTGCAGTGCAATTTTCATTATCCACAGACACAAACACAGTGTGGAAATTGGGAAAGTTGAGACAGAAAAACCTTTCGAAGAAGCTGAACTCTGAATTTTTCGGAGTGAGTATACTGCACATTAATTTGTTGTTAACTTCTGCAAATCACAAGCCAAGTTTTTCTTTCTTCAGTGTGTACGTCCATATACACGAGATTCAAGATCAGCGCCTCTATATATTCGATCCATAACTTGTCCGCCTGCTCTGAGGCGGCGGACAGAAATCAACCTGATTGAATACGATCAGGTTGATTGACACCCGCTGCTAGCGGCTGATTGGCCGTGAATCTGCAGGGCGCGGCATTGCACCAGCAGTTCACAAGATCTGCTGGTGCAATGATAAATGCCGACAGCGTATGCGTACTTCGTATCATGTCCGCTCGCACATTGATACATATGCCTCATATGGGCATATTTATCAAGCTCCATATGGCGGACAGACATCACCAGAAGAAAGAGGATATGCTGGCGCTAGGGTATTAGGTCTATGAATAGATATGTATCTCAAGTGTCTGGTATATAATGGCACAGATTTAGCAAATATATCTAGATTACACTAAAGACTAGCTCGAAATAAGCAGATTACAATAGTGTCTGGCTAAATTAAATGCCTATCTGACCGTACGTAGTTTCTAGGATAATAAAATGAGGGACTAATGTCCCTCTCTAAATAATGCAGTTGTGTGGGAATCAGATTGTATTTTTTGAGAAATAAATAATTGTGTTTATTTTAAGTAGCATAAAAAACAGCGCAAAAGCAGAAAAACTATACAATATAAGATAAATAATAAAATCTGGACTTCCAGTCTTGAACAATGTATATTAACAGTTGGTAACTTTATATCAAATTAATATAAATAAAATTAATGCAATTAAAATGGATATAATAAAAATGGTTTATGCAATGAGAGTTCAAAGGCTGGAAAACGTCTATGTGCTGTGGATTATCACAGCAATATAAAAGTTAAAAAAGTACCTTGAAAGTCCTCAAAACTCTACGTTTAGAGTGAGGTATCTGAGCAAAAAAAGGGACTTTGCTTTGTATTAATGGATCCGCTCTCATTAATATTTTAAACTTGATGATGATCGTCAAAGGCAGGTGAGTCCTGGATTTCCAAATGTGTGACCCGTTTGAGGAAGCTGATACCAAGCGGGTGTATTCCGCTGTGAGCCTTGCTCCTTTCTGTGTCTCCTTACAGTAATTTTGTATCGGTGAATAGGTGGTTCCTGCTGTTTGGGGTTTTTCTACTCGCCAGAAATCAACCCGATCGAATACGATCGGGTTGATTGACACCCCCCTGCTAGCGAATCTGCAGGGGGTGGCAAGAACTGCTGGTGCAATCATAAATGCAGAGAGCGTATGCTGTCGGCATTTATTGATGTGCTGCGGACATGATCCGCAATATCGGATCATGTCCGCTCGCAAAATGATCATTCTGCCCCATAGTCTTTACTGAGAATCCTTCGATGTTTGGTCAACTACCCAGTACTAGCATATTGAAGTGAGACTGAAAGTCTTCACAAACTTTATTTATATCGCTTGGAAAATCTTACAAGAAAATATAAATCAATAATTCATATATTAATTATCAAATAAAATGTATCATATATCACAAATTTATCACGTATAACTATATATATGTTTTATCTTATCTGTGTTACATCAATAAATATTTCACAATTTATGTCCCAGTGAATAATGCTGTATTCTTTCTTAGTCTATCTATTAGCAGCTTCCTCTTTCAAATGAGTGACTTCCTTTATTCCCTAAACAACTGTATTTTAAACTAGGAGTTCAGACTGTGCTCGATAGAGAAACCAGTGATAAATTATGTTTTTTTTTAAAGGGACATAATACTCATATGCTAAATCTCTTGAAATTGATACAGTATAACTGTAAAATGCTGACAGGAAAATATCACCTGAGCATCTCTATGTAAAAAAGGAAGATATTTTACCTCACAATTTCCTCAGCTCAGCAGAGTAAGTGCTGTGTAAAAAGTTATACTTCAGCTGCTCCCAGCTGCAGGTAAAGAAAAATAATAAAATGAAGAAATGAACAGCAGCCAATCAGCATCAGCAGTGCTGAGGTCATGAACTCTTTTACTGTGATCTCATGAGATTTGACTTAACTCTCATGAGATTTCATTGTAAACTTCCTTATACTGAATAGGGAAATAACATGAGAGTGCACGAGGCTCAATCCTTCGGCTGTCCGGGGACAGGCATACTGATTTTCTGCTTAGAAGTCCTTTACAATTGGATGTGGCTACTGAGAAACTTTTGAGGTAAAATATCTTTCTTCTTTACATAGAGATGTTCAGGTGATATTTTCTAGTCAGCTTTTTACAGCTATGCTGCATCACTTTCAAGTGTTTAAACATGTGGGTATTATGGCCCTTTAATGAAATCAAATCATAAAATTCTCCCTTTCTGCGTCTGTACTCACATTTAAGAACCTCAGTGGGTATGAGGTCAGTTAAGCACCTTTATTATATCATCTACATGTCTGCAGCAGTTGCAAGTCCCTTCCCTCTTTGCCTGTGTCTCTTGGAGTTTGATTAGAGTTTCTTTAACAAGCAGGGGCGAAACTAAAGGGGGTGCAGAGGTCGAAATTGCCTGCCACTGCCTGCATTGATATCATGTGAATGTGACATGATGCTTCAATAGTGTCTCTGACTACAGGGGTTAGTCTTTCTGTTTTACCTATTAGTGTTTATGTGTGTGAGTGTGTATGTGTGTATGTATGTATGTGTGCATGTGTGTATGTTTGTGGAACCAGCAAATTACAGACCTTGTTACTACAGAATGGGGGGGAGGGGGTAAACAGTGTCACTATACAGTACCACTATATACAGTACAAGGGGGCTGGACTATGTCACAGACTACTGTGGTCACTTTATAAAGTACTGGGGCGGGTAGGGTCAGGCCAGCCATCTCACCGGCAGATTACAGACTGTGTCACTGACTCACTATATACAGTACTAGTGGGTTAAACAGTGTCACTATATACAGTAACAGGGGGTCAGACCATCTCACAGACTGTGGGCACAGGGTACCTCCTTTTGCAGACATATAATCTGATTCACATTTTTTTCTGTGTTAAATGTTAAAAAAAAAAAAAAAAAAGATATGTATCAAATTCACTTTTTTGGGGTGGGGGGGTGGGGGTGTATGGGGGGCCCTTCTTATATTCTTTAACCTGGGCCCTGTGGTTTCTAGTTACGCCTCTGTTAACAAGTTAATTTTCCCCAGGACAGTGGGGTATAAAGAACAATGTTACACTGTAGTTTGAAGGGATCCTTTGTGTTTTTAGTTTTCTTTCCGTAATATATGTTCATTAACTTATATTTGGCAACAGAGAAGTGTACTGATCCATCATTTGCTTTCATCAATCTTGCTTCTGTTTCCTTTACCTTTGAAAAGCCTCTTATCTTATGTCTTCTGCTGTGGCCAATCAGAGACATATATAAATGAGCTACTACACTGATCAAGCAATTTCTGTGTACAATGTGATAGGGTTAGGTAACTGTAACCTGTTTTTCATTAATTGTCTTTGTTAAAGGGACAGTCTACACCTTAGTCATCTTAAAATCTTACTTTAGATTAAGCTGCAAATATCCTCCTGCACCATTTCTATATCATGCAACAGTAACAGTAAAAAAAGTTATTTTAAAATGACTATTGTTTTCGGTTACTTTGAAATGGCTGCCAAGCTCCGCCCACTGATGGCACCACAATCTGGGCTGCATCTATGCACTCTACTTAATAGCTTTGACAGTATGTGTAATCCAATTAGAGAGACTTTTGTAAATAGTGAAGCCTTTAATCTAACCAAGATTGTGATGTCATCAGTGGGCGGAGCATGGCAGCCATTTCAAAGTGACCAGAAACAATATTCATTTTAAAATAACTTTTTTTTACTATTACTGCTGCATGATACAGAAAGGGTGCAGGAGGATATTTGCAGCTTAATCTAAAGTAAGACTTTAAGATGACTAAGGTGTAGACTGTCCCTTTAAATGAGTCTCATCATTTTTCAGAGAATGCTGAAAAAAAGTACTTTTTATTAGGTATAAGCAAACATTTGTATTTTGCTTTTGCTATATGTTTTTCACAAATATTTGTCTGTTGTACTTTTACACTAATATCTGAGGCTGAAAATAGCTGAAGGCCGCTGGCTGCATTCATTTCTATAATGCTCAAGCCTACTTGTTATGTATTTTCCAGCAGCAAATGCATTGTGTCTGTTCAGGCCTTGCATTTATGTGACAGTTGCCATTGCCTATGGGGAAGCATAGAAATACAAAATAAGTTGTATAAACTCATAATGAATACAAAACTAGAGAGGAGGATGTATGTAGTTAGAACAACATTGTAGCTTAATCTGTATTTATTTCAAATGAAGAGTTTTCAGTTCTGCCGTTTGCTGCCAAGGTCATTCTTGAAGTACCATGAGAAATGCTGCTTTGTAAAGACAGGATGTATTGAATTAAGGCCATATTAAGATAGATGGCTATGATAAATGTCTAAATGTTCAAAGAAAAACGATCCCAGCTGCATTAAAAAGATCCTTTATTAATACTTGGTTAAAACTGGTGATACACAGCAAACAGAGTGGAAGGTGCTGAGGGCGCAGCACTGTACGGCTTACATGTTTCGGAAATGATCGGTAGTCATAGCCTACAGTGTTGAGCCCCACACCTGTTTAAAACAGATTCAAACAAATGTGATTCGCTAAAAATAAAACACGCCCTCAGACTAAACCTGAACACACCTGTTGATTACATTGTATGTCTCTACGTGACGTGCACGGTAAAAGATATAGAAGGGAATAGAAGATGCAGTGTGTATAATTTTCAAATACTATGTAAAAGTTTACCAAACAGACAAAAGCATTAATTTGCAACATAAATGTATATTGACCCACTCTGGGTCCGCATACAAAATGGGGGGCAATTATAAAACACCTGTGTTGAAATGTTAAGAGTAGCAAAATACTGCGCTCATCTAATTAAAGGGGCAGTGTCCTTAGTGGTGATACACATATATGAATGAACCTCTGTAACCTAAATGCTAAATAGGGCGCAATTTGTAGAACACCTATGTTGAAATGTAAAGGAGGCAAATTCCTGCACTATTCAATTAAAGGGGCAGTATCCTCGAATGGCTGTACACGAATATGGATAAATTTCAGTAAACTGAATGCTGAAGCATTAATATACACACTGTAAATAATGTAAACAATTAATAATTAAACCATAATAAAAAAATAATGATAATAAAAAATGATGATAATAAAATGATGATAATAAAAGGGGGGAGTAAACTTAACATGTGAATTCCACATACATCCACTTTGTTCAGAATGGGATTACATTACCTTGTGTTGTAACTTTAATATATAGTTCCTTATTACCATAATGTAAGACCTGGGCTTGATTAGCTATTAAGCCGCCCTTGCTAGGTATAGCTTACTTATATTATAAGTGTAAGGAACAAGGTAAAAAAAACTTCAATCTAGTTAAACCTTATATTTGGTGTATGATCCCAAGGTAAGTAATATGTGTACCATATAAAACCTTATCAATGTAGAATTTATACCAAGAGTGAAAAAGCAAAATCCTGACTGGAAACCAAATAGAGCTTAGAATAGATGAATGAATAACAACAAAATTAAATTGGAAATAAATACAAATAAATAAATATAAAAAAAAATAATTAAATGGTAATCAAGTGGAAGATTGTTTGGTGTAACAAATCGTTTGTTGTTCTGCCTGAGGGTAACAGTGAATAAATGCTTACGGACCTGTGTACAAGAGTCTATTATTTAGTGCCTTTATTTTCACAAGTGTGAATACATGAGTGTCCTAAACCAGGTATAAGGGGTATTGTATCTGGAGGAGGTAGTTGTAAAAGATTATAATGATGGTAATAATGAAACTACATGGGGTAACTAGGAGGTGGAAGGCTAAAACCTTGTTTAGATCATTAAAGGAGAAATGTAACAATGAGAACTATATAAAATATAGTATAGTGTACTCTGCATTTATCTCTCCGAAAGTGGTAATCACTCCCAGAGATTTAAGACATCATATCTGTGAAAATCCAGAAAGCTTCACGTCTGGCGAGAAGTGTGTCAACATCTCCTCCTCTAGGAGGTCTATTCACCTTTTTGTTTGAATCTGTTTTAAACAGGTGTGGGGCTCAACACTGTAGGCTATGACTACGGATCATTTCCGAAACATGTAAGCCGTACAGTGCTGCGCCCTCAGCACCTTCCACTCTGTTTGCTGTGTATCACCAGTTTTAACCAAGTATTAATAAAGGATCTTTTTAATGCAGCTGGGATCGTTTTTCTTTGAACATTTCTACCTTCCAGTAAACCGGCTGCACCTATGCTGTTTATGGGTTTTTTGGAGCATGTGTGATGATCGTTTGTATTTAGCAATTCACAGCTAGCGGCTAGCAGAAGCACCCCCAAGTCTCACAGTGTTACGGAGCGGAGTAGAGGGGAGGAGTAAATTCAAGACTCAGGAGGACATTGGCTGGGATAAGTTGAGGCGGGGGAGAAGTTCACCGCTTCGTCCTGGTGTTTCTTTCTTTCTTTCTTTCTTTCCACAGAGTGAGATATTTCCTTTATGGAGCCCCTTCAGAGGAATAGGCATTGAGACTGCCGGAAGAACCCCCACTCCATGGTACACTGGTGAGTGAAGTATATTGATGGTTCTAGTGTGCACTAATAGCTGTTAGCATATTGACTTTCTTGCAGTTGCCTGCTGTGTGCAGCTGCGTGTGACTGTTTCTGGAATATTGATTACTCAAACGTCTTTTGCATTGCTTATACACACCAACGGTCTCACACATATTGGACCTTACTTTACTTTAATTTGCTTTCAGGATTGCTGTTACAGTATTAAGGGTTCCTCTTTGACTTTTTGTTTATGACAAATGTCTACCAAACATTTCCCAGAGACTTTTCAGTATGCAGGAGGATTTACATTTTGTAGGCAGGGCGGTGTTAGGAGGGGCGGGGTTACAAGTGGATAATGAATGGCATTGTGGACATGTCTGATTGGTCTGTGGGTGTGTCTGGGTTCTCAAGTATATGTCTGGGTGCTCTGAGGGCGTGACTTAAAATTGGGACAGTCACTGGCTGTGGGGGGGTAGGGGGCCATGCCTCCCAACTATGACAATGCCACAGTATGCAGGATAGATAGGAGGTATGCTATGAAATACATTTTGAACTCCCTTATCTCACCGCTACAACCCAAGTGACAAACTACTGAACACCATGGGGTCAATTTATTATTGTGCGGACGGACATGATACGATGTAGTGTATCATGTCCGCCACACATCGTTGTCGGCATTTATCATTGCACCAGCAGTTCTTGTGAACTGCTGGTGCAATACCGCCCCTTGCAGATTTGTGGACAATCGGCCGCTAGCAGGGGGTGTCAATCAACCCGATCGTATTTGATCGGGCTGATTGCCGTCTGCCACCTCAGAGGTGGCGGACAAGTTAGGGGCAGCGGTCTTAGGACCGCTGCTTCTTAAATTCCGCTTCAGGTGGAACTGAAGCGGAGTGGGTCGGAAGCAGTATCCGCTGCTTCATATATCAACCCCCATCTGTCTATGTACTCACTGAGGTGATATTAAAGGGACACTGAACCCAAATTTTTTCTTTGGTGATTCAGATAGAGCATGACATTTTAAGCAACTTTCCAATTTACTTCTATTATCAATTTTTCTTCATTCTCTTGGTATGTTTATTTGAAATGCAAGAATGTAAGTTTAGATGCCGGACCATTTTTTGGTGAACAACCTGGGTTGTTCTTGCTAATTGGTAAAAAAAGTGCTGTCCAGAGTACTGAACCCAAAAAAACATAATTTATGCTTACCTGATAAATTCCTTTCTTCTGTAGTGTGATCAGTCCACGGGTCATCATTACTTCTGGGATATTAACTGCTCCCCTACAGGAAGTGCAAGAGGATTCACCCAGCAGAGCTGCATATAGCTCCTCCCCTCTACGTCATTCCCAGTCATTCGACCAAGGACCAACGAGAAAGGAAAAGCCAAGGGTGAAGTGGTGACTGGAGTATAAATTAAAAAATATTTACCTGCCTTAAAAACAGGGCGGGCCGTGGACTGATCACACTACAGAAGAAAGGAATTTATCAGGTAAGCATAAATTATGTTTTCTTCTGTTAAGTGTGATCAGTCCACGGGTCATCATTACTTCTGGGATACCAATACCAAAGCAAAAGTACACGGATGACGGGAGGGATAGGCAGACTCTTTATACAGAAGGAACCACTGCCTGAAGAACCTTTCTCCCAAAAATAGCCTCCGATGAAGCAAAGGTGTCAAATTTGGAAAATTTGGAAAAAGTATGAAGCGAAGACCAAGTTGCAGCCTTGCAAATCTGTTCAACAGAGGCCTCATTCTTGAAGGCCCAAGTGGAAGCCACAGCTCTAGTAGAATGAGCTGTAATTCTTTCAGGGGGCTGCTGTCCAGCAGTCTCATAAGCTAAACGAATTATGCTACGAAGCCAAAAAGAAAGAGAGGTAGCGGAAGCTTTTTGACCTCTCCTCTGCCCAGAGTAAATGACAAACAGAGAAGACGTTTGTCAGAATTCCTTAGTTGCCTGCAAGTAAAATTTTAGAGCCCGGACTACATCCAGGTTGTGCAGTAGACGTTCCTTCTTTGAAGAAGGATTTAGGCATAAAGAAGGAACAACAATCTCTTGATTGATATTCCTGTTAGTAACTACCTTAGGTAAGAACCCAGGTTTAGTACGCAGGACTACCTTATCCGAATGAAAAATCAAATAAGGAGAATCACAATGTAAGGCTGATAATTCAGAGACTCTTCGAGCCGAGGAAATAGCCATTAAAAATAGAACTTTCCAAGATAACAACTTTATATCAATGGAATGAAGGGGTTCAAACGGAACGCCCTGTAAAACATTAAGAACAAGGTTTAAACTCCATGGTGGAGCAACAGTTTTAAACACAGGCTTAATCCTGGCCAAAGCCTGACAAAAAGCCTGGACGTCAGGAACTTCTGACAGACGTTTGTGTAACAGAATGGACAGAGCTGAGATCTGTCCCTTTAATGAACTAGCAGAAAAACCCTTTTCTAAACCTTCTTGTAGAAAAGACAATATCCTAGGAATCCTAACCTTACTCCAAGAGTAACCTTTGGATTCACACCAATGTAGGTATTTACGCCATATCTTATGGTAAATCTTTCTGGTAACAGGTTTCCTAGTCTGTATTAAGGTACTAATAACTGACTCAGAAAACCCACGTCTTGATAAAATTAAGCGTTCAATTTCCAAGCAGTCAGCTTCAGAGAAGTTAGATTTTGATGTTTGAAGGGACCCTGTATCAGAAGGTCCTGTTTCAGAGGTAGAGACCAAGGCGGACAGGATGACATGTCCACCAGGTCTGCATACCAAGTCCTGCGTGGCCACGCAGGTGCTATTAGAATCACTGATGCTCTCTCTTGTTTGATTCTGGCTATCAATCGAGGAAGCAACGGGAAGGGTGGAAACACGTAAGCCATCCTGAAGTCCCAAGGTGCTGTCAGAGCATCTATCAGGACTGCTCCTGGATCCCTGGATCTGGACCCGTAACGAGGAAGCTTGGCGTTCTGTCGAGACGCCATGAGATCTATCTCTGGTTTGCCCCAACGTCGAAGTATTTGGGCAAAGACCTCCGGATGAAGTTCCCACTCCCCCGGATGAAAAGTCTGACGACTTAAGAAATCCGCCTCCCAGTTCTCCACTCCCGGGATGTGGATTGCTGACAGGTGGCAAGAGTGAGACTCTGCCCAGCGAATTATCTTTGATACTTCCATCATAGCTAGGGAGCTTCTTGTCCCTCCCTGATGGTTGATGTAAGCTACAGTCGTGATGTTGTCCGACTGAAACCTGATGAACCCCCGAGTTGTCAACTGGGGCCAAGCCAGGAGGGCATTGAGAACTGCTCTCAATTCCAGAATGTTTATTGGCAGGAGACTCTCCTCCTGACTCCATAGTCCCTGAGCCTTCAGGGAATTCCAGACGGCACCCCAACCTAGAAGGCTGGCGTCTGTTGTTACAATTGTCCAGTCTGGTCTGCTGAATGGCATCCCCCTGGACAGGTGTGGCCGAGAAAGCCACCATAGAAGAGAAATTCTGGTCTCTTGATCCAGATTCAGAGAAGGGGATAAGTCTGAGTAATCCCCATTCCACTGACCTAGCATGCACAGTTGCAGTGGTCTGAGGTGTAAGCGTGCAAAGGGTACTATGTCCATTGCCGCTACCATTAAGCCGATTACCTCCATACATTGAGCCACTGACGGGTGTTGAATGGAATGAAGAGTGCGGCAAGCACTTTGAAGTCTTGATAGCCTGTCCTCTGTCAGGTAAATCTTCATTTCTACAGAATCTATAAGAGTCCCCAGGAAGGGAACTCTTGTGAGTGGAACGAGTGAACTTTTCTTTTCGTTCACCTTCCATCCATGTGACCTTAGAAATGCCAGCACTAACTCTGTATGAGATTTGGCAGTTTGAAAGCTTGAAGCTTGTATCAGAATGTCGTCTAGGTATGGAGCTACCGAGATTCCCCGCGGTCTTAGTACCGCCAGAAGAGCACCCAGAACCTTTGTGAAGATTCTTGGCGCTGTAGCCAATCCGAATGGAAGAGCCACAAACTGGTAATGCCTGTCTAGGAAGGCAAACCTTAGGTAACGGTAATGATCTTTGTGAATCGGTATGTGCAGGTAAGCATCTTTTAAATCTACAGTGGTCATGTACTGACCCTCTTGGATCATAGGTAAAATTGTCCGAATAGTCTCCATCTTGAACGATGGAACTCTTAGGAATTTGTTTAGGATCTTTAAGTCCAGGATTGGTCTGAAAGTTCCCTCTTTTTTGGGAACCACAAACAGATTTGAGTAAAACCCCTGTCCCTGTTCCGATCGTGGAACTGGATGGATTACTCCCATTAACAAGAGCTCTTGTACGCAGCGTAGAAAAGCCTCTTTCTTTGTCTGGATTGTTGACAATCTTGACAGATGAAATCTCTCTCTTGGAGGAGAGTATTTGAAGTCCAGAAGGTATCCCTGAGATATTATCTCTAGCGCCCAGGGATCCTGAACATCTCTTGCCCAAGCCTGGGCGAAGAGAGAAAGTCTGCCCCCCACTAGATCCGATCCCGGATCGGGGGCCCTCAATTCATGCTGTTTTGGGGGCAGCAGCAGGTTTCCTAGTCTGCTTGCCCTTGTTCCAGGACTGGTTAGGTTTCCAGCCTTGTCTGTAGCGAGCAACAGCTCCTTCCTGTTTTGGTGCAGAGGAAGTTGATGCTGCTCCTGCTTTGAAATTACGAAAGGAACGAAAACTAGACTGTCTAGTCTTGGCTTTGGCTTTGTCCTGAGGCAGGGCATGGCCTTTACCTCCTGTAATGTCAGCGATAATCTCTTTCAACCCGGGCCCGAATAAGGTCTGCCCTTTGAAAGGTATATTAAGCAATTTAGACTTAGAAGTAACATCAGCTGACCAGGATTTTAGCCACAGCGCCCTGCGTGCCTGAATGGCGAATCCTGAATTCTTCGCCGTAAGTTTAGTAAGATGTACTACGGCCTCCGAAATGAATGAATTAGCTAGTTTAAGGACTCTAAGCCTGTCCGTAATGTCGTCCAGAGTAGCTGAACCAATGTTCTCTTCCAGAGACTCAATCCAGAATGCCGCTGCAGCCGTGATCGGCGCAATGCATGCAAGGGGTTGCAATATAAAACCTTGTTGAACAAACATTTTCTTAAGGTAACCCTCTAACTTTTTATCCATTGGATCTGAAAAAGCACAGCTATCCTCCACCGGGATAGTGGTACGCTTAGCTAAAGTAGAAACTGCTCCCTCCACCTTAGGGACCGTTTGCCATAAGTCCCTTGTGGTGGCGTCTATTGGAAACATTTTTCTAAATATCGGAGGGGGTGAGAACGGCACACCGGGTCTATCCCACTCCTTAGTAACAATTTCAGTAAGTCTCTTAGGTATAGGAAAAACCTCAGTACTCGTCGGTACCGCAAAATATTTATCCAACCTACACATTTTCTCTGGTATTGCAACTGTGTTACAATCATTCAGAGCCGCTAACACCTCCCCTAGTAATACACGGAGGTTTTCCAGTTTAAATTTAAAATTTGAAATATCTGAATCCAGTCTGTTTGGATCAGAACCGTCACCCACAGAATGAAGTTCTCCGTCCTCATGTTCTGCCACCTGTGACGCAGTGTCTGACATGGCCCTAATATTATCAGCGCACTCTGTTCTCACCCCAGAGTGATCACGCTTACCTTTTAGTTCTGGTAATTTAGCCAAAACTTCAGTCATAACAGTAGCCATATCCTGTAATGTGATTTGTAATGGCCGCCCAGCTGTACTCGGCGCTACAATATCACGCACCTCCCTCTGAGCGGGAGATGTAGGTACTGACACGTGAGGCGAGTTAGTCGGCATAACTCTCCCCTCGTTGTTTGGTGAAATTTTCAATTTGTACAGATTGATTTTTATTTAAAGTAGCATCAATACAGTTAGTACATAAATTTCTATTGGGCTCCACTTTGGCATTGCAACAAATGACACAGGTATCATCTTCTGAATCAGACATGTTTAACACACTAGCAAATAAACTTGCAACTTGGAAATACAATTCAAATAGAATAATATTAAAACGTACTGTGCCTTTAAGAAGCACAGAAGATCTATGACAGTTAAAAATTAATAAATTGAAACAGTTATAGCCTCAATCCTTGTAAACAACACAACTTTAGCAAAGGTTTAATCCCATTAGCAAAGATAACAATTTCTGAAAGCAGGAAACAAATTACAGAATAAAAGTTTTTATTTCAGTCAAACTATAATTCTCACAGCTCTGCTGAGAGAAATTACCTCCCTCAAAATAAGTTTTGAAGACCCCTGAGCTCTGTAGAGATGAACCAGATCATGCAGGGAATACAATGAGTTGCTGACTGAAATATTTGATGCATAGTAAAAGCGCCCCTCCCCCACACACACAGCAGTGAGGGAGAACAGAAACTGACAGAAAAAACAGATTTAAGCAACTGCCAAGTGGAAAAATGGTGCCCAAACATTTATTCACTCAGTACCTCAGCAAATGAAAACGATTTTACATTCCAGCAAAAACGTTAAACATAATCTCTAGTTATTAAACAGCTTTATGTCTTTCTTACAGTGTAATTCTAGTGAAGTACCATTCTCCCAGAATACTGAAGTGTAAAGTATACATACATGACATTATATCGGTATGGCAGGATTTTCTCATCAATTCCATTGTCAGAAAATAAAAACTGCTACATACCTCTATGCAGATTCATCTGCCCGCTGTCCCCTGATCTGAAGTTTACCTCACTCCTCAGATGGCCGAGAACAGCAATATGATCTTAACTACTCCGGCTAAAATCATAGCAAAACTCTGGTAGATTCTTCCTCAAACTCTGCCAGAGAGGTAATAACACACTCCGGTGCTATTTTAAAATAACAAACTTTTGATTGAAGATATAAAACTAAGTATAATCACCATAGTCCTCTCACACGACCTATCTAGTTGCTGGGTGCAAGAGAATGACTGGGAATGACGTAGAGGGGAGGAGCTATATGCAGCTCTGCTGGGTGAATCCTCTTGCACTTCCTGTAGGGGAGCAGTTAATATCCCAGAAGTAATGATGACCCGTGGACTGATCACACTTAACAGAAGAAAAGCTTAGATGCATTCTTTTTCAAATAAAGATAGCAAGAGAATGAAGAGAATTGATAATAGGAGTAAATTAGAACGTTGCTTAAAATTGCATGCTCTATCTGGATCACGAAAGAAAAAATTTGGGTTCAGTGTCCCTTTAAGCTCTTTAGAGCAGGGCAGTTCTCTACTTGTATTTGTTTTGTTTTGTCTGTGTTATGTATCTGTATTTCTATTCAAAATGAATCTAGTGTCACTGTCCTTGTCAACCTACTCCTTATGTACACAGTACTATCAAATGTTGTGGTGCTTCACAAATAAATTATACTACTATTAATCATAATGATCACCATAATTATCATCATAATACATATTGTATAATGGGGATAATATGCGATAAATATATTGTGGAAGTGCAAAGATGAAGTAAAAGATCAGGAAATAGATACAAAACCCCAGAATAGTTTGTACTAGAATGTCTCTTTAACGGTTTCAGACTTTTTCTCTGCCAAAATAGACATTTTTCAGCATAAAGTGGGATGCTAGTATATTTCATGTTTATTTAAAAATGTGTTATATGTTTAACACAGACTAGCTAGCAATGAAAACAAGATGCTAAGACCGCGTCCTATACCATCATAATAAATCTAAACAAATCTTCAACGTCTACGAAGATGTCAGCGATATATAAATGACTATGTTGGACGGTTTCCCTGCAGCTTATCTGGATAGTATATTTTTGTTTGTTTAAAAAGAAACAGCACATGCCACACTAATAATCAAAAATGGAAAGAGCCTAAATGTAGTAAGAAAC
Organism: Bombina bombina; assembly: GCF_027579735.1. Classification (NCBI taxonomy): domain Eukaryota; kingdom Metazoa; phylum Chordata; class Amphibia; order Anura; family Bombinatoridae; genus Bombina; species Bombina bombina. Next base: position 874,007,821 of record NC_069500.1, read on the forward strand.
AAGATTCTTAAAGGGACAGTAAATATTATCAATCCATCATGCCTGCCCCCTCTGTGCAACCCCTGGCAAACAGGGCTCACAGTATAAGGAAAGGATATTGATTTGCCCTTTACAAGATGTCCATCTCAGAAAAACTTACTATATATATAATAAAAAAATGTGCTTTTGATTTGTTTAGTGAACAAGCAGACACTCCCCTGCATATGAAAAGACCCTTTACATAATAAACAGGAGCAATCTGGAGTAGATAGACAAAAGTCTACTTCTAAAACTTTGGGACTTGGTTAGGAGTCTAAATATCAGCACAATGTAATTTAAAAATAAGCAAAACTATAAATTAAAAAATAAAATCCTGTATGGGCTATATAAATGGATCATCTACAAAACATTTATGCAAAGAAAAATCGAGTATACAATGTCCCTTTAAAACAGAGAAACTGAATGTATCAAGCCTTACAGTTAATAAGCTTGATTTATAGGGGCATATTTAACAATGTGCGAGCGGACATGATACGAAGTAGCGTATCATGTCCACTGCACATCGATAAATGCCGACAGCATACGTCTGCAGATTTGAGGCCAATTGGCTGATAGCAGAGGGTGTCAATCAACCAGATCGTATTCGATCGGGTTGATGTCTGTCCGCCGCCTCAGAGCAGACGGACAAGTTATGGAGCAGTGGTCTTTAGACCGCTGCTTCATAACTTCTTCATAACTTCTGTTTACGGAGCTTGATAAATATGCCCCATAGTGTTTGTTTGGCCAACACAGGTGAAAGTAATCCCTCCCCTTAATTTCACGCACAAAAGAAGAAGGTAGAAGAAAAAACAAACAAAAAGAAAACGGGAATCAGTTAAAAAGCATACAGTACTTAAACAAAACAGTTACTATGCACCTCTTTTGTAGCAAACAATTTAAAAAACTCCCTTAGTTGTCAAACTCTATACATAAATAGAGAAACTTACTTAAAACACTGAAGCTGAATGTTACCAAGTCTTGCAGCGCAAATGTATTTGTTCGGGGTGATTGAAAGACCCTGCTATGCATGAGAGCAGGGGTGGTGTTGCACAAGCACTTGCATGTGCAATTATAAATAGGGGCAGTAGAAATTATTGTCCGTTCCCTGCTGCCACAAAACGTTTTCTCTGTCATATGAAAAATGGCGGCCACAATGTGCAAACGCAGTAAAGTGAGACAGTGATCAGGTGCTGGGAAAAGTACTGAAAATAAAATGGGCGGCAGCCTGAACATTCCTCATTTGGCCTAGGTACTAGCCATAAGTAGCTGCAAGGACCCACTAATATTATATCACAGAGTCAGGAGAGATTTCATGTTTAGCCAAAGCCTAGGATCTCCCTGTTAGAAAATACACATCTGGGGAGAAAAAGTCTTGACACCCCCATGCACCTATGTGTCCCCTTTTCTGCCTCCTTTGGCATTTCAGAAACAGAAACTCCAAACACATATAGTAAAAAGTATGACTAGCTACGGTGCTCAGGGGTTACTAGAAGCACCAGAAGGTTGGGGGGGGGGGGGTACATTAGTATGAGCCCTTTATACTCACTTGCTATTGTTTGATCTCCTGGGCATGTATATGGCTTCCGCTACATTCCTATGGTGTTCACAACTTCAAAGATCTCAAATGTCAAAAGCTATGTATGTCATTGTACGTGATGTGATTACACTAAAAAAAGAAACAATAACTTTGAACAAATGTGATCTGTAAAGGACACAAGGCCAAGCATGCCTTAAATATAACCTGATTTAATTGCTATTGAATGACGCTTATGAGCCTGTACAGGGTCCCAAAATAAAAGTTGATTCTCTATGGTGACAGGAGGTTTTTGAATTATTATTCATGTACTTTGATGCTGGATTGAATCTAAATATATCTATTGATAGGGGAATGTTACATTTCAAAAGCTTATTTTTAAGCTTACATAAGCAACAATGGTTTGTTAAAAAATAAACTGTTCTGATACTGATACTGATTTACTAACATTTTCTAATCACATGGTCAAGTTAAAGTGAATCTAAAGTTGAATTAATCCAATGCCCGATTTTTAAAAATACTATTAAAAACAGGGGCACTTTCATTAAAGGGACACTGAACGCAAATTTTTTCTTTCGTGATTCAGATAGAGCATACAATTTTAAGCAACTTTCTAATTTACTCCTATTATCATTTTTTCTTCATTCACTTGCTATCTTGATTTGAAAAAGAAGGCATCTAAGCTTCTTTTTTGGTTTAGACCTCTGGACTAAGCACTTTTTTTATTGGTGGATGAATTTATCCACCAATCACCAAAAACAACCCAGGTTGTTCACCAAAAATGGGCCGGCATCTAAACTTACATTCTTGCATTTCAAATAAAGATACCAAGAGAATGAAGAAAATTTGACAGTAGGAGTAAATTAGAAATTTGCTTACAATTTCATGCTCTATCTGAATCACAAAAGAAAAAATTTGGGTTCAGTGTCCCTTTAAACTTTACATTGCAGCGTTTTTTAAAAATACTCACTTTTTTCTTTAGCAAACACAGACGGCGACCCTCCGCCCGCAGTTCCTCTGTACTTACCTCAGCAATGACGAAATGGACTTCTTCAAATCATGGCTTGCACCCCAAAGCGTCCATTTTCCACGCTGTGATTGGAGGAAGCCGGTTTCGTCATTGTAGTGCTAAGTACAGAGGAGCTGCGGGCGGGAGGATCGCGGTCTGGGTTTCCTAAAGAAAAGGTAAGCATTTTTTTCAAAAACAACAACGCTGCAATGTAAAGTTTCATGAACAAAAGTGCCCCTGTTTTTAAAAGTATTTTTAAAAACCGGGCACTCATTCAACTTTACATTCATTTTAAAGGGATATTAAACACAAATACTAAAATGTTCTAATCACTGGGTCAAGTTAAAGGGACATTTAACTCAAAATGTAATCCCCTATATAGGGCAAGATTACAATTGGTGTGGTTAGCGTGACCGACATGGCTCAAGCGCATTTTTCAATGGATATCGTGAACGAGCTAACTTGTGCAGGTATTACAAGTTGAAAGTTATAGTTTGCATTCGAGCAAAAGCCAAAAATACACTAGAATATTTAGCGCGACTTGAGACCTGAAGTAAACTGTAAAATCAAAATCACATTAAACTAAAGTATTACGCTTACATATACATTTTTTTTAATAAAAATATTTCATTTTAATATTAATAAAATGTTTTTAAAAGAGTTAAAAGGGATATGGTATATGCCAAGGTGTTTGACTGGGAAGGGCTCCAATGTGTGTGTAAGTATACATGTCTATATACAGTATGTATATATGTGTATTTATGAGTTTAGGAAACAGGATTGTACAGCACCGTAGAAAAAGGACAGTAACCCAATGTAGGACAACAGAAAGGCTGATGATATATAATTAAAACATCTTCTTTATTAGTGTTCCGTGGATAAGAAAAACAAAGGCACAGTGGACCTGATTACCGCTGACGCGTTTCTCATTAGGCACTTCATCAGAGCTAACTTACAGGTGTGTGAGGACTCCTTAAAACAAGGTGTAAACCCTCCCACACCAGGTGTATAGTGAATCACAAGCATTAACAAATCACATTCAAGACATGATACAGACGTGAAAATAGAAAAACTATACATACATTAAAAATGGAGTAAAGAACAATGTTTTCAAATTGCAAATATACTTAAAACAAAGGATATTCGATTGCACATCTATGTTTAACCAAAATAAAAAAGAGCAGAACACATTCCTTATTTTTAGACATAAAAGCAACTTTAGGAAAAATATGTACATTTAAACTAAGCGGACCTAGAAATCGCCTGTCCAAAATACTAACCGCTAGATTTAGAGTTCTGCGTCCAAAGGGGTGCGTTAGCTATGCATGCTTTTTTCCCCACGCACCTTTTAAATACCGCTGGTATTTAGAGTTCACAGAAGGGCTGCGTTAGGCTCCAAAAAGGGAGCGTAGAGCATATTTACCGCCACTGCAACTCTAAATACCAGCGGTGCTTACGGACGCGGCTAGCCTCAAAAACGTGCTCGTGCACGATTCCCCCATAGGAAACAATGGGGCAGTTTGAGCTGAAAAAAAACCTAACACCTGCAAAAAAGCAGCGTTCAGCTCCTAACGCAGCCCCATTGTTTCCTATGGGGAAACAGTTTCTAAGTCTGCACCTAACACCCTAACATGTACCCCGAGTCTAAACAACCCTAAAATTACACTTATTAACCCCTAATCTGCCGCCCCCGCTATCGCTGACCCCTGCATATTTTTTTTAACCCCTAATCTGCCGCTCCGTACACCGCCGCCACCTACGTTATCCCTATGTACCCCTAATCTGCTGCCCCTAACACCGCCGACCCCTTTATTATATTTATTAACCCCTAATCTGCCGCCCCCAACGTCGCCGCCACCTACCTACAATTATTAACCCCTAATCTGCCGACCGGACTTCACCGCTACTATAATAAAGTTATTAACCCCTAATCCGCCTCACTCCCGCCTCAATAACCCTATAATAAATTGTATTAACCCCTAATCTGCCCTCCCTAACATCACCGACACCTAACTTCAAGTATTAACCCCGAATCCGCCTCAATAACCCTATAATAAATTGTATTAACCCCTAATCTGCCCTCCCTAACATCACCGACACCTAACTTCAAGTATTAACCCCTAATCTGCCGACCGGACCTTGCCGCTACTCTAATAAATGTATTAACCCCTAAAGCTAAGTCTAACCCTAACCCTATCACCCCCCCTAAGTTAAATATAATTTTTATCTAACTAAATAAATTAACTCTTATTAAATAAATGATTCCTATTTAAAGCTAAATACTTACCTGTAAAATAAACCCTAATATAGCTACAATATAAATTATAATTATATTGTAGCTATTTTAGGATTAATATTTATTTTACAGGCAACTTTGTATTTATTTTAACCAGGTACAATAGCTATTAAATAGTTAATAACTATTTAATAGCTACCTAGTTAAAATAATTACAAAATTACCTGTAAAATAAATCCTAACCTAAGTTACAATTAAACCTAACACTACACTATCAATAAATTAATTAAATAAAATACCTACAATTATCTACAATTAAACCTAACACTACACTATCAATAAATTAATTACATACAAATACCTACAATTAAATACAATTAAATAAACTAACTAAAGTACAAAATATAAAAAAAGAACTGTTACAAAAAATAAAAAAATAATTTACAAACATTAGAAAAATATTACAACAATTTTAAGCTAATTACACCTACTCTAAGCCCCCTAATAAAATAACAAAGCTCCCCCAAAATAAAACAATACCCTACCCTATTCTAAAATACAAATAGAAAAGCTCTTTTACCTTACCAGCCCTTAAAAGGGCCTTTTGCGGGGCATGCCCCAAAGAATTCTGCTCTTTTGCCTGAAAAAAAACCCATACAATACCCCCCCAACATTACAACCCACCACCCACATACCCCTAATCTAACCCATACCCGCCTTAAATAAACCTAACACTAAGCCCCTGAAGATCTCCCTACCTTATCTTCACCACGCCGAGTATCACCGATCCGTCCAGAGGAGGCTCCGAAGTCTTCATCCAAGCCCAAGCAGGGACTGAAGAGGTCCATCATCGGGCTGAAGAGGTCCATCATCGGGCTGAAGAGGTCCATCATCGGGCTGAAGAGGTCCATCATCGGGCTGAAGAGGTCCATCATCGTGCTGAAGTCTTGATCCAAGCGAGGGCTGAAGAGATCCATCATCCGGCTGAAGTCTTCTATCAAGCGGCATCTTCCGGATCCATCTTCATCCCGCCGACGCGGAACATCCATCCTGGCCGACGACTTCCCGACGAATGACGGTTCCTTTAAATGACGTCATCCAAGATGGCGTCCCTCGAATTCCGATTGGCTGATAGGATTCTATCAACCAATCAGAATTAAGGTAGGAAAATTCTGATTGGCTGATGGAATCAGCCAATCAGATTCAAGTTCAATCCGATTGGCTGATCCAATCAGCCAATCAGATTGAGCTCGCATTCTATTGGCTGATCAGAACAGCCAATAGAATGCGAGCTCAATCTGATTGGTTGATTCCATCAGCCAATCAGAATTTTCCTACCTTAATTCCGATTGGCTGATAGAATCCTATCAGCCAATCGGAATTCGAGGGACGCCATCTTGGATGACGTCATTTAAAGGAACCGTCATTCGTCGGGAAGTGTCGGCCAGGATGGACCTCTTCAGCCCGATGATGGACCTCTTCAGCCAGATGATGGACCTCTTCAGCCCGATGATGGACCTCTTCAGCCCCCGCTTGAGCCTCCTCTGGATGGATCAGTGATACCCGGCGTGGTGAAGATAAGGTAGGGAGATCTTCAGGGGCTTAGTGTTAGGTTTATTTAAGGGGGGTTTGGGTTAGATTAGGGGTATGTGGTTGGTGGGTTGTAATGTTGGGGGGGGTATTGTATTTTTTTTTTTTTACAGGCAAAAGAGCAGAATTCTTTGGGGCATGCCCCGCGAAAGGCCCTTTTAAGGGCTGGTAAGGTAAAAGAGCTTTTCTATTTGTATTTTAGAATAGGGTAGAGCATTTTTTTATTTTGGGGGGCTTTGTTATTTTATTAGGGGGCTTAGAGTAGGTGTAATTAGCTTAAAATTGTTGTAAGATTTTTCTAATGTTTGTAAATTATTTTTTTATTTTTTGTAACAGTTCTTTTTTTATTTTTTGTACTTTAGTTTATTTAATTGTAGGTATTTGTATGTAATTAATTTATTGATAGTGTAGTGTTAGGTTTAATTGTAGATAATTGCAGGTATTCTATTTAATTAATTTATTGATAGTGTAGTGTTAGGTTTAATTGTAACTTAGGTTAGGATTTATTTTACAGGTAATTTTGTAATTATTTTAACTAGGTAGCTATTAAATAGTTATTAACTATTTAATAGCTATTGTACCTGGTTAAAATAAATACAAAGTTGCCTGTAAAATAAATATTAATCCTAAAATAGCTACAATATAATTATAATTTATATTGTAGCTATATTAGGGTTTATTTTACAGGTAAGTATTTAGCTTTAAATAGGAATAATTTATTTAATAAGAGTTAATTTATTTCGTTAGATAAAAATTATATTTAACTTAGGGGGGTGTTAGTGTTAGGGTTAGACTTAGCTTTAGGGGTTAATAAATTTAATAGAGTAGCGGTGAGGTCTGGTCGGCAGATTAGGGGTTAATACTTGAAGTTAGGTGTCGGTGATGTTAGGGAGGGCAGATTAGGGGTTAATACAATTTATTATAGGGTTATTGAGGCGGGAGTGAGGCGGATTAGGGGTTAATAACTTTATTATAGTAGCGGTGAGGTCCGGTCGGCAGATTAGCGGTTAATAATTGTAGGTAGGTGGCGGCGACGTTGGGGGCGGCAGATTAGGGGTTAATAAATATAATATAGGGGTCGGCAGTGTTAGGGGCAGCAGATTAGGGGTACATAGGGATAACGTAGGTTGAGGCGGTGTGCGGTCGGCAGATTAGGGGTTAAAAAAATTTATTAGAGTGGCGGCGATGTGGGGGGACCTCGGTTTAGGGGTACATAGGTAGTTTATGGGTGTTAGTGTACTTTAGAGCACAGTAGTTAAGAGCTTTATGAACCGGCGTTAGCCCAGAAAGCTCTTAACTCCTGGCTTTTTGCTGCGGCTGGAGTCTTGTCGTTAGAGTTCTAACGCTCACTTCAGCCAAGACTCTAAATACCAGCGTTAGAAAGATCCCATTGAAAAGATAGGATACGCAATTGACGTAAGGGGATCTGCGATATGGAAAAGTCGCGGCTGCAAAGTGAGAGTTAGACCCTTACCTACAAGACAACGCTGGTTTTGACGGCTAACGCAGAACTCTAAATCTAGCGGTAAGTAAGCCTCCACTACAAGAGTCTTTGCTTTCTCATTGTATTCTATATTGTAAGTTCTAGTCCTTCTTAGCAATGTGAGACTTTAACGTAATAAGCAAGTTAGTGGAGCATAACACAGTATAATAGGACCGAATCAAGTTTAAAACCATACAAAAAAATTGAGTAGGACAAAAGCAGACACTGTAGCATGTATCAAAAAAATGCAGACAGGCTATTTTTTTACAAGTTAACCAATGTCATAAATGTGCATATGTACGATAACAAACATAGAGAACAAAGTCAGTCAATAACCCCACCAAAAAAGTATATAAAGCAATGTAAAAGTCAAATGCTAGAATATATAAAAAGAACGGTTAGGGTAAAGACGAATAATGTTCTCGCTATGTTCATATATACATATAATTAATATAATGTATGAACTATAACCTCTGTCAACCTTCATCCGAAATCTTGGAAAAAGACAACTTTAAAAGCCATAACTAGATATGAATAGAATTGCACACATATCACGATCTGTCTATGAACAATTTGATATCACTAATTTTGTTAATACCCAGGGGGGCACCAAATTTAAGGGTATGGATCCAAAAAACTTCTCGTTTATTGAGTGCAGCATACCTATCACCACCTCTGGGTCCTAATTTCACCAACTCTAAACCTTGAAACCCAAAACCTGCAGTTCTATCTCTATGTAAAGCAAAATGCTTAGCCACAGGGGTCTTGGGGGATGTCAGCTTCAAGAGAGAGTAAGTGCTCTCTCACTCTATCTTTAAGCATTCTTGAAGTTAATCCTGTATATTGAAAATTACAGATATTACAGGTTAACAAATATATAACAAAAGTAGACGTACAGGAAATGTAGACCTTAATTTTGTAAACCTGACCTGTATGAGAAGATGAAAAAGAGTCTCCAACAATGGCATGACTGCAACTTTTACAGGGTCTTACATTACATTTGTGAAAACCTATTTTGGGAGTCAGCCAATTAGCAGGGGTCATAGAAAATGAACTTTTCTTACTAAAATCTTTTCTTACTAAGTCACCAATGGTTTTCGCTCTTTTTGAAATAAAGTTACATTTGCTGGAAATATTTTTCAAATCTGTGTCCCTATCCAGAATGGGTAACCTATTTTTTATGAGCTTACAAATTTTGTCAAATTGTTTGCTGAAAGACGTTATAAAATGAATGCCCTCTCTGTTTGATTGAAGATAGAAGATGCCGCTTGGATGAAGACATCTGCCTGCTTGGAGGACCTCTTCTGCCCCGATCGGATGAAGACTTCTTCCGGTCCGGATGTCCTCTTCTGTCCCATCGATGGCCGGCTGGCTGAAGACGGCTCAAGGTAGGGTGATCTTCAGGGGGGTAGTAGGTTTTTTAAGGGGGGATCGGGTGGGTTTTAGAGTAGGGGTGTCTGGGTGGTGGGTTGTAATGTTGGGGGGGGATTTATTTGTTTTTTTTACAGGTAAAAGAGCTGATTACTTTGGGGCAATGCCCCGCAAAAAGCCCTTTTAAGGGCTGGTAAAAGAGCTGATTACTTTGTAATTTAGTATAGGGTAGGGCATTTTATTATTTTGGGGGGCTTTTTTATTTTATTAGGGGGTTTAGATTAGGTGTCATTAGATTAAAATTCTTGTAAGATTTTCTTTTTTTTTGTAATTTAGTGGGGGTTTTTTTTGTATTATAGTTTAGTTTATTGAATTGTATTTTAGTTTAGATAATTGTAGGTAATTTATTTAATTAATTTATTGATAGTGTAGTGTTAGGTGTATTTGTAACTTAAGTTAGGATTTATTTTACAGGTAATTTTGTACTTATTTTAACTAGGTAGCTATTAAATAGTTATTAACTATTTAATAGCTATTGTACCTAGTTAAAATAAATACAATGTTGCCTGTAAAATAAATATAAATCCTAAAATAGCTACAATGTAACTATTCGTTATATTGTAGCTATACTGTATTAGGGTTTATTTTATAGGTAAGTATTTAGTTTTAAATAGGATTAATTTATTTAATGATAGTTATTTTAGTTCGTTTTATTTAAATGATATTTAACTTAGGGGGTGTTAGGGTTAGACTTAGGTTTAGGGGTTAACTTTATTATAGTAGCGGCGACGTTGGGGGTGGGAGATTAGGGGATAATAATTGTAGGTAGGTGGCGGCAATGTTAGGGAGGGCAGATTAGGGGTTAATACAATTTATTATAGTGTTTGCGAGGCGGGAGTGCGGCGGTTTAGGGGTTAATACATTTATTATAGTGGTGGCGATGTCCGGTCGGCAGATTAGGGGTTAATAAGTGTAGTTAGGTGGCGGCGATGTTGGGGGGGATAGATTAGGGGTTAATAAATAATATAGGTGTCGGCGATGTTAGGGGCAGCAGATTAGGGGTTCATAGCTATAATGTAGGTTGCGGCGGTGTCCGGAGCGGCAGATTAGGGGTTAATAGTATAATGCAGGTGTCAGCGATAGCAGGGGCGGCAGATTAGGGGTTAATAAGTGTAAGATTACGGGTGTTTAGACTCGGGGTTCATGTTAGGGTGTTAGGTGTAGACTTAGAAAGTGTTTCCCCATAGGAAACAATGGGGCTGCATTAGGAGCTGAACGCTGCTTTTTTGCAGGTGTTAGTTTTTTTCCAGCCAGCTCAGCCCCATTGTATCCTATGGGGAAATCGTGCACAAGCACGTTTTTCCAGCTTACCGCTACCGTAAGCAACGCTGGTATTGAGGGTTGAAGTGGAGCTAAATTTTGCTCAACGCTCACTTTTCGGAGGCTAACGCAGCCATTTAGACAACTCGTAATACCAGCGTTGTCTTAAGGGTGCGCTGGAAAAAAAAGGCTTGTTAGCACCGCAGGTCTTTACCGAAAAAACTCCAAATCTTGGGGAATGTTATTTATATGAAACACATGAACTAACGCCCTCTAGCTGTGAAAAACTGTCAAATGCATTCAGATAAGAGGCAGCCTTCAAGGGCTTAGAAATCAGCCTATGAGCTTACCATGGTTTAGCTTTCAACTAAGAATACCAAGAGAACAAAGCAAATTTGATTATAAAAGTGAATTGAAAAGTTGTTTAAATGAAGTGCCCTATCTGATTCATGAAAGTTTAATTTTAACTAGATTGTCCATTTAAACTTATCTTTCAGGGAAAAAATAATAATTGCATGTTTATTTTTTACTTTATCCTACCTTTTCTGTAAATGACCCCAACAATTTTGCTTGATCTAGCCCCTCAGAGAGGCTGAAGTGCATACTGCCCCCTTCAGGTTGCCTGGCCCTTCTACATGAGAAAATGAGATGGCTTAGATCAGTTCAGACGCACATTGACATCTGGCCTCCGATTGGCTACAGCAAAGGAGGCTATGTAAACATACTCAACAGGCTTTTTAAGTGGTGTATACCTGGCCAAATCTGAAACAGCAAAACCTGTTATTTTTTGCCATGAAAATGGCAGCTATTTAAACTTGTATTTTATTATTCAGAATTGCTGATATATGATATGAATACATAAAAGAGACTTTAATAATGTCCCTTTATGATTCAACTTATTATTGCCCTATATTATTCTTTGCTAGTCACAAAAATGAACGAGAATTGTATATAAAATTCTGCATTATACAAAACAATTCATGTTAAATATTTATAAGTACCATAATTGCAGAGGTGGGTGAACAAATTAGACTAATGTGTTCAAATTGAATAGGCATAGTACAAAAGTATATTTAATCAAGTCGTCTGAAACTCCAAGAAATAGTTCACCTTGCAGCAATTTTTTTTCATTAAGATCTGTCACACTAAGAAAAATAATATTTTTCTCATATTTTTTTATTTAGTTCTCTTCATTGCTTATTTTTTTTTCAAAGAAAGTTTCCTGCTGAATGTTTAATGCTATGCAAGCAAAATAATGAAAAATAAATAGGCACACAATTTATAATTCATTTTGTGAGATAATATAATACCCAAATTATATTTTAGCTAACCAAAAATGTCCATTGTTTCACACCTGCACCTCACTCATGTCTAAGTGAATTATATTATCACTAAATCTTTGAATAAGTAAGAGCCTAAAGCCTTTCTGAATATATTTCTACATAAATGGGTAAAACTTTAGTAAGATCTATGCAATTGAAAACTTTTTACACGCTGACTGTTCAAATGTCACAGATTATCCTACACATAGATATATAGATAAATAGATAGATAGATAGACATATGATAGATAGATAGATAAATAAATAGATAGAAAACAGGTGAAAGTTACAGAGAGAGACAGATAAAGAGATAAATATAGTCATACATAAATTATAGACAGACAGATAAAAGATAGATAGGTCGATAAATCGATAAACAGACAGAGGGGTAGAAAATAGATGGAAATATACAGATACAAATAGATAGATAATATATAAATATATTGATAAATGAAATAAAGACAGATAGATAAAAGATAGACAGAGAGATAGACAAATAGAAAGACAGAATGACAGATAGGGGCCGAATTATCGTGCTCCGAATGGAGCTTGATGCCACTGTTTCCGCATGAGCGTTCAGGCTCACCCGAAACAGAAGTTATGAAGCAGCGGTCTAAAGACCGCTGCTCCATAACTTGTCTGCCTGCTCTGAGGCCGCGGACAGAGATCAACCCGATCGAATACGATTGGGTTGATTGACACCCCATGCTAGTGGCTGATTGGCCACGAATCTGCAGGGGACGGCATTGCACCAGCAGTTCACAAGAACTGCTGATGCAATGATAAATGCCGACAGCGTATGTTGTCGGCATTTATCGATGTGCGGTGGACATGATACACTACATTGTATCATGTCCACTTGCACTATGATAAATTGGCGCCATAGAGTTATATACAGACTAATATATCTCCACAACTGACCACTGCATTGCAAAAGATCTGCCTCAAAAACACACTGTCATTAGTTAGCAAAACTTGTATTATTTGATAGTCCATGGATATAACCCATGAAAACCATCTTGAGCGTGTTCATCTTTTCTCCTCTGCTATGGCCAATTATAAACAGATTTAAATGAGCTCCTGCACTGATTACGCAATCAACGCATAGAATATTCTGGGTTAGGATTCTGGAACATATAGCATGAACTCCAACCTCTCTGGGGACAGGGGAAAAACACAGAACCAATAGTCAAAACTATAAAAAGGTGGCAAATATGGGACTGCACTTATTATTACTAATATTAGTATTAATAAGCATTATTTTTAAAGTTCCGCCATATTCTGCAGGGCTGGGTGTAATGTACTGAGCTGGCTGCACAATTCACACAACCACTACTGAATATGAAAACACATTTAAAGTGAATATCAGTTTTTTGAATCAACTCCAATAATTATATATATAAAGCTCTGTACCGTTTTGTTTTACGGAGCTGGGAATTTGTGTTTTGACAGTATGTAATTTAGGTGACAACTGGAGATGAATTAGCACAGTAATATGGCAAGTATGATAATATATAGTAATTGGCCCACCACACTATCACATATCCCCCAGCAATTTACTGTCTATGTCTGAGTGCTGAAGATTGTAATATAGGTTATATCAGGCGCTGAGAGAAAGGGCTCTCAACTTGTACGTGCATTTACTGATGTTGATGCTCAACAGAGATTTAAAGGGATAGTAAACCCAATTTTTTTTTTCATGATTCATATAGAGCATGCAATTTTAAACAACTTTCTAATTTACTCCTATTTTCAATTTTTCTTCGGTCTGTTGGTATCTTTATTTTAAAAAGCATGAATGTAAGCTAGGGAGCCGTCCAATTTTTGTTCAGCACCTGGGTAGCGGTTTCTGATTTGTTGGATTTCAATTTATTACATTTTATACAATACATGAGAAATGTACCAGCAGACATGGTTATCGTGTGTTCATCCAGTTGCAGTACACAACTTCACCAATGCTACATATCCCCAAATCCAGAGATCCACCATCCAAACTTATTCAGAAATCCAAACTTTTTATTTAACATTTTTAAAAAAAATAAAAATAATAATAATAATTAAAAATTACTTTTGTTTCCACGTCTGTAAGTCACAATCTTCACTGTCTGTCTTTGGCTTGGTTTTTCTGTTCTAAAATGCAAATAATATTCTATATTTATTTAAAACAACAACTATTACCTTTCTGATTACAGTAATATACTTAGGGTCGCCAGAGCTGTCCCTTCACAAATATACTGAGCTACCTATCACTGACTTGGTATAAGGGTAGGTGGGTTCACACAATGCCAACCAAAAGCTCTACCTTAGCCCCCAATTTTGATCCCATCATTTATACATTTGACAATTGAGCAATAATTTTACCCCTTGGCTGCCAGCGACATACATAACACAGAAGTTTGACCCCTTTGACTGTAATGCATTGAGGCAAAGGGCACCTTTTACATTAAGCTCAAGGACTTTAAAAAATAAATAAATATATATTTAAAAGGGGAAATGATACCCAAATGTTGAAGCACTTAAATGTTATACAGCATATCTGTAAACAGCTGACTAGAAAATATCACCTGAACATCTCTATGTAAAAAGGAAGATATTTTACCTCAAAATTTCCTCAGTAGCCACATCTCACTGTAAAGGGACTGTAAGTGGCCAATCAGGATACTTTTCCTGAGACTTGCAAGGCAGTTTGTGCATCTGGCATGAGCAGAAACACTCATGTGATTTCCCTCCTCAGTTTAAGAAAGTTTACTATGACATTTCACTAGATTTCAGTGCAATCTCATGACATCACAGTGTGACATCAGCACTAATAAAGATGACTTGACTGGCTGTTGTTTTTCAACATGCAGCTGACAGTAGCTACAACATAAATGTTCACTGAGCACTTACTATTGTGAGCTGATATTTTTTTTAAGGTGAAATATCTTCCTTTTTAAATATTGATGTTCAGGTGATATTTTCTTGTTAGCTATTTAAAATTATATTGCATGACTTTCAAGTGATTTAGCATATGGGTCTTATGTCCCTTTAAGTGTACAGAATTTTTGTGACGATTTTACTTAACAGCTTGTTAAAATACTGGACAGTCCAGTTGAATACTGGACACCTGGCAACCCTAACTCTTCTATCTGGTACTATGTATACAAAAGTATTAAACATGCTATAAAACTACCTTTAGGTTACATGTATACGCTGTATTATAACATGTAAATATTGCCTAAATGACAAAAGATATTGTTGTTTACACTAGGTCCAACCCCCTCTCCAAACCATCCCATTTTACAGATGCAAATATTCCAAAATCCAAACTATTCTAAAATCCAAACCTTTTCTGGTATAAATTAGTTTGGTTATTCCAGTCCATTAGAAAAAATATAAGAATATTTCAAGCAACTTTTTGCATAGTCTTTTAACTTTAATGGCATATTAAAAAGTATCAGTTCCAAGTTACTACCACCTACACTTTTACTTCTCTCCTCCACCAGAACAGATTGGCTTATTTAAAGGGACACTGTAGCAAAAAACAGAGTCATTCATAAGAAAGAACAGCATCTCTGCTTTTAAATTAAAACTAGAGCAATATGAATTAAAATTTCAATTAAAACTAATACAGAGGTATAAGTTGTATACTCCCTACTAATACTTATTGGTTAATAGGTATTTCCTGATTATGATCATTGGCAGACAGGCACTTCCTGCTTATGCTTATTGGTTGATAGGTACTTCCTGCTAATTCCTATTGGTTCTTAGGTACTTCCTGCTTATGATCGGCATGATACCAATAAAATCCTGAAAATTAGTAGGGACTGCATAACTAATATTGGGATGTCAGTTTAAATTTAAATGTACACAGTTTTTACTTTATATTTATTCAGGCAATAAAAAATGACAATATTTTTAGATAGATGATACAAAAATTGTGAGTACAGTGTTCATTTAAAAGAATATAAAATAGTAAATGAACATCAAGGAAATCCTAATGCTGTTTTGATGAGCCATTAGGGTGAGTGGGTACTAGTAAGCAAGTGAAATAGATATATAGAGACCTCTTACAGCCTATAAGCACTATGCTTGACAGCCCTAACATAGATTAATAGCTATTTGCTACTTACAGGCTATATATATAAAACTTAGTAAAATATATATCATTATGTCATTATTATGTGATTAGAAGTCTACCATACATTGTGGTGTATACGTTTGCCAAATTACTACTGATCAAGGACAAGTAAACGGCATCCAGGGGTCAAATCAGGCCCACATCTTGTTTTTGTACAGCTAAGCTAAGGATCTTTAATACTTTTTTAAAGTCTTGAAAAAATATCAAAAGAAGAACTTTTCACGACTCATGATAAAGTTTTATTGGAACGCAGAC
Source organism: Bombina bombina (assembly GCF_027579735.1). Lineage (NCBI taxonomy): Eukaryota > Metazoa > Chordata > Amphibia > Anura > Bombinatoridae > Bombina > Bombina bombina. The sequence continues at coordinate 874,024,079 of NC_069500.1, forward strand.
ACTCTCAATCGTTTATTGTCTATGGCTGATTTTACGCCACAATGGAATAATGAGTAGCTACAACCTAGACCACGAGGCCGAATTATGAAAGGTCTTGCGGACCTGATCCGACAGTGCGGATCAGGTTCGCAAGACCTCGTTGAATGTGGAGAGCAATATGCTCTCCATATTCAGCATTGCACCAGCAGCTCACAAGAGCTGCTGGTGCAACGCCGCCCCTGCAGACACTCGGCCAATGGGCTGCCAGTAGGGGGTTGTCAATCAACCCGATCAGGTTGATCGGGTTGAATTGTGGCGATTCCTGTCCGCCTGCCCAGAGTAGGCGGACAGGGGAAACGGAGCAGCAGTCTTTAGACCGCTGCTTCAAAACTGCTGTTTCTGGCGAGTCTGAAGATACGGAGCTTGATAAATGAGCCTCCACATGTGCTGCACTTGACCCTTTGCACTGTTGCAGTGCACTAAAATATATATCAACACCTTATATCAAACTCAAAATTTCAAACAGAATCCCATCACAGTAGAACATGGAAATGAGGCTGCAACCAAAGAAAGTTTTCAAGTGGTTATTTTTTTGGGTCATATATTTAGAATTTTGTCAATATAAATTAAAGGAAATTTTAGGAAATTCGTTTTCTCTCTTTTTATAGAAGTATATTTATCAAGCCCTTCTCTCCCCATCAGATCACTGCTTTCCTGCTCTGTTCTTTACCTCTTAAGTGGAGATTTTCAACCTCCTCTCTTCCGACCCGGGAGATTGACAGCTCCTGCCCACGTTTGATTGGCGGGGGAGGGGGAGGAGTGACAAGCGGGCACATAGGAGTGCTTGTGTGCAATGGTAAATGCTAGGCGGAAAGGGGCTAAGCTGGGCAGACAGGGGCAAATTTGTACACCCCTGTCCACCCGTGGATGATAAATTGAGCCAATAATATCCTTGATTTTGCATCTTGGCCTGCAAAACCTAAATTATTTACTATCTGACTCTTTACAGAAAAACTTTGCTGATCCCAGGTTTAGATAATTGAGGGGAATTTTTTTTTAAACGTTTCTTAAGTAACCTGTTAGGAAACTCCACAGGATACTGAAAACCTACGATAGGTTTAATCAAAATGCAATTCTTCAACGTGTCATTAAATGTTATCCACTTATATTCAACCTATCAATCAGTTTGAATGACAGCTCATATTGATTCCAAAATCCATAAGCCGTTAACTTGTAGACCTTTGTATTGCTTGGCCTTTGTTAAGGAATATTAAATTATTCATCTGCATGTGTATCTCTCTATGTATAAAACCCAGAAACTTCTGAATGTTTAACTTTGTATATTTGTATAAACTATGTTACAATCTTTAAAATTATTTTTTGTGATAGTTACAGAAACATAGCTGGACTCTGTGAGATGTCATCAAGACTTTTTAAACATGCACGTTTTGTTTTCTTAAACATTAATACATTTATTATGGGGGAAACCTAATTTAGCTGAGTCCAACACTATGCTCTTCATATGCAAAAAAGAAAATGTGCTAATGTGTTAGAGCCTTTTAATACTGCACTATAGCTTAAATATAATTATGTGTTTAAAAGATTAGTCTAGTCAAAATGAAACTTTTATGATTTAGATAGAGCATGCAATTTTAAACAACTTTCTAATTTGCTCCTATTATCAATTTTTCTTCGTTCTCTTGCTATCTTTATTTGAAAAACCAAAAATATAATCATAGCAGTCGGGCTATTTTTGGTTCAGCACCTGGGTTGCACTTTCTGATTGGTGTCTAAATGTAACCACAAATCAGCAAGTGCTACCCAGGTGCTGAACTATAAATGGGCAGGCTCTTAAGCTTACATTCAAATAAAGATAGCAAGAGAACGAAGAAAAATTGAAAATAGGAGTAGATTAGAAAGTTGCTTAAAATTGCATGCTCTATCTGAATCACGAAAGAAAACATTTGGGTTCAGTGTCCCTTTAAAATTGCACACTCTATCTGAATCATGAAAGTTTAATTTTGACTAAACAATTCCTTGAACCCTTGTTGCCACAAATCACCAGCTAGCTCCCAGTAGTGCATTACTACGCCCAAGTGTACCTAGGAATGTTTTTCAACAAAGGATACCAAGATAATAAAGTAAATTAATCATATAAGTATATTGAAAAGCCTCTTAAATTTGCTCTGTCTGAATTATGAAAGATGAATTTTGACTTTACTGTCCTGTGGCAGTAGCAGTGAACATTCACAGATCAATGATTTTGAGGCCTATTTATCAAATGTCTGTCTGACCTGATCCGACAGTGCAGATCAGGTCCGACAGACATCGCTGAATGCAGAGAGCAATACGCTCTCCGTATTCAGCATTGCACCAGCAGCTCTTGTGAGCTTCTGGTGCAACGCCAGCCCCTGCGGTTTGATAAATGGGTCTCTTTGTCTCTTTTTGACGAGCAATATCATCCACTTAGGTTTAACATGCACAATACAAAGCAGGGGCTGCACATCTGTGCAGTGCTGCATTTATATACATTATTTCAGGTTTTTTTTATATTTATGTAACTTTTAGACTGTAAAACAAAAACGCAAAAATGTAACACTTCTGCTTTTGTAATATGTAAATCATCAAATTTAGGTTGTGTTTTGTTATTTATAGTCATTTTGTATGATACATATAATCCTTAAAGAGACATGAAACCCAATTTTTTTCTTTCATGATTCAGATTATAGGGTCGATTTATGAAAGAGCAGACATGATACGATGTAGCGTATCATGTCTGTCGCACATTGATAAATGCAGACAGCATACGCTGTCAGCATTTATCATTGCAGATTTGTGGCCAATCGGCCGCTAGCAGGGGGTGTCAATCAGCGGACAAATTATGGAGCAGCGGTCTTTAGACCCAAAGCATACAATTTTAAACAACATTCCAATTTACTTCTATAATCTAATTTGCTTCATTCTCTTGATATCCTTTGTTGAAGGAGAAGTAATTCATTACTGGGAGCTATCTAAATGCCAATGACAAGAGGGATATACAGTATGTATAGCCACCAATCAGCAGCTTCTACCTAGCTATACTTGATACAAAATGGACTAAACATATTAGACTAGAAATACAAATTGGAAATTTATTTAAAATTGCATGCTCTATGTGAATCATGAAATAATTAAATTGGGTTTCATGTCCCTTTAAGTTTATGTTTAATTGCAATATATATTTTTAATTTGTACATTTTGAGAGCCCTGCAGGTTATAATTGGTATGTTAGCAATGGATGAGAGAGAGAGGTACATTAATCAATAGTGCAAGATGACAGCACCCAGTACAAAATGCAGAACTTTACCAAATGGCTTTTGTAATACTCATTAGCTTATAAAAACATATCTTCTAAGAGACTCTGAATTCATTAGTACAGTGTATTTCATGAAAATACATTAATTTTCAAGCAACCCTTTTGGAAATTGCTTGAACTAACAAATACTAGGATTTACCATCACTAAAAAAATGTAAAAAAACTAAGGGTGCAAAACTCACCCTTTCTGTGCTGCTGCCCACAGCACATCGCTCTTCTACCAATGAAGTGACGCTTGCACCTCTAAACCAATAGCCGTGCATGCATACAAAACACTGTCAGCTGACACACATGGCTATTGGTTTAGAGGTGAAAACGTCAACTGATTGGTAGAAGAGCAATGTGCCGAGGGCGGTCAGAGCCGCTGAGTTTAGCGATGTACAACAGCACAGAAAATGTAAGTTTAGCACTTTTTTTAAATAACTGATCACTTAAATTCCACTTTATTTTTAGTGATGGTAAATCCTAGCGTTTGTTAAATGCTCGGATTTGCCATCACATTACTATTTCCCTTCTAAACATAATATTCACAGGGCGATTAAAATACATTATTGTAAAAATGTATTTATTTTGCTTCAAATTAAATAAAAAATGTAATTATCACAGAATTGTGTGAACCTTTTCTTAGTTCCCAATTTAATTAAGTTACACAATACAAAACCTATACATAAAATATGAATACAAGTTTAAAATGAAAATGAGCAGATGGCAGAATGACAGAATTATCTATAAAACATGCATTCCTTGTCTTAATACATTTATGGATTGAGCACATTAAACAGAATAATATCATTAGAGCTAGTAAAGTTATATTTTAACTTCAGTGAATTAAAGGAACATGAAACCCAAAAAATCTTCTTTCATGATTTGGGTAGAACTTACAATTTTAAACAACTTTCCAGTTTACTTCAATTTGCTTTATTCTCTTGTTATCATTTGTTGAAGGAGCAGCAATGTGCTACTGGTTTAACTAAACACATGGATGAGCCAATGACAATTGGTATATACAGGTGGCCCTCAGTTTACAACGGTTCAATTTACACCGTTTCAGAATAACAACCTTTTTTCCTGTCATGTGACTGCTATTGAAAAGCATTGAGAAGCAGTGCATTTATTAAAATAGCCAGTAGATGGAACTGTCCGCTTGTGCTGCAGCAAAGCCAAGCAAGCTGAAATTAATCAGTTTAACCAGACCTGAGCTATCGAGCAGATTTTAAAGGAACAAGATCTTCCTGTCTATAAATCAGTCCAGATTGGAATGCATAGAAAGAACTGTTTGCAGAAAAATGCAAGTGAAGTCTGTGTTGTGTAATTTTTTTATTAGGTTTATAATGCTGTTTAGCAAATGTTTTTGCTCATTTAACTTAGTTTAATTATATATTCTGTGTTGTGTGATTATTTTATTAGGTTTATAATGCTGTTTAGCATTTAAAGTCTTTATTTCAAAGCTTTAAAAATAATGTATTAGGTGCTACTTATGAAAATTTTGAGAGGGGCCTGGAACCTAACTCCCTCACTTCCATTGACTTACATTATAAACTGGGTTTCAATTTACAACGGTTTCGATTTACAACCATTCCTTATGGAACCTAACCCCGGCGTAAACTGAGGGCTACCTGTATATATATATATATATATATATATATATATATATATATATATATATATATATATATACATATATGCAGTCACCAATCAGCAGCTAGAACCTAGGTTCTTTGCTGCTCCAGAGCTTTCCTAGATAAACCTTTCATCAAAGGATAACAAGAGAAAGAAGCAAATTAAATAGAAGTAAATTGAAAAATTGTTTACAATTGCATGCTCTGTCTAAATTATGAATGTCTAATTATGAATGTACTGTCCCTTTAATCAATATTGTGATACCAAGAAAAAAAAGTATTACAGTAATACAAAGTTTAGTTAAAGGAATAAAAACATAGGTGGCTCCTGATGCGGGCCAGAGGTATTGTAGGAAGGGGCTTTTGACCCCATAGAGGACGTTAGGCTAGGTTGGAAGGTGAAGATGAACACAGCAGTCTTGGACATTTCACACATAATGGAAGTTTAAATACAGTGAATGTACCTTTACCTATAATTTCCCTCCAACTTAAGTGCATTCCAGCAAATTTATGTGGGATGCACTTGACTGTCTCGGACTCAACAACTTGTCAAAATGTTCTGTTGTCATGACAACAAGTAAAACTAGAATTAGTGTAACACATAAGCACTTAATCTCATAATCTGCACTGTTTTAAATGATGAAACTAAATAGAATAATGTTCATAGGAATGTGGATTTTCCCTCTGATGTTGTAGTTCTGACCATTTTAGCTGTACAAAAAAAAATGTTATTTAATGTTATACAACGTTCAAAACTCTAATAGTAATTTGAGCTCCTCTGTATCTCATATAGGAATAGTTTTTTCTATATATAATATAAAATACATATTATAATTAATTTGTTATTTTCCTGTATAGCAGTCTGTACTTTTATATATCATGTATGATGTTTGAAATATTACATATTTATATATATATATATATATATATATATATATATATATATATTAGTGGCTAACCATGCTACATATATTTCCAAAATTGTCTGTAACAGATAACAACGTGCAAAACAATACAGTTTATACAAATATAATGAACATAGATAGCTAGTCTTGTTGTCTACAGACTCAACCCTGGGTTAGCTTCCAAGGCAAGCAGTGTATGGAGTTTGGCTTTACTTTAATTTGAGATTGTAATATAAAATGCTTAAAGGGACATTAAACCCAAATTTTTTCTTTCATGATTCAGATAGAGAATACCATTTTAAACAACTTTCTAATTTACTTATATAATCTAATTTGCTTCATTCTCTTGATATTCTTTCCTGAAAAGCATATCTAGATATGCTCAGTAGCTTCTGATTGGTGGCTGCACGTATTTGCCTCATGTGATTAGCTCACCGATGTGCATTGCTATTTCTTTAACAAAAGATATCTAAAGAATGAAGCAAATTAGATAATAGAAGTAAATTGGGATGTTGTTTAAAATTGTATTCTCTGTCTGACTTATGAAAGAAAAAATTTGGGTTTTTGAAACATCTTTTCATTTTACTTTCATTAATTATTTTGCCCCTTTTTTTCTGTAATTTAGATCCTGAAAACTAAAAGACCACATGGCAAGCATGACTGGACTGAGCATAAGTCATACAGGGTATGGGCTGGGGTCTGTTGTGGGCCTCATGCTATAGCCCCGCCCAGTCCCCAGTACTATTATTTGTGCATGATGCATGGCCAGCCCTGCTTTGCCTCTCACTGCCTTGCTGTGTCTGTGAGCCAGCTCAGGTGCCTGTTATTTTTTGTACATGTGACTACATAGGCTAAGGGCAATAAGTGGTAATTCTTGATTTAAATGTGAACTTCAATATCTTTTTTTTTAAGTATTTCATTTTTTAAAACAATTACAACAAATTTACAAACTACAGTAACAGAAGGATGTTACAGAATGTTAATGTTTTTGTAAATCAAACTCAGTTTTTGGGAATAGTGAAATAACAAAAGGGGTGGGAGTGGGTACTAACCTGTTCTTACCCTTTGAAAAAGGCAGTCGTGAAACGGCCGTCAGGCGTGTGACTGCTGGGGTATGTCTGGATAATTTTTGTCTATTTTAATTTATGCTACTTTTTGATCACTTTTTGATGACAATGCAATAGCACTTAGTCTGAACTTCAAATGAGTAGTAAAAAAAAATTCTGACAATTTTAAAAGTTATGTTTTTCTACTCCCCCTGTACCATGTGACAGCCATCAGCCAATCACAAATGCATACACATACCATGTGATAGCAATCAGCCATTCACAAATGCATACACACTTATTCTTGCACATGCTCAGTAGGAGCTGGTGACTCAAAAAGTTTAAATATAAAAATACTGTGCACATTTTGTTAATGGAAGTAAATTAGAAAGTTGTTTAAAATTGTATGCTCTATCTAAATAATGTAAGTTTAATTTTGATTGAGTGTCCCTTTAATCACTTTGGGGGGGGGGGGAGTAAATATGTGTTAAGCCCAATTATTGCCCACATTTGTGGGGCTCACATAATCATATTGGTAATCGGAATAGGGATCTTTTATTTTACTCACCCAGTGTGCTAAAACGGGTTGTAGGCCAGTTACTCTGATGAAGTGGACTAATGTGTTAGCGAATTGTGATAATTTATTTATGATAATTAATTTATTTACCCATAGTAATTATAGGTATTTCCAGACACCTCAGTAGTCCTGATCTGTTTTTGTACTATATACATTTAAATGTTTTTAATGTGGGCACTGATATACCTATCTAAACCCATTAACGACCGTGACATACCCGGTACGTCAGTCATTAAGGGATTGTTTGTTTATTATAGTGTGGGTCTTGCTGCAAGCGTACAGGGTACGTCGCTGGTCATTTTGGGGATTATTATATTGGTCATTTAAAGTTACATTTTTATTTTTCCTTTAGTTTTTTTAGTCTCACCTGCATGCATAATTTGTTTTTGCTATTTAGCAAAGTGTGTGACCAAGGTGTTTTCTTTCATCTCTATTGTTCCTTTTTTGTGTACATTTTTATATACACCAGGCACCCCCATAATTCTTATTAGCATTTTTGAGTAAGACAATTTGGGTTCAAATTGAAAGAGATACAGTGTTACAAGTAGTGCTCTAAGGCCTCCCACTATTGTCATTTATTCAGTTCTCACCCTTCATCTTATTATTTCACCTGTGCTCTAGCTCAGATATCATAAAAATCTGACCTGTTAGGGACACTTGAGAAGTTGAGATATACTGCTCTAATAAATTAATAATGACTTAAAAGGCCATTATAGTAAAACAAATCATTCTTTAATTCATTAGAGCATTTACTTTTAAGACTAACAACCTTTTAACGTTATGTTTTTAACCCCTGTAAAGGGGTTAAACACTTAGTAGAAGTACCGCTCATGAGAGCATGAGCGGAGGATGATGCTGATCCATTGAAAATGTTTATCTTGGATACCGGTTAGTTCCTGAGTCTCCTGGATGTGCACTCACCGTGTTGTAGGGGGAGGGGTACCCTACCGGGGATCAGTTATCTGGGGACTGAGATTACCAGTCTGCTCATATCCATCACTATCTATGGTGCCAACAGAATTGTGACGTGTGGCTTTTCACTTTGAGGTTCCTTAATTTCACAACTGAGTTACACTATTTGGCACCAACTTGGTTTTTGTGTATTCTAGGAAAACATAATCTTGTCCCATATGATTTGAAAATATGTATCCTATTATAGACTTTCTACAACCAAAGTGCTTACTAAAGTTTTTTAGTTGTAGTTTTTTAACTTTATATGCTTCTATATCACTAGTTATTGGGGTTATATATTGGGGTTATAGCATAGCATGATAGCACGGATGAAAGTCCCTTGCTAAGCATTCCATTCGGAAGCCTATCATGTTATGTGCTCTTCCAGCTGTCAGATTTGGAAAACTATACATTTTCAGACTTAAATTACAGGAAAAAGAGGCAAAACAATTAATAAAATAATATTTTTGTTTTACTGCACATAATTAAAGGGAAAGTCTACCTGAAAAATTTTATTGTTTAAAAAAGATAGATAATCCCGTTATTAACTATTGCTCAGTTTTGAATAATTAACACTGTTATATTAATATACTGTTTACCTCTGTGATTGTATCTTAGCCTTTGAAGACTGCCCCTTATCTCGGTGCTATTTATAAACTTGCATTTTAGCCAGTTAGTGGTGGTTCATGCATAACTCCACAGGAGTGAGCACAATGTTATCTATTTGGCACACATGAGCTAGCTCTGTCTGTCTGGTAAATGCTAATTAAATGCACTGAGATAAAGGCGGCCTGCAGGGGCTTAGAAACAGGCAGATATCTAGAGGTTTAAAGGTTATATAGCTAAGTTGGTTGTGCAAAGATGGGGGATGGGCATGTAGACTGCCCCTGTAAATATTTTATAGCAAAATCTCAAAGTATTTACCCCTTTAACCCCTTCATGCCATTAGGACGTTCCATGCCATCCTAACAGCACTAAAATTGAATGCGGCTAGGACGGCATGGAACATCCTACCATATATGGCGTCCTACAACTTTGCCAAAGTGAAGAATTGGCATGGGGAGATGCCTAACAGTGTAGGCAGTCCCCATGATCCTATCCTGGCCTTGAAATTACGTGATTGCATTGACAAATGTTAACACTATAGTACTGGCACAAACGGGTTAATCAGACGATAAACAATGTTTGCAGCAGAAAACTTGCTAAAGGAAAATATTTATATTTTATTTGAATAACTTCATAACTGTATTAGAGCTTGTACTTAATTGTGTATTGTTGTCCAGGCTAAAATTGCGCCACATCCAAAAACAGGGGCGGACTGAGCAGCCAGGACCTGGAGGTTGGGGGCCCTTGATGTTGGGGAGCCTTGTGGGGGGCAGGGAAGGGAGGCTACCATGTCATTTGCACACATTTGGGTTAGTGCACTGTGAGACAGTGGGGGCCCTTCCCTAATTTGTTTCCCAGGGGCCCTGATTGGTTTCACACCATCACTGTCCAAAAATATTTCATTTTCTTATGAACACATAATAAAGCAGTTTTTTTTCTTTTTTTTTTATATTTACAAGCAATAAATAAGAGCTGCCAGTTTAATTGGAAAAAAACTGAATGGGAAAATAATATAAGAGGAAAATCTAATTAAACAGAAGAAAAACAAACAAAACAAGTTTTTTTTATACTTTTCAAGTAGCCTATTGCAAAAAATGCTCAGAGACTGGAAACCAACAATTAGGACGCTAAAGTTTCAAGGGACAATAAATGTAAATATTGTGTGTCTGCACAGTTAACCTTTTAACGCTGTTATGCCGTTCTATTCCGTCATAATTACACTGGGCTTTAAAGCCGTTATGACGGAATAGAACGTCATAACAAACGGCTGTCCTGAAGCCTTCTGTGCTTCAAGGACTTGATCGCGGTCTGGAGGGCATTCCTAGGGTTGTAGGGACGCCCCCCAGATGCGATCCAATAATTGAAATCTCGCGATCGTATGCACGATCGCGTAGTTTCAATTTGTCTACATCGGAACAGGTGTTCCGATGTAGGCACTTTCACCCTGTCACTAAAGGGTTAAAGAGGGTTTTGGGACACTCACCTTTACTGCTGTAATTTTTATCCAGATTTTGACCCCCAAAACTGCCACCATTCAATCTTGATAACCCACCTGTAAAAACAAAAACAAAAAAAAACCTCACAACCACATCACTAGCGCCACTCACTTTACAATGGCGTGCTTATACACTAGATGAATCTATTGTTGGCAGCAACATCTAGTTAGAAAAGGTGGATGTTCCAAAACCCTCTTTAAAGGGACACTGTACCCAAATTTTTTATTTTGTGATTCAGATAGAGCATGACATTTTAAGCAACTTTCTAATTTATTCCTATTATCAAATGTCCTTTATTCTCTTGGTATCTTTATTTGAAATGCAAGAATGTAAGTTTAGATGCCAGCCTATTTTTGGTGAACAACCTAGGTTGTCCTTGCTGATTGGTGGATAAATTCATCCACCAATCAAAAACTGCTGTCCAGAGTTCTGAACCAAGAAAAAAGCTTAGATGCCTTCTTTTTCATATAAAGATAGCAAGAGAAAGAAGAAACATGAGTAAATTAGAAAGTTTCTTAAAATTGCATGCTCTTTCTGAATCACGAAAGAAAAATTTTGGGTTCAGTGTCCCTTTAAATGTGCACATACTGCACAATAATGTCAACATATTTACTGTCCCTTTAAATACAAAAATTACAGATAATTTATAGATGACTGCCTAATGTATTTAAAAGCATTTTCTTCCCTTAAAGTGATAGTAAGGCTCAGTATTTTTCCCTGCAGTGTACTAAAGACTACATTGAGTACACACGGTCAAATCCAATTGTAGTGCTAAAAACGCTTTATTTAATGTTATATAAGACCTTTTATTTTCACCTTCAAAGTTAAAGCTCACCGCCCCCTATGCACAATTTGTTTTTTTCCCTTGTTGAAGAGCAAACTGTACAGCCAGTTGTAAGTGTTCTGTCCGCTCTATGAAAATGTACAGCAGTGAGTTTCAGAGCATCTGCTGCTATTTAGAAGCTTTGTCTGCAGCAATACATGCACTCACTGTCTGCACTAAGTTACTATTTATAGTTTCCAAAAAAAATATTCTTTAGTCACATTCCATATTTTTAGTCACTTCTATTTCTTGAGTTACACTAACAATTCTATTGGCACTAAATCATTTACAGGGAACATAAAACCCCACGTTTTTTCTTTCAGGATTCAGCTACAGCATGTCATTTTTAAACAAATTTCCAATTTACTTTTATTTTCAAATTTGCTTCATTCTCTTGGTATCCTTTGTTGAAGGAGGCGCAGTGCACTACTGGGAGCTAGCTGAGCACATCCGGTGAGCCAATGACTACAGTCATATTACTGCAGGTGCAACCACCAATCAGCAGATAGCTCCCAGTAGTGCATTGCTACTTCTGAACCTAGGTATGCTTTTCAACAAAGGATACAAAGAGAAGGAAGTACATTAGAAAATAGAAGAAAAGTAGAAAGTTTAAAGTCCCTTTAATTATAGTCTCTACATTATATTATATCAATAAAAAGTATGTGCTAAAATGTGTCAGTACTTTGCAATGTATCACTCAAATGAAATGATTAAACAATTTTACTGCATACTTATGGGCCTATATATCAAGCTCGGTCTAAAGACCGTTGCTCCATAACCTGTCTGCCTGCTCTGAGGCGGCGGACAGACATCGCTGAAAATCATCCCGATCCAATACGATCGGGTTGATTGACACCCCCTGCTAGATTGGCCGCAAATCTGCAGGGGGCGGTATTGCACCAGCAGTTCACAAGAACTGCTGGTGCAATGATAAATGCCGAGAGCTTATGCTGTCGGCATTTATCAATATGCGGCAGACATGATCCGCAATATCCGATCATGTCCGCTCGCACCTTCTTAAATATGCCCCCTAGGCTACATAATTTAACTTCCAGACTCTTCAGGGAGCGTGTAAGTTACTATGTCAATCTAGGGTGGGGATACACCTATAAATAAATAAACTGTCACATATACAATACTAATACTTTTTTCATATTAATTGAATTGCTTCTCCTGTTTTCTAAAGAGCACTATTTTTCCATTGGCCTTTGCTGAATCAGGATGGAATGTTGTATTGAGATACACTATGCTGAATACATTAAACTCACATTTTTAGTAACACATTTTTCTTGATTAGTTTATTACATTTATTTTACAGAAATATTTCGAAAGTTTTCCACAGAGAGATAGTTTGATTAGGACTAAAAAACTGAAGTCGAAGCATTTGGGAACTAAAAAAGTAAAATATAATCTTTATTGAATAAAACAGGATTCAAAATGATGACTCATGTGTGTGTTTTGTGCCCAACAGAGAATGCAAATCTGTTCCCCTCTATGGGCTACGTCAGTAAAATAAGCTAACGAAACAACTGCATATGAAACATTTATTTTTTTATATATATTTATTATATTTTCACCATTTCACAATGTATATCAGGCATTTAATCAGACACTTTACATAGTCAAAGCTGTTGCCTATTTACAGTGTTCCATAACAAATTAAAACATCCTAAGCTACTAACAAGTTTTGTGTTCTATGGTTAACTCATGCCACATATGAATAATGTTGCCCTAGTTCTTTGATATCCATCTGAAATACATAGAACTGTGTCTCCTGGTCTTCATACCTATCTGCCCTCCACTGTTCATCAGATAGACCTATAGACTATGGTACTGCAATACAAGATAGTAAGCTAAGTGTCAACAGATATTCAACAAAAGCTATCAAGGCTCTGGGTCAGGGGGGCACCCATCTCTGGTGGTGTGTTTTGTGCCTGTGGAGCTGGAGTATCTGTGATTGTGGGGTTAGATGTGAATGATGAGTGTAGGTTTTCCCATATAAATCTGGCGTCTAGAAAAAACATAATTTATGCTTACCTGATAAATTTATTTCTCTTGTAGTGTATTCAGTCCACGGGTCATCCATTACTTATGGGATAAATTCCCTTCCCAACAGGAAGTTGCAAGAGGATCACCCACAGCAGAGCTGCTATATAGCTCCTCCCCTCACATGTCATATCCAGTCATTCGACCGAAACAAGACGAGAAAGGAGAAACCATAGGGTGCAGTGGTGACTGGAGTTTTAATTAAAATTTAGATCTGCCTTAAAAAGACAGGGCGGGCCGTGGACTGGATACACTACAAGAGAAATAAATTTATCAGGTAAGCATAAATTATGTTTTCTCTTGTTAAGTGTATTCAGTCCACGGATCATCCATTACTTATGGGATACCAATACCAAAGCTAAAGTACACGGATAATGGGAGGGACAAGGCAGGAACTTAAACGGAAAGAACCACTGCCTGTAGAACCTTTCTCCCAAAAACAGCCTCCGAAGAAGCAAAAGTGTCAAATTTGTAAAATTTTGAAAAAGTGTGAAGCGAAGACCAAGTTGCAGCCTTGCAAATCTGTTCAACAGAGGCCTCATTCTTAAAGGCCCAGGTGGAAGCCACAGCTCTAGTGGAATGAGCTGTAATTCTTTCAGGGGGCTGCTGTCCAGCAGTCTCATAGGCTAAACGTATTATGCTACGAAGACAGAAGGAGAGAGGTTGCCGAAGCTTTTTGACCTCTCCTCTGACCAGAGTACACGACAAACAGGGAAGAAGTTTGACAAAAAACTTTAGTTGCCTGTAAATAGAACTTCAGGGCACGGACTACGTCCAGATTATGCAAAAGTCGTTCCTTCTTTGAAGAAGGATTAGGACATAATGATGGAACAACAATCTCCTGATTGATATTCCTGTTAGAAACTACCTTAGGTAAAAACCCAGGTTTAGTACGCAGAACTACCTTGTCTGAATGGAAAATCAGATAAGGAGAATCACAATGTAAGGCCGATAACTCAGAGACTCTTCGAGCCGAGGAAATAGCCATCAAAAACAGAACTTTCCAAGATAAAAGCTTAATATCAATGGAATGAAGGGGTTCAAACGGAACACCTTGAAGAACTTTAAGAACCAAGTTTAAGCTCCACGGAGGAGCAACAGTCTTAAACACAGGCTTAATCCTAGCCAAAGCCTGACAAAAAGCCTGGACGTCTGGAACTTCTGCCAGACGTTTGTGTAAGAGAATAGACAGAGCAGAAATCTGTCCCTTTAACGAACTAGCAGATAAGCCCTTTTCTAAACCCTCTTGTAGAAAGGACAATATCCTAGGAATCCTAACCTTACTCTGTGAGTAACCCTTGGATTCGCACCAATATAAATATTTACGCCATATCTTATGGTAAATTTTTCTGGTAACAGGCTTCCGTGCCTGTATTAAGGTATCAATAACTGACTCCGAGAAGCCACGCTTTGATAGGATCAAGCGTTCAATCTCCATGCAGTCAGCCTCAGAGAAATTAGATTTGGATGTTTGAAAGGACCTTGTATTAGAAGGTCCTGCCTCAGAGGTAGAGACCATGGTGGACAGGACGACATGTCCACTAGGTCTGCATACCAGGTCCTGCGTGGCCACGCAGGCGCTATCAGAATCACTGAGGCTCTCTCCTGTTTGATCTTGGCAATCAGTTGAGGTAGCATCGGAAATGGTGGAAATACAAAAGCCATGTTGAAGACCCAAGGGGCTGTCAGAGCATCTATCAGCGCCGCTCCCGGGTCCCTGGACCTAAATCCGTAACAAGGAAGCTTGGCATTCTGGCGAGACGCCATGAGATCCAGATCTGGTTTGCCCCAACGATGAATCAGTTGAGCGAAGACCTCCGGATGTAGTTCCCACTCCCCCGGATGAAAAGTCTGGCGACTTAGAAAATCCACGCCTGGGATGTAGATCGCTGACAGGTGGCAAGAGTGAGACTCTGCCCAGCGAATTATCTTTGAGACTTCCAACATCGCTAGGGAACTCCTGGTTCCCCCTTGATGGTTGATGTAAGCCACAGTCGTGATGTTGTCCGACTGAAATCTGATGAACCTCAGTGTTGCTAACTGAGGCCAAGCTAGAAGAGCATTGAATATTGCTCTCAACTCCAGAATATTTATTGGGAGGAGTTTCTCCTCTTGAGTCCATAATCCCTGAGCCTTCAGGGAGTTCCAGACTGCGCCCCAACCTAGAAGGCTGGCATCTGTTGTTACAATTGTCCAATCTGGCCTGCGAAAGGTCATCCCCTTGGACAGATGGACCCGAGAAAGCCACCAGAGAAGAGAATCTCTGGTCTCTTGATCCAGATTTAGTAGAGGGAACAAATCTGAGTAATCCCCATTCCACTGACTTAGCATGCATAATTGCAGGGGTCTGAGATGCAGGCGCGCAAATGGTACTATGGTCCATTGCCGCTACCATTAAGCCGATTACTTCCATGCACTGAGCTACTGACGGGCGTGGAATGGAATGAAGGACACGGCAAGCATTTAAGAGTTTTGATAACCTGGCCTCCGTCAGGTAAATTTTCATCTCTACAGAATCTATAAGAGTCCCTAGAAAGGGAACTCTTGTGAGTGGTGATAGAGAACTCTTTTCCACGTTCACCTTCCACCCATGCGACCACAGAAATGCCAGAACTATCTCTGTATGAGACTTGGCAATTTGAAAACTTGACGCTTGTATCAGAATGTCATCTAGGTACGGCGCCACCGCTATGCCTCGCGGTCTTAGCACCGCTAGGAGTGAGCCCAGAACCTTTGTAAAAATTCTCGGGGCCGTAGCTAACCCGAAGGGAAGAGCTCCAAACTGGTAATGCCTGTTTAGAAAGGCAAATCTTAGGTACCGATAATGATCTTTGTGAATCGGTATATGAAGGTAGGCATCCTTTAAGTCTACTGTGGTCATGTATTGACCCTCTTGAATCATGGGTAGGATGGTTCGAATAGTTTCCATTTTGAATGATGGAACTCTTAGGAATTTGTTTAAGATTTTTAGGTCCAAGATTGGTCTGAAGGTTCCCTCTTTCTTGGGAACCACAAACAGATTTGAGTAAAACCCTTGCCCTTGTTCCGTCCGCGGAACTGGGTGGATCACCCCCATTACTAAGAGGACTTGCACACAGCGTAGAAATGCCTCTTTCTTTATTTGGTTTGCTGATAACCTTGAAAGATGAAATCTCCCTTGTGGAGGAGAAGCTTTGAAGTCCAGAAGATATCCCTGAGATATGATCTCCAACGCCCAGGGATCCTGGACATCTCTTGCCCAAGCCTGGGCGAAGAGAGATAGTCTGCCCCCCACTAGATCTGTTTCCGGATCGGGGGCCCTCTCTTCATGCTGTCTTAGGGGCAGAAGTAGGCTTTCTGGCCTGCTTGCCTTTGTTCCAGGGCTGGTTAGCTTTCCAGCCCTGTCTGTAACGAGCAACAGGTCCTTCCGGTTTTGGAGCGGAGGAAGTTGATGCTGCTCCTGCCTTGAAGTTACGAAAGGCACGAAAATTAGACTGTTTGGCCTTTGATTTGGCCCTGTCCTGAGGAAGAGTATGACCCTTACCTCCAGTAATGTCAGCAATAATTTCTTTCAAGCCGGGCCCGAATAAGGTCTGCCCTTTGAAAGGAATATTAAGCAATTTAGATTTAGAAGTCACGTCAGCTGACCAGGATTTAAGCCATAGCGCTCTGCGCGCCTGGATGGCGAATCCGGAGTTCTTAGCCGTTAGTTTGGTTAAATGTACAACGGCATCAGAAACAAATGCATTAGCTAGCTTAAGTGCTTTAAGCTTGGCCATAATCTCATCCAATGGAGCTGTGCGAATGGCCTCTTCCAGAGACTCAAACCAGAATGCCGCAGCCGCAGTGACAGGCGCAATGCATGCAAGGGGCTGTAAGATAAAACCTTGTTGAACAAACATTTTCTTAAGGTAACCTTCTAATTTTTTATCCATTGGATCCGAAAAGCACAACTATCCTCCATCGGGATAGTGGTACGTTTAGCTAAAGTAGAAACTGCTCCCTCCACCTTAGGGACTGTCTGCCATAAGTCTCGTGTGGTGGCGTCTATTGGAAACATTTTTCTAAATATCGGAGGAGGGGAAAAGGGCACACCGGGTCTATCCCACTCCTTTCTAATAATTTCTGTAAGCCTTTTAGGTATAGGAAAAACGTCAGTACACACCGGTACCGCAAAGTATCTATCCAACCTACATATTTTCTCTGGAATTGCAACCGTGTTACAATCATTCAGAGCCGCTAATACCTCCCCTAGCAATACACGGAGGTTCTCAAGCTTAAATTTAAAATTAGAAATCTCTGAATCCGGTCTCCCTGGATCAGATCCGTCACCCACAGAATGAAGCTCTCCGTCCTCATGTTCTGCAAATTGTGACGCAGTATCGGACATGGCTCTCACATCATCAGCGCGCTCTGTCCTTAACCCAGAGCTATCGCGCTTGCCTCTTAATTCAGGCAATTTAGATAATACCTCTGTCATAACAGCAGCCATGTCTTGCAAAGTGATTTGTATGGGCCTCTCTGATGTACTTGGCGCCACAATATCACGCGCCTCCTGAGCGGGAGGCGAAGGTACTGACACGTGAGGAGAGTTATTCGGCATAACTTCCCCCTCGTTGTCTGGTGATAATTTCTTTACAGATAAAATTTGACTTTTATTCAAAGTGACATCAATACATTTAGTACACATATTTCTGTGGGGCTCCACATTGGCCTTCAAACATAGTGAACAAACAGATTCATCTGTGTCAGACATGTTTAAACAGACTAGCAATGAGACTAGCAAGCTTGGAAAATCCTTTCAAATAAGTTTACAAGCAATATAAAAAACGCTACTGCGCCTTTAAGAAGCACAAAAAATCGTCACAGTTGAAATAACAATGAACCAAATCAGTTATAGCAACCAAATTTTCACAGTAAATGTATTAAGTTAGCAAAGCATTGCACCCACTAGCAAATGGATGATTAACCCCTTAATACCTAAAAACGGATAATCAATTTAACAATTAACGTTTTTATCACAGTCAAACACACTGTCACAGGTCTGCTGTGACTGATTACCTACCTCAAAATGAATTTTGAAGACCCCTGAGCTTTCTAGAGACGTCCTGGATCAAGGAGGAAGAAGAAGGAAGACTAACTGAATTTTTACTGCGCAAAAAAGCGCTAAAATAGGCCCCTCCCACTCATATTATAACAGTGGGAAACCTAAGTTAATCGTTTCTATGTAGAAATAAACGACAGTCATGTGGAAAATCATGCCCCAAAAGATTTATCACCAAAGTACCTCACAAAAAACGAATAACATGCCAGTAAACGTTTTAAACATGCACTTTAAAAGTTAGGTAGTGTTATTAATAAGCCTGCTACCAGTCGCTTCTACTGCAGTTAAGGCTCATACATTACCTCAGTATTAACAGTATTTTCTTAGTCAATTCCATTCCTTAGAAAATTACTTATTGTACATACATTCATCAGCCTGATACCAGTCGCTACTGCATTTAAGGCTGTACTTACATTACATCGGTATCAGCAGTATTTTCTTAGTCAATTCCATTCCTTAGAAAAATAATTTACTGCACATACCTTGTTTGCAGGATTCCCCACACGCTATTCCCTTTCTGAAAGTTACCCCACTGCTCAGAATGTGCGAGAACAGCCAGTGGATCTTAGTTACTTCTGCTAAGATCATAGAAAACGCAGGCAGATTCTTCTTCCAAATACTGCCTGAGAACAAACAGCACGCTCCGGTGCCATTTAAAATAACAAACTTTTGATTGAAGAAATAAACTAAGTATAAAAAACACCACAGACCTCTCACAATGTCCTATCTAGTTGAGTTGCAAGAGAATGACTGGGTATGACATGTGAGGGGAGGAGCTATATAGCAGCTCTGCTTGGGTGATCCTCTTGCAACTTCCTGTTGGGAAGGGAATATATCCCATAAGTAATGGATGACCCGTGGACTGAATACACTTAACAAGAGAAAAGGGCAATTTATTTCGTTTAAGGAATCCATATTCTTCCAGGCCTAGGAGTTTGGTCGTTCTCTTGATCCACATCTCCTTTGTCGGAGATGTTGGTGTTTTCCAGGCCCAAGCAATCAGTGACCTAGCACCATTAAGACTAATCTGTACTAGGAGGGATATCAGCTTACAAGTAATGTGGGGGGTATCATTTAATAGTGCTAATCTAGGGGTTAATAAAAATGTGTCTCCCACTAGTCTCTGCAGGTGCGTTCATATGGAACATTTTTAATTATGTATCAAAGTAATTAAAAATATGATAATTACACTAAACCGCTTCACTACCAGGAATTTCAGAGAAAAAAGCTTGCCTAAAATACCGGAGAATTTTTAGCATTTTTTTGCTATCACTCAATTTAAACAGAAAGAGTCTTGTTTTTTTTTTATTTACCTGTCAAAACTATATATTTTTTCTTTAAGTAAACAACCCAAGGTGTTGATCTAGGCCCATTTTGTTATATTTCATGCCACCATGCGATCATATAAAAAAAAAATTACTTTTTCACAAACGAGTTGTGCGTTAGGGTAAAAAAGCAGCGTTAAGAGCTCCTAACGCTGCTTTTTTACGCCCGCTGGTATTACGAGTCTTGAAGGTTTAGGGGCACCGCACACTTCTTTAGCCTAAACGCAAAATGACTTACGTAAACTTCGTAAAGTCTATTTTCTATGGGACTTCCATAGCGCCGTTATTACGAGTCTATCCTAGGAGGCCAAAAAGTGAGCGGTACACCCTACCTTGTCAAGAGTCCTAACGCATTTAAAAATCAGTAGTTAAGAGTTTTATGGTACAACGCCGTAACATAAAACTCATAACTAAAGTGCTAAAAAGTACACTAACACCCATAAACTACCTGTTAACCTCTAAACCGATACCCTCCCGCATCGTAAACACTATAATACATTTTTTAACCTCTAATCTGCCGCTCCAGACACTGCCGCCACCTACATTATATTTATGAACCCCTAATCTGCTGCCCCCAACATCGCCGACACCTACATACTATTTATTAACCCCTAATCTGCCTCCCCAATGTCGCCACAACCTACCTACACTTATTAAACGCTAATCTGCCGCCCCCAACGTCGCCACCACTATAATAAACATATTAACCCCTAAACCGCCGCATTCCCGCCTCACAAACATTAGTTAAATATTATTAACCCCTAATCTGCCGTCCCTAATATTGCCACCACCTACCTACATTTATTAACCCCTAATCTGCTGCCCCCAACGTCGACGCCACTATACTAAATGTATTAAACCCTAAATCTAAGTCTAACCCTAACCTTAACACCCCCTAACTTAAATATAATTTAAATAAGTCTAAATAAAATTACTATCATTAACTAAATTATTCCTATTTAAAACTAAATACTTACCTATAAAATAAATCCTAAACTAGCTACAATATAACTAATAGTTACATTGTATCTAGCTTAGGTTTTAGTTTTATTTTACAGGCAAGTGTGTATTTATTTTAACTAGGTAGAATAGTTATTAAATAGTTATTAACTATTTAATAACTACCTAGCTAAAATAAATACAAAAGTACCTGTAAAATAAAACCTAACCTAAGTTACACTAACACCTAACACTACATTATAATTAAATAAATTATCTAAATTAAATACAAGTACCTAAATTAAATTAGCTAATAAACAAATTACAGATATTTAAACTAATTACACCTAATCTAATAGCCCTATCAAAATAATAATAATAATAATAATAAAAAAAAATAACCCCCCCCCCAGCCTAAACTAAACTACCAATAGCCCTTAAAAGGGTCTTTTGTGGGGCATTGCCCCAAAGTAATCAGCTCTTTTACCTGTAAAAAAAAATACAAACAACCCCCCAACAGTAAAACTCACCACCCACACAACCAACCCCCCAAATAAAATACTATCTAAAAAAACCTAAGCTCCCCATTGCCCTGAAAAGGGCATTTGGATGGGCATTGCACTTAAAAGAGCAGTTAGCTCTTTTGCAGGCCCAAAGTCCCTAACCTAAAAATAAAACCCACCCAATACACCCTTAAAAAAAACCTAACACTAACCTCCTGAAGATCGACTTACCGGGAGAAGTCTTCATCCAAGCCGGGCCGAAGTCCTCAACGAAGTCGGGAGAAGTCTTCATCCAAGCGGGGCGAAGTGGTCCTCCAGACGGGCAGAAGTCTTCATCCAGACGGCATCTTCTATCTTCATCCATCCGGCGCGGAGCGGGTCCATCTTCAAGACATCCGACGCGGAGCATCCTCTTCATCCGCCGACTAAAGATGAATGAAGGTACCTTTAAGTGACATCATCCAAGATGGCGTCCCTTATATTCCGATTGGCTGATAGAATTCTATCAGCCAATCGGAATTAAGGTAGAAAAAATCCTATTGGCTGATGCAATCAGCCTATAGGATTGAAGTTCAATCCTATTGGCTGATTGCCAATAGAATGTGAGCTCAATCCTATTGGCTGATTGGATAAGCCAATAGGATTGAAGCTCAATCCTATTGGTTGATTGCATCAGCCAATAGGATTTTTTCACCTTTAATTACGATTGGCTGATAGAATTCTATCAGCCAATCGGAATTCAAGGGACGCCATTTTGGATGACGTCATTTAAAGGAACCTTAATTCGAGAAGAGCCGTCGGAAGAAGAGGATGCTCCGCGCCGGATGTTTTGAAGATGGAGCCGCTCCACGCCGGATGGATGAAGATAGAAGATGCCGTCTGGATGAAGACTTCTGCCGGCTTCGCTGAGGACTTCTGCCGCTTCCTTGAGGATGGATGTCAAGTCTTCAAAAACTGTAAGTGGATCTTCAGGGGTTAGTGTTAGGTTTTTTTTCAGGGTTTATTGGGTGGGTTTTATTTTTAGCTTAGGGTTTGGGCGGAAAAAGAGCTAAATGCCCTTTTAAGATCAATGCCCATACAAATGCTCTTTTCAGGGCAATGGGGAGCTTAGTTTTTTTATATAGGCTTTTATTTGGGGGGTTTGGTTGTGTGGGTGGTGGGTTATACTGTTGGGGTGGTTATTTGTATTATTTTTTTTACAGGTAAAAGAGCTGATTTCTTTGGGACAATGCCCCGCAAAAGGCCCTTTTAAGGGCTATTTGTAGTTTAGTGTAGGCTAGGGTTTTTTTTATTTTGGGGGGCTTTTTATTTTGATAGGGCTATTAGATTAGGTGCAATTAGTTTAAATATTTGATAATTTCTTTTTTTATTTTGTGTAATTTAGTGGGGGGATTGTAATTAAGTTAATTGTATTTAATTAATGTAATTTATTTAATTGTAGTGTTAGGTGTTAGTGTAACTCAGGTAATGGTTTTATTTTACAGGTAAATTTGTATTTATTTTAGCTAGTAAATAGTTAATAACTATTTACTAACTAGTCTACCTAGTTAAAAAAATACAAACTTGCCTGTGAAATAAAAATAAAACCTAAGATAAATACAATGTAACTATTAGTTATATTGTAGCTAGCTTAGGGTTTATTTTATAGGTAAGTATTTAGTTTTAAATAGGAATTATTTAGTTAATGATAGTCATTTTTATTTAGATTGATTTTAATTATATTAAAGTTAGGGGTGTTAGGGGTAGACTTAGGGTTAGGTTTAGGGGTTAAAAACTTTAGTATAGTGGCGGCGATGTTAGAGACAGCAGATTAGGGGTTAATAATATTTAACTAGTGTTTACGATGTGGAAGTGCGGCGGGTTAGGAGTTAATATGTTTATTCTAGTGGCGGTGATGTCTGAAGCGGCAGATTAGGGGTTAATAATTGTATTTTAGTGTTTGCGATGCGGGAGGGCCTCAGTTTAGGAGTTATAGGTAGTTTATGAGTGTTAGTGTACTTTTTGCACTTTAGTTATGAGTTTTATGTTACGGCGTTGTATCATAAAACTCATAACTACTGACTTTCAGTTTACGGTATGGATCTTGACGGTATAGACTGTACAGCTCACTTTTTGGCCTCCCAGGCAAACTCGTAATACCGGAGCAAAGGAAGTCCCATTGAAAAAGGACTTTTTGAAAGCTGCAGTAGTTACGTTGCGTTACGGCCAAAAAAGTGTGTGGGACAACTAAACCTGCAAGACTCGTAATACCAGCGGTAGTGAAAAAGAGCCATAACGCTGCTTTTTCACCCATACCGCAAAACTCGTAATCTAGCCGATAGGCTCTAGCAAATCACTGAGCAAATATAACAATTGCTTTCTGCAATCCTTTGGGTACAAATTAATTTCCTGTAAACAAACAACTCCAGCCTGCCGATCTTTCTAACCACTATGATTTTTCTTAATTTTTAAAAAATATAAATTAACATAATGAATATTTTATATTATGAGTCCCTTATCAAATAGCAAACTCATAACCCAAGAAAAATAAATTTACAATTTGAGCGTAAAATGAGATTTGAGCATCTGGAAATATTTTCATCTGCTACCAAATTGCAAACAGGTGATTCTATTTGTCAAAATATTACAATGTCTAATCAGTTTGAGTGGATAGTACTATAACAGATGGCAAGTGCGTATTTGCGTCTAGAATTCTGTCACATTAACATCTACTCAGCTTACTATTATTATGTTTTAAGGATGTTACACTTTCTGATTATTAAATAGTTAAAAAAATACTTATCTAAGAATGTGAAATTATTGAGTATAATGTTTTATAGTATTATCCTTAAAGGGACATTATACACTATATTTTTCTTTGCATAAATGTTTTGTAAATGATCCATTTATATAGCCCATACAGTTTTTTTTTTTTTAGTTTTTTTTTAAATGTATAGTTTTGCTTATTTTTAAAAACCATTGCTCTAGACCTAGGAGTAGATTTATTAAGCTGCATACGCAGCTTTTCAGCTATGTGAAGCAGGTTTGCGTAAGTAAGTCTGTTGCATTATTTAAGAAGGATAAAACGCTTTTTTTCCCTCTCCGCCTACTCAGAAGTGACACGATCGTTCAGGGTGATTGAGATTCCCTCCTGGGGACGGCATTGCACAAGAATCCTTTTGTGCAATGTTAAATTTCGTTGTGCAATGCAACATTGCAAGAGGCAACTGCAGGCGGAGAGGTTCACTACTTGCGAACCTGTACACCTGCAGGGATAGTAAATCTACTTTCTTGCGTATATCCCCATTGAAGTAGCACATCTATGAAAAATACATACTGCAGGGGCTCTTTTAAATCCACAGTACACCTATAATCTAAAAATAAGTTAAAGGGACAATTTTGTTGGAAAAATATGTATTGTTTTCCAGGCTTGGGACACACCCCTTGAAAGGGTCCTTGATTGGTATTTATCTTACTTCCATTGCCAATTAGGGGCAGTTATCAACATGCTCCTGCCACTATCAACCAATCACTAAGCAGCATGTATGAATTTTAGGGTTCTACATTAAAGTTGTGCATTCGATTACAGGTAAACCACACAAAATAAATAATAAAAGTACAGTGTAAAGTGTTTTAATTATGAATAATTAAACATTTGATGGGGAATAACATTTTGATTGTAATGTCCATTTAACTTTGAATAGCTGGAGATATTTCCACTCAAATATATCCAACTTATACTGTATGTATTTTTTAAGCAAAACTGTCTATAATTAAAATTTTTGTAATTTAATTTATTCTTTCTAACCTTTAGGTCTGCGCAGAGAGAGTGCTGCTTTCAATTTGTATCACGCATGAAGCTTCAGATTCCATCTGAAGGCACTGGATAAGTTAAGAAACGTTTACATTCTCTTTCCAGTCTTCTAATTATTGATTTGAGCTTTGGCAAATTCAAAATCGAATAAGCAGTAATGTTTTTATTAATGTCATTGTTATATGATAAAGAAAATGTATTTTTAAAGAAATGTATAACTAGAGATTAAACCCAAAAATGTAGTTACAAAAGGCTCTTAAACCTTCTCAATTCAATACAAACTATCAAAGAAAAGCAATTATAACTCTGACAGCCAAAAGTTTAAATCAACACGTACCTACGCATTTCAGAACTTTTAAGAGATTATATTAATGCTTGAGAAATCAAAAGTAGTGTCAGTTGCATCCAACTCTCGATAAAATGCTTTTATGGTAATGTCTGTTTATTCTAGAAAGTCAGTATAGTTAATGTACAGTGTTTTTCTGTTAAGTAAATGAAACTGTGTATGAGTTCCAAACTTTTCTTTAGACAAAAGCGCAGGATTATACTTTTTGATGTAACAGTGGTGTTGCTATAGGGGGAGCTGGGCGGCTGATCCTTGCATAATGTCTGGAATGGCTGGAGCCTCTGTGAGCCCACCCTTCAAAGCAGGGTTCCAAGTCAGTCCTGCAAAACAGGAAGCCCACCTGTCACCAGCAGCACAACTGCAATTTACTTTTCCTGAATGACCTGAAGAAGAACAAACATAAGACACAAACACTGCCAGGGATTATTAATAATGTATTGTTTAGGCAACCTACAGGGGGAGCTTTAGAGTGTGCTAAAACTTCTAGCCTGGTTACTATGAAGTGAATAGACTAGATAACAGGGAGTCAGAATTGCTCATGGCTAGAACAGTCAGAATGTAACCTAAGTTTCAAAGATGTCAGCTCCCATATCACACTGGGGAAAGTGGCTACACTGACTTCTAACGTATTATGCTACGAAGCCAAAAAGAGAGAGAGGTAGCCGAAGCTTTTTGACCTCTCCTCTGACCAGAATAAACGACAAACAGGGAAGATGTTTGTCGAAAATCCTTAGTTGCCTGTAGATAAAATTTCAGGGCACGGACTACATCTAGATTGTGTAGAAGACGTTCCTTCTTCGAAGAAGGATTAGGACACAAAGATGGAACAACAATCTCTTGATTGATATTCCTGTTAGTGACCACCTTAGGTAAGAACCCAGGTTTAGTACGCAGAACTACCTTGTCTGAATGAAAAATCAGATAAGGAGAATCACAATGTAAGGCAGATAACACAGAGACTCTTCGAGCCGAGGAAATAGCCATTAAAAACAGAACTTTCCAATATAACAGCTTGATATCAATGGAATGAAGGGGTTCAAACGGAACACCCTGTAAAACATTAAGAACTAAGTTCAAACTCCATGGTGGAGCAACAGTTTTAAACACAGGCTTGATCCTAGCTAAAGCCTGACAAAAAGCTTGAACGTCCGGAACCTCTGACAGACGTTTGTGTAAAAGAATGGACAGAGCTGAAATCTGTCCCTTTAAGGAACTAGCGGATAAACCCTTTTTTAAACCTTCTTGTAGAAAAGACAATATCCTAGGAATCCTAACCTTACTCCATGAGTAACTCTTGGATTCGCACCAATATAAGTATTTACGCCATATTTTATGGTAAATCTTTCTGGTAACAGGCTTCCTAGCTTGTATTAAGGTATCAATTACTGACTCAGAAAAAACACGTTTTGATAAAATCAAGCGTTCAATTTCCAAGCAGTCAGCTTCAGAGAAATTAGATTTTGATGTTTGAAGGGACCCTGGATCAGAAGGTCCTGTCTCAGAGGCAGAGACCAAGGTGGACAGGATGACATGTCCACTAGATCTGCATACCAAGTCCTGCGTGGCCATGCAGGCGCTATTAGAATCACTGATGCTCTCTCCTGTTTGATTCTGGCAATCAATCGAGGAAGCATCGGGAAGGGTGGAGATACATAAGCCATCCCGAAGGTCCAAGGTGCTGTCAAAGCATCTATCAGAACCACTCCCGGATCCCTGGATCTGGACCCGTAACAAGGAAGCTTGGCGTTCTGTCGAGACGCCATGAGATCTATCTCTGGTTTGCCCCAACGTCGAAGAATTTGGGCAAAAACCTCCGGGTGAAGTTCCCACTCCCCCGGATGAAAAGTCTGACGACTTAGGAAATCCGCCTCCCAGTTCTCCACTCCCGGGATGTGGATTGCTGACAGGTGGCAAGAGTGAGACTCTGCCCAGCGAATTATCTTTGATACTTCCATCATTGCTAGGGAGCTTCTTGTCCCTCCCTGATGGTTGATGTAAGCTACAGTCGTGATGTTGTCCGACTGAAACCTGATGAACCCCCGAGTTGTTAACTGGGGCCAAGCCAGAAGGGCATTGAGAACTGCTCTCAATTCCAGAATGTTTATTGGCAGGAGACTCTCCTCCTGATTCCATTGTCCCTGAGCCTTCAGAGAATTCCAGACAGCGCCCCAACCTAGTAGGCTGGCGTCTGTTGTTACAATTGTCCAGTCTGGCCTGCTGAATGGCATCCCCCTGGACAGATGTGGCCGAGAAAGCCACCATAGAAGAGAATTTCTGGTCTCTTGATCCAGATTCAGAGTAGGGGACAAGTCTGAGTAATCCCCATTCCACTGACTTAGCATGCACAATTGCAGCGGTCTGAGATGTAGGCGTGCAAAGGGTACTATGTCCATTGCCGCTACCATTAAGCCGATCACCTCCATGCATTGAGCTACTGACGGGTGTTGAATGGAATGAAGGACACGGCATGCATTTTGAAGCTTTGTTAACCTGTCTTCTGTCAGGTAAATCTTCATTTCTACAGAATCTATAAGAGTCCCCAAGAAGGGAACTCTTGTGAGTGGAAAGAGAGAACTCTTCTTTTCGTTCACCTTCCATCCATGCGACCTTAGAAATGCCAGTACTAACTCTGTATGAGACTTGGCAGTTTGAAAGCTTGAAGCTTGTATCAGAATGTCGTCTAGGTACGGAGCTACCGAAATTCCTCGCGGTCTTAGTACCGCCAGAAGAGCACCCAGAACCTTTGTGAAGATTCTTGGAGCCGTAGCCAATCCGAATGGAAGAGCTACAAACTGGTAATGCCTGTCTAGGAAGGCAAACCTTAGATACCGGTAATAATCTTTGTGAATCGGTATGTGAAGGTAAGCATCCTTTAAATCCACTGTGGTCATGTACTGACCCTTTTGGATCATGGGTAAGATTGTCCGAATAGTTTCCATTTTGAACGATGGAACTCTTAGGAATTTGTTTAGGATCTTTAAATCCAAGATTGGCCTGAAAGTTCCCTCTTTTTTGGGAACCACAAACAGATTTGAGTAAAACCCTTGTCCTTGTTCCGACCGCGGAACCGGATGGATCACTCCCATTAGTAAAAGATCTTGTACACAGCGTAGAAACGCCTCTTTCTTTATTTGGTTTGTTGACAACCTTGACAGATGAAATCTCCCTTTTGGGGGAGAGGATTTGAAGTCCAGAAGATATCCCTGAGATATGATCTCTAACGCCCAGGGATCCTGGACATCTCTTGCCCAAGCCTGGGCGAAGAGAGAAAGTCTGCCCCCCACTAGATCCGTTCCCGGATCGGGGGCCCTCAATTCATGCTGTCTTAGGGGCAGCAGCAGGTTTCCTGGCCTGCTTGCCCTTGTTCCAGGACTGGTTAGGTCTCCAGCCTTGTCTGTAGCGAGCAACAGCTCCTTCCTGTTTTGGTGCAGAGGAAGTTGATGCTGCTCCTGCTTTGAAATTACGAAAGGAACGAAAATTAGACTGTCTAGCCTTAGGTTTGGCTCTGTCTTGAGGCAGGGCATGGCCTTTACCTCCTGTAATGTCAGCGATAATTTCTTTCAACCCGGGCCCGAATAAGGTCTGCCCTTTGAAAGGTATGTTAAGTAATTTAGATTTAGAAGTAACGTCAGCTGACCAGGATTTTAGCCACAGCGCTCTGCGTGCCTGAATGGCGAATCCGGAATTCTTAGCCGTAAGTTTAGTTAAATGTACTACGGCATCCGAAATAAATGAATTAGCTAGCTTAAGTGTCTTAAGCTTGTTTGAAATCTCATCTATAGTTATTGAGTCAAGAGTCTCTTCCAGGGACTCGGACCAAAAAGCGGCCGCGGCCGTGACAGACGCAATACATGCAAGGGGTTGCAAAATAAAACCTTGTTGAACAAACATTTTCTTAAGGTAACCCTCTAATTTTTTATCCATTGGATCTGAAAAGGCACAGCTATCCTCCACCGGGATAGTGGTACGCTTAGCCAGAGTAGAAACCGCTCCCTCCACCTTAGGGACCATCTGCCATAAGTCCCGTGTGGTGGCGTCTATTGGAAACATTTTTCTAAACACAGGAGGGGGGGAAAAGGGTACACCGGGCCTATCCCACTCCTTAGTAATTATCTCTGTAAGCCTCTTAGGTATAGGAAATACGTCAGTACTCGCCGGTACCGCATAGTATCTATCCAGCCTACATAATTTCTCTGGGATTGCAACGGTGTTACAATCATTTAGAGCTGCTAATACCTCCCCTAACAGTACACGGAGGTTTTCGAGTTTAAACTTAAAATTAGAAATGTCTGAATCCATTCTATTGGGATCAGAACCGTCACCTGCTGATTGAAGCTCTCCGTCCTCATGTTCAGCATACTGTGATGCAGTATCAGACATGGCCCTATTATCAACAGCGCACTCTGTTCTCACCCCAGAGTGATCACGCTTACCCCTTAGTTCTGGTAATTTAGCCAAAACTTCAGTCATAACATTAGCCATATCCTGTAATGTGATTTGTAATGGCCGCCCTGATGTACTCGGCGCTACAATATCACGCACCTCCCGAGCGGGAGATGCAGGTACTGACACGTGAGGCGAGTTAGTCGGCATAACTCTCCCCTCGTTGTTTGGTGAAATATGTTCAATTTGTACAGATTGACTTTTATTTAAAGTAGCATCAATGCAATTAGTACATAAATTTCTATTGGGCTCCACTTTGGCTTTAGCACATATAGCACAGAGATATTCCTCTGAATCAGACATGTTTAACACACTAGCAAATAAACTAGCAACTTGGAAATACTTTTCAAAGTAATTTGCAAATAATATGAAAACGTACTGTGCCTTTAAGAAGCACAGAAAAAAGTTATGACAGTTGAGAAATAATAAACTGAGAAACTATAACATCAAATCTTTTCCGGTAAAAACACAATTTTAGCAAAGGATTGCCCCCATTAGTAATGGATAACTAACCCTGATAGCAGAAAAAAAGTACAGAAATAAACGTTTTTTATCACAGTCAGCTACAATCTCACAGCTCTGCTGTGAGTGATTACCTCCCTCAAAATAAGTTTTGAAGACCCCTGAGCTCTGTAGAGACGAACCGGATCATGCAGGGAAGACAAGAGACTTCTGACTGAATTTTTTGATGCGTAGCAAAAGCGCCAAAATAGGCCCCTCCCCCTCACACACAACAGTGAGGGAGATCAGTAAACTGTCTTAAATTAAATAAAAAGACTGCCAAGTGGAAAAAAACAGTGCCCAAAACATTTTTTCACCCAGTACCTCAGAAAATTAAACGATTTAACATGCCAGCAAAAACGTTTAACATCAAATAAATGAAATGTCATTAGAAAGCCTGTTGCTAGTCACTGCAAATTAGGCTAAAGTCTTATGCATACAGTATTATCCCAGTGAAGTGCCATTCCCCAGAATACTGAAGTGTAAAATATACATACATGACAGCCTGATACCAGTTGCTACTACTTCATTTAAGGCTGAGCTTACATTATATCGGTATGGCAGAATTTTCTCAGTCAATTCCATTGTCAGAAAATAATATGCTGCTACATACCTCTTTGCAGATTAACCTGCCCGCTGTCCCCTGATCTGAAGTTTACCTCACTCCTCAGATGGCCGAGAACAGCAATATGATCTTAACTACGCCGGCTAAAATCATACAAAAAACTCAGGTAGATTCTTCTTCAAATTCTACCAGAGAAGGAACAACACACTCCGGTGCTGTTATAAAATAACAAACTTTTGATTGAAGGTATAAAACTAAGTATAATCACCACAGTCCTCTCACACATCCTATCTATTAGTTGGGTGCAAGAGAATGACTGGGTGTGACGTAGAGGGGAGGAGCTATATAGCAGCTCTGCTGGGTGAATCCTCTTGCACTTCCTGTTGGGGAGGAGTTAATATCCCAGAAGTAATGATGACCCGTGGACTGACCACACTTAACAGGAGAAATATTTATTAATTTCTAGTCAGAATTTATTTATAGAGCTATACTTTATAATATGGATCTTATTTCAAAATTTCCATAACAATCACTTAAGTAAAAAGCTACAAAGCTCCCTAGAGAGAAATTTCCGAGGTATGAACCATTAAAAAGATGAGTATATGCCACTTATCATTTTTTAAAACAGAACCTTGATCACAAAGTGTTCCTTTTTCATAATTACAAAACCTGGACATTTTATACCAGCAGGTATTTCCCAGAAATAAGTTCACACACTGCATAACTCTTCTCTGCAGTTTTCTATATTTATTTATTTTCCCCCTTAGCTTGAATACCTGTTCTATTTCAACAGGTCTAAACAGACGCATATATATATAATATATATATATATACCGGTATATATATATATATATATATATATATATATATATATATATATATATATATATATATAATAATCCACAACAGCAAACGCACTCTCCTATTAATAAGCAGGTACTGTGACATTTCGGGATGGTGCCCCTTCATCAGACATCAGACATTTTGTGTATGTCTGATGAAGAGGCAGCACTCCAAAACGCCACAGTAATTTAAAAGTACCTGCTTATTAGTAGGAGAGTGTCTTTGCTGTTGTGGATTATACTTTCTCTATATATTGCTTAGAGCACCCCGGAAGATGTTGTGGATCATGTTGTTGAGTGCCAGCCCTAATGGAATAGTTTGTGTGTGTGTATATATATATATATATAAAAATATATATATGAATCCATGTAGAAAAGGGCACTCTCAGGATCCTGATGAAAGCCTGAATGAGGGCCGAAACGTCGACCATGTTCTGTTGATACTATCAATAAAGCAAAAATTGGGCTTATGCACAAATCCTGAGAGTGCCCTTTTCTACATGGATTCATATACTTCTTTCTTTTGAGGATTGCACCCAGGTCTATCATACACCACCCAGGTTGGAGTGCTGGGCCACAGGCTAATAGACACAGTATATATATATATATATATATATATATATATATATATATATGCATGCATGGCATCAGCCATTAAAGGGACAGTGGTGAAGCAGTTTGCTAGTTTCAGAGGTCAGCAAATAGGTGGCCCATTGCAGCATCTCCTCTACAGCTGGTCGGGCTGAGGGTTTGGGGTGTCCATACCCCTTATAAAGAGGTTGTAGGACAGGGATGTCTTGTCAGTCAGTGTAAACTATGGTTATTTATCTGTTATTTCTGTTCTATAAATTTAAAGGGACAAGAAACCCCAAAAAATGACTTTATGATTCAGACAGAGCATGTGATTCTTCTAAAATAATTGTATTTGTTCTCTTGGTATCTTTTATTAAAAAGCAAGGACGTATGCATGGGAGACAGCCCATATCTGGAGCACTATAAGGCAGCAGTTTTACAAGAATGTTATCCATTTGCAAGAGCACTATATGGCAGGACTATTTCCTGCCATGTAGTAATCCAGATGCCTATCTAGGTATCTATTTAACACTGGGTATCATGGGAATGGAGTAAATTAGATGTCAATTAGAGACTTTTTTTAGAATGGTATGCTCTGTCTGAAGCACAAAAGAAAATGTTGGTGTTTTATACCCCTTTAAACCTTCTCCCCATTACCACATTTGGAATGTGGTGGGGAGGAATTCTTTCCAATAAAGATGTCTTTTTGGTAGAGGTATTTCTTTAAGGTTGCTTGGTCTGTAGAGGCTAAAAATGTACATCTTTAAATTGAACAAAATATGTTTAAAGGGACACTGAACCCAATTTTTTTCTTTCGTGATTCAGATAGAGCATGCAATTTTAAACAACTTTCTAATTTACTCCTATTATCAATTTTTCCTCGTTCTCTTGCTTTCTTTATTTGAAAAAAGGAAATTTATGCTTACCTGATAAATTTATTTCTTTTACGATATGACGAGTCCACGGATTTCATCCTTACTTGTGGGAAAATATCCTCCTGCTAACAGGAAGTGGCAAAGAGCACCACAGCAGAGCTGTATATATAGCTCCTCCCTTCCCCTACTTCCCCAGTCATTCGACCGAAGTTAGGAAGAGAAAAGAAAAGCCAAAGGTGCAGAGGTGACTGAAGTTTAATAAAATAAGTACATACCTGTCTTACAAATGACAGGGTGGGCCGTGGGCTCGTCATATCGTAAAAGAAATACATTTATCAGGTAAGCATAAATTTCCTTTTCTTTTACAAGATATGACGAGTCCACGGATTTCATCCTTACTTGTGGGAAACAATACAAAAGCTACAGGACACGGATGAAAGGGAGGGACAAGACAGGAACCTAAACGGAAGGCACCACTGCTTGAAGAACCTTTCTCCCAAAAACAGCCTCAAAAGAAGCAAAAGCATCAAATTTGGAAAATTTGGAAAAAAGTGAAGAGACAACCAAGTTGCAGCCTTGCAAATCTGTTCAACAGAAGCATCGTTTTTAAAATGCCCATGAGGAAGCCACAGCCCTAGTAGAATGAGCCGTAATTCTTTCAGGAGGCTGCTGTCCAGCAGTCTCATACGCCAGATGAATGATACTCTTCAGCCAAAAAGAAAGAGAGGTAGCCGTAGCTTCCTGACCCCTAAACTTTCCAGAAAAAACAATGAATAATGAAGATGATTGACAGAAATACTTAGTCGCCTGCAAGTAAAACTTCAAGGCACAGACTACGTCCAAGTTATGCAATATATGCTCCTTCATAGAAGAAGGATTAGCACATAATGAAGGAACAACAATTTCCTAAATAATATTCTTATTAGAAACAACCTTAGGAAGGAAACCAGGTTTGGTACGTAAAACCATCTTATCAGAATGGAAGATAAGATAAGGCGAGTCACATTGTAATGCTGAAAACTCAGAAACTCTACAAGCAGAAGAAATAGCAACCAAAAACAAAACTTTCCAAGATAACAACTTAATATCTATGGAATGCATGGGTTCAAACGGAACCCCTTGAAGCACATTAAGAACTAAATTCAAACTCCAGGGTGGAGCAATTGGTCTAAATACAGGCTTGATCCTAGTCAAAGCCTGACAAAAAGACTGAACGTCTGGAACATCTGCCAAACGTTTGTGAAGTAAAATCGACAAAGCAGAGATTTGTCCCTTTAAGGAACTTGATGATAACCCTTTCTCCAATCCCTCTTGGAGAAAAGACAGAATCCTGGGAATCCTAACTCTACCCTATGAGTAGTTCTTGGATTCACACCAATAAAGATATTTACGCCATATCTTATGAAATTTTTTTCTAGTAACAGGCTTACGTGCCTGAATCAGAGTATCAATGACCGAATCAGAGAACCCCCGCTTAGATAAAATCAAGCATTCAATCTCCAAGCAGTCAGCTGCAGAGAAATTAGATTTGGATGTTGGAAAGGACCTTGAATGAAAAAGGTCCTGTCTCAAGGGAAGTTTCCACAGCGGCAAAGAGGACATGTCCACTAGATCGGCATACCAAGTCCTGCGAAGCCACGCAGGCGCGATTAAAATTAATGAAGCTCTCTCCTGTTTGATCCGAGCAATCACCCGGGGAAGGAGAAGAAACGGTGGAAACACATAAGCTAGGTTGAACAACCAAGGCACTGCCAAGGCATCTATCAGTTCGGCCTAAGGATCCCTTGACCTGGATCCGAATCTTGGAAGCTTGGCATTCTGACTAGATGCCATCTGATCCAACTCCGGTCTGCCCCATTTGAGAATCAGGGCGGCAAAGACCTCCGGATGGAGTTCCCACTCCCCCGGATGAAACGTCTGTCTGCTTAAAAAGTCTGCTTCCCAGTTGTCCACTCCTGGGATGTAGATTGCTGACAGATAACAAGAGTGAGCCTCCGCCTACCGAATTATCCTGGATACTTCTGTCATCGCCAAGGAACTTCTTTTTCCTCCCTGAAGATTGCTGTAAGCCACAGTCGTGATGTTGTCCGACTAAAACGGATGAATTTGGCCGAAGCCAACTGAGGCCAAGCCTGAAACGCATTGAATATTTCAATTCCAGAACATGGATTAGAAGTAGAGACTCTGACCGAGTTCACACACCATGAGCCTTCAGGGAATTCCAGACTGCACCCCCACCTAGTAGGCTGGCGTCCATTGTCACTATCACCCATGAGGGTCTGAGGAAGCACGTCCCTTGGGACAGATGATCCGGCGACAACCACCAAAGAAGAGAGTCTCTTGTCTCCTGATCCAGTCTATCTGAGGAGACAAATATGCATAATCTCCATTCCACTGCCTGAGCATGTTCAGTTGTAGTGGTCTCAGATGAAAATGATCAAATGGAATGATGTCCATTGCCACCACCATCAATCCTATTACCTCCATGCACTGAACCACTGATGGCCGAGGATTGGACTGAAGGGCTCGGCATGTATAAGGAATCTTTAACATTCTGACCTCTGTCAATAAAAATTTTATGGATAGGGAATCTTTCAGAGTTCTCAAGAAGGGAACCCCTCTCTGTGGAATTAGTGAACTCTTTTCTAGATTCACCTTCCACCCGTGAGTCCTCAGAAAGGACAGAACCATATCTGTATGAGACTTTGACAGATGGTAAGACGACGCCTGGATCAGAATATTGTCTAGATAAGGCGCCACTGCAATACCCTGCGGCCTGAGAACCACCAGAAGGGACCCTAGAAACTTTGTGAAATCCTGGGTGCTGTGGCCAACCCGACGGGAATAGCCACAAACTGAAAATGTTTGTCCAAGAAGGCAAACCATAGGTACTGATGATGATCCTTGTGGATCGGAATATGAAGGTATGCATCCTTCAAGTCCACGGTAGTCATATATTGACCCTTCTGGATCATTGGTAAAAGTGTTCGAATAGTCTCCATCTTGAAGGATGGGACTCTGAAAAACTTGTTTAGACTCTTGAGATCTAAAATAGGTCTGAACTTTCCCTCTTTTTTGGAAACCACGAAAGGATTTGAGTAAAACCCCTGTCCCTGTTCCAGTATTGGAACGGAACAGATTACTCCCATAGTAGAGAAGTGTTTAACACAACGTAAGAATGTCTCTCTTTTAATCTGGTCGATAGACAATCATGAAAGAAGAAGCCTTCCTCTGGGAAAGGAATTCTTGAACTCTAACTAGTTATCCTTGAAACATGAATTCGTGTGTTCAGATATCCTGAACATCTCTCAGCAGCAGGCTTCTTGGGATGGTTACCTTGTCCCAAGTTTGAGAATAATTCCCTTCCTATATAGTGGAAGAGGAAAAGGGGACTCCCTTGAAATTTCGAAAGGACCGGAATTACTCTATCGTCCCCTTGACCTAGATGTTTCATCTCGAGGGAGGAGGAGACCCTTACCTCCTTAATGTCAGAAAAAATTTCCTTCAAGATAGGCCCGAACAGGGTCCTCTCCTTGCAAGGAATAGTCAAAAAAACGATTTAAGCTGACACATCTGCAGGTCAAAAAATTCAACCAAAAGACACTGCGTGCTAAGATGGAAACCCGAACTCTTAGCCGCCGAGATATGCATCCTTTACCAGAAAATCTGCAAGGAAATATCAGAAATTTTATAACTGAAAACAGCTAAATTAAAAATTGTAATTGTTGTGTGCCGCTGTTCCGAATGCACACCAAGAAAAACAGAATTTATGTTTACCTGATAAATTTCTTTCTCCAACGGTGTGTCCGGTCCACGGCGTCATCCTTACTTGTGGGATATTCTCTTCCCCAACAGGAAATGGCAAAGAGCCCAGCAAAGCTGGTCACATGATCCCTCCTAGGCTCCGCCTACCCCAGTCATTCGACCGACGTTAAGGAGGAATATTTGCATAGGAGAAACCATATGGTACCGTGGTGACTGTAGTTAAAGAAAATAAAATATCAGACCTGA
Organism: Bombina bombina; assembly: GCF_027579735.1. Classification (NCBI taxonomy): domain Eukaryota; kingdom Metazoa; phylum Chordata; class Amphibia; order Anura; family Bombinatoridae; genus Bombina; species Bombina bombina. The sequence goes on from NC_069500.1 coordinate 874,061,281, forward strand.
TTAAAAAAACCAGGGCGGGCCGTGGACCGGACACACCGTTGGAGAAAGAAATTTATCAGGTAAACATAAATTCTGTTTTCTCCAACATAGGTGTGTCCGGTCCACGGCGTCATCCTTACTTGTGGGAACCAATACCAAAGCTTTAGGACACGGATGAAGGGAGGGAGCAAATCAGGTCACCTAAATGGAAGGCACCACGGCTTGCAAAACCTTTCTCCCAAAAATAGCCTCAGAAGAAGCAAAAGTATCAAACTTGTAAAATTTGGTAAAAGTGTGCAGTGAAGACCAAGTCGCTGCCCTACATATCTGATCAACAGAAGCCTCGTTCTTGAAGGCCCATGTGGAAGCCACAGCCCTAGTGGAATGAGCTGTGATTCTTTCGGGAGGCTGCCGTCCGGCAGTCTCGTAAGCCAATCTGATGATGCTTTTAATCCAAAAAGAGAGAGAGGTAGAAGTTGCTTTTTGACCTCTCCTTTTACCTGAATAAACAACAAACAAGGAAGATGTTTGTCTAAAATCCTTTGTAGCATCTAAATAGAATTTTAGAGCGCGAACAACATCCAAATTGTGCAACAAACGTTCCTTCTTTGAAACTGGTTTTGGACACAGAGAAGGTACGATAATCTCCTGGTTAATGTTTTTGTTAGAAACAACTTTTGGAAGAAAACCAGGTTTAGTACGTAAAACCACCTTATCTGCATGGAACACCAGATAAGGAGGAGAACACTGCAGAGCAGATAATTCTGAGACTCTTCTAGCAGAAGAAATCGCAACTAAAAACAAAACTTTCCAAGATAATAACTTAATATCAACGGAATGTAAGGGTTCAAACGGAACCCCCTGAAGAACTGAAAGAACTAAATTGAGACTCCAAGGAGGAGTCAAAGGTTTGTAAACAGGCTTGATTCTAACCAGAGCCTGAACAAAGGCTTGAACATCTGGCACAGCTGCCAGCTTTTTGTGAAGTAATACCGACAAGGCAGAAATCTGTCCCTTCAGGGAACTTGCAGATAATCCTTTTTCCAATCCTTCTTGAAGGAAGGATAGAATCCTAGGAATCTTAACCTTGTCCCAAGGGAATCCTTTAGATTCACACCAACAGATATATTTTTTCCAAATTTTGTGGTAAATCTTTCTAGTCACAGGCTTTCTGGCCTGAACAAGAGTATCGATCACAGAATCTGAGAATCCTCGCTTCGATAAAATCAAGCGTTCAATCTCCAAGCAGTCAGCTGGAGTGAAACCAGATTCGGATGTTCGAACGGACCCTGAACAAGAAGGTCTCGTCTCAAAGGTAGCTTCCAAGGTGGAGCCGATGACATATTCACCAGATCTGCATACCAAGTCCTGCGTGGCCACGCAGGAGCTATCAAGATCACCGACGCCCTCTCCTGCTTGATCCTGGCTATCAGCCTGGGGATGAGAGGAAATGGCGGGAACACATAAGCTAGTTTGAAGGTCCAAGGTGCTACTAGTGCATCCACTAGAGCCGCCTTGGGATCCCTGGATCTGGCCCCGTAGCAAGGAACTTTGAAGTTCTGACGAGAGGCCATCAGATCCATGTCTGGAATGCCCCACAGGTGAGTGACTTGGGCAAAGATTTCCGGATGGAGTTCCCACTCCCCCGGATGCAATGTCTGACGACTCAGAAAATCCGCTTCCCAATTTTCCACTCCTGGGATGTGGATAGCAGACAGGTGGCAGGAGTGAGACTCCGCCCAAAGAATAATTTTGGTTACTTCTTCCATCGCTAGGGAACTCCTTGTTCCCCCCTGATGGTTGATGTACGCAACAGTCGTCATGTTGTCTGATTGAAACCGTATGAACCTGGTCCTCGCAAGCTGGGGCCAGGCCTGGAGCGCATTGAATATCGCTCTCAGTTCCAGAATATTTATCGGTAGAAGAGATTCTTCCCGAGACCAAAGACCCTGAGCTTTCAGGGATCCCCAGACCGCGCCCCAGCCTATCAGACTGGCGTCGGTCGTGACAATGACCCACTCTGGTCTGTGGAACATCATCCCTTGAGACAGATTGTCCAGGGACAGCCACCAACGGAGTGAGTCTCTGGTCCTCTGATTTACTTGTATCTTCGGAGACAAGTCTGTATAGTCCCCATTCCACTGACTGAGCATGCACAGTTGTAATGGTCTTAGATGAATGCGCGCAAAAGGAACTATGTCCATCGCCGCCACCATCAACCCGATCACTTCCATGCACTGAGCTATGGAAGGAAGAGGAACGGAATGAAGTATCCGACAAGAGTCCAGAAGCTTTGTTTTTCTGGCCTCTGTTAGAAAGATCCTCATTTCTAAGGAGTCTATAATTGTTCCCAAGAAGGGAACCCTTGTTGACGGGGATAGAGAACTCTTTTCCACGTTCACTTTCCAGCCGTGAGATCTGAGAAAGGCCAGGACAATGTCCGTGTGAGCCTTTGCTTGAGGAAGGGACGACGCTTGAATCAGAATGTCGTCCAGGTAAGGTACTACTGCAATGCCCCTTGGTCTTAGCACCGCTAGAAGGGACCCTAGTACCTTTGTGAAAATCCTTGGAGCAGTGGCTAATCCGAAAGGAAGCGCCACGAACTGGTAATGTTTGTCCAGGAATGCAAACCTTAGGAACCGATGATGTTCCTTGTGGATAGGAATATGTAGATACGCATCCTTTAAATCCACCGTGGTCATAAATTGACCTTCCTGGATGGAAGGAAGGATAGTTCGAATGGTTTCCATCTTGAACGATGGGACCTTGAGAAATTTGTTTAAGATCTTGAGATCTAGGATTGGTCTGAACGTTCCCTCTTTTTTGGGAACTATGAACAGATTGGAGTAGAACCCCATCCCTTGTTCTCTTAATGGAACAGGATGAATCACTCCCATTTTTAACAGGTCTTCTACACAATGTAAGAACGCCTGTCTTTTTATGTGGTCTGAAGACAACTGCGACTTGTGGAACCTCCCCCTTGGGGGAAGTCCCTTGAATTCCAGAAGATAACCCTGGGAGACTATTTCTAGCGCCCAAGGATCCAGAACATCTCTTGCCCAAGCCTGAGCGAAGAGAGAGAGTCTGCCCCCCACCAGATCCGGTCCCGGATCGGGGGCCAATATTTCATGCTGTCTTGGTAGCAGTGGCAGGTTTCTTGGCCTGCTTTCCCTTGTTCCAGCCTTGCATTGGTCTCCAAGCTGGCTTGGCCTGAGAAGTATTACCCTCTTGCTTAGAGGACGTAACACCTTGGGCTGGTCCGTTTTTACGAAAGGGACGAAAATTAGGTCTATTTTTTGCCTTGAAGGGCCGATCCTGAGGAAGGGCGTGGCCCTTACCCCCAGTGATATCAGAGATAATCTCTTTCAAGTCAGGACCAAACAGCGTTTTCCCCTTGAAAGGAATGTTTAGTAGCTTGTTCTTGGAAGACGCATCAGCCGACCAAGATTTCAACCAAAGCGCTCTGCGCGCCACAATAGCAAACCCAGAGTTCTTAGCCGCTAACTTAGCCAATTGCAAAGAGGCGTCTAGAGTGAAAGAATTAGCCAATTTGAGAGCATTGATTCTGTCCATAATCTCCTCATAAGGAGGAGAGTCACTATCGAGCACCTTAAGCAGTTCATCAAACCAGAAATATGCGGCTGTAGTGACAGGGACAATGCATGAAATGGGTTGTAGAAGGTAACCCTGCTGAACAAACATCTTTTTAAGCAAACCTTCTAATTTTTTATCCATAGGATCTTTGAAAGCACAACTATCCTCTATGGGAATAGTGGTGCGTTTGTTTAAAGTAGAAACCGCTCCCTCGACCTTGGGGACTGACTGCCATAAGTCCTTTCTGGGGTCGACCATAGGAAACAATTTTTTAAATATGGGGGGAGGGACGAAAGGAATACCGGGCCTTTCCCATTCTTTATTAACAATGTCCGCCACCCGCTTGGGTATAGGAAAAGCTTCTGGGAGCCCCGGCACCTCTAGGAACTTGTCCATTTTACATAGTTTCTCTGGGATGACTAAATTTTCACAATCATCCAGAGTGGATAATACCTCCTTAAGCAAAATGCGGAGATGTTCCAATTTAAATTTAAATGTAATCACATCAGATTCAGCCTGCTGAGAAATGTTCCCTAAATCAGTAATTTCTCCCTCAGACAAAACCTCCCTGGCCCCCTCAGATTGGGTTAGGGGCCCTTCAGAGATATTAATATCAGCGTCGTCATGCTCTTCAGTAACTAAAACAGAGCAGCCACGCTTACGCTGACAAGGGTTCATTTTGGCTAAAATGTTTTTGACAGAATTATCCATTACAGCCGTTAATTGTTGCATAGTAAGGAGTATTGGCGCGCTAGATGTACTAGGGGCCTCCTGAGTGGGCAAGACTCGTGTAGACGAAGGAGGGAATGATGCAGTACCATGCTTACTCCCCTCACTTGAGGAATCATCTTGGGCATCATTGTCATTATCACATAAATCACATTTATTTAAATGAATAGGAATTCTGGCTTCCCCACATTCAGAACACAGTCTATCTGGTAGTTCAGACATGTTAAACAGGCATAAACTTGATCAGAAAGTACAAAAAACGTTTTAAAATAAAACCGTTACTGTCACTTTAAATTTTAAACTGAACACACTTTATTACTGCAATTGCGAAAAAACATGAAGGAATTGTTCAAAATTCACCAAATTTTCACCACAGCGTCTTAAAGCCTTGAAAATATTGCACACCAATTTTGGAAGCTTTAACCCTTAAAATAACGGAACCGGAGCCGTTTTAAGCTTTAAACCCCTTTACAGTCCCTGGTATCTGCTTTGCTGAGACCCAACCAAACCCAAAGGGGAATACGATACCAAATGACGCCTTCAGAAGTCTTTTATAAGTATCAGAGCTCCTCTCACATGCGACTGCATGCCATGCCTCTCAAAAACAAGTGCGCAACACCGGCGCGAAAATGAGACTCTGCCTATGCTTTGGGAAAGCCCCTAAAGAATAAGGTGTCTAAAACAGTGCCTGCCGATATTATTAAATCAAAATACCCAGAATAAATGATTCCTCAAGGCTAAATAAGTGTTAATATCAATCGATTTAGCCCAAAAAAAGTCTACAGTTTAAATAAGCCCTTGTGAAGCCCTTATTTACAATCGTAATAAACATGGCTTACCGGATCCCATAGGGAAAATGACAGCTTCCAGCATTACATCGTCTTGTTAGAATGTGTCATACCTCAAGCAGCAAGAGACTGCAAACTGTTCCCCCAACTGAAGTTAATTGCTCTCAACAGTCCTGTGTGGAACAGCCATGGATTTTAGTTACGGTTGCTAAAATCATTTTCCTCATACAAACAGAATTCTTCATCTCTTTTCTGTTTCTGAGTAAATAGTACGTACCAGCACTATTTTAAAATAACAAACTCTTGATTGAATAATGAAAAACTACAGTTAAACACTAAAAAACTCTAAGCCATCTCCGTGGAGATGTTGCCTGTACAACGGCAAAGAGAATGACTGGGGTAGGCGGAGCCTAGGAGGGATCATGTGACCAGCTTTGCTGGGCTCTTTGCCATTTCCTGTTGGGGAAGAGAATATCCCACAAGTAAGGATGACGCCGTGGACCGGACACACCTATGTTGGAGAAAAAGGCAGTAAGATCCTAATAAAAAAGACCCTGACCCTAATAGCTGAGACTATTTACTTTTTGTACAAAAACATTTACAGTCGCGTGCAATAGTGCATCACCAGCTTCAGAAATGTACGTGCAAAGTTGGGTACCTGCCAATCTTATGATTTCGGCAATGCGCCAATAAAAGAGCACTCACTGACCAGAAAGAACTTAATTCTATTTTAATGAAAAACAACAGTTGCAAACTGAACGCAGATTAAAGTTACTTGTCCTTTAAATCTTAAAGTAACCTATTATAGCGTGTTGTTATATCATCCTATATCGAACCTGGTGCTGCATGTATTCTGGGCAATTGTTTTACCACAGGCAAACACGCACCACTGTCTATTTTTTCCATGCACAACCCCCCGTGAAGGGAAAGAAAAAAAGGGCGCGCTACGAACAGCGCCATCTTAACCCTGACCCCATCTTAGTTAATAAAATATGCAGTGCCAATTACGCTTGTTTTTTCTTAAGAGCGACATCGTGAGCACAGAAAGAAAACTCATGGGCAGCTTAATTGTTACATACCCGCCAGGAGAAACATGTCCCACATGGTAACCAAGTGCTGCAGTAGAATAGTAACACAAACTCCCGGTCGGCTGGGAGTCCCAAGTGTCTAAATACAGAATGTCAATAAAATAAACTCCCGGTCGGCTAAGATTAATAAACAACCGCTGGGAGAACATACCCCATGTGTTTGCTGAAATGCTAACAAACAGATATAAGCGTCACCAACAAAACCATTTGTAGACTAAGGGGTGCATACAGTAAAAGTACTTAGTTCCCGGAGACAAGCTCTATTTATAGCGCTCTCACACACTGCCATAAACATGCACTGAGCGATTCACACTATCCACCCCCCCCCCCAACCTCCTACCCGTTAACGGAGGTCCTGGGGAACATAAGAGGCTTGTAGACAGGAGGTAGCAGCGACTTCTGAGTTAATTTTGTCCCAGGAGAAAAGAACAAGCTGCACATACCTTGTTGCTGCTTGCCAGCATGAAAACGTCCCACAGCTACAAAGAAGTCTTTCTTCTCTTCTTGTCGATCTGTGGAGACATACAGGGCCTTAGTTAGTATGTCTAAGAACATATTAAAAAAGGGCAGCATTCCCATGCCTTAAGCCACCTGTAGCTCTATGTAACTGTGTTCCGACAAGAAGCTGATCAGGTTCTGGCTACCCTTGTAAGAAAATAGTACTCACTGGCACCATTTAAAAATAAAAAACTCTTGATTGAAGAATCTAAACTAACACCTCACTTTACCTCTTCCTATCACTAACACAGGCAAAGAGAATGACTGGGGGAGGAGGGGAAGAGAGGAGCTTTATATACAGCTCTGCTGTGGTGCTCTTTGCCACTTCCTGTTAGCAGGAGGATATTTTCCCACAAGTAAGGATGAAATCCGTGGACTCATCATATGTTGTAAAAGAAATAAGGCATCTAAGCAATTTTTTTTGGTTCAGTACCATGGAAAGCACTTGTTTATTGGTAGGTGACTTACCCACCAATCAGCAAGAACAACCCAGTGTGTTCACCAAAAATGGGCCAGCATCTAAACTTACATTCTTGCATTTCAAATAAAGATACCAATAGAATGAAAAGAATTTGATAATGGGAGTAAATTAGAAAGTTGCTTAAAATTGCATGCTCTATCTTAATCACGGTAGAAAAAAAATTGGGTTCAGTGTCCCTTTAATTTCTCTTTAAGCCATGTATTTAAAGGGACATTAAACCCAAAATATTTATTTCATTATGCAGATAGAGAATACACTTTTAAAAAAAGTTTCCAAATTACTTCTATTATCAAATTCTAACAAATTAGAGTGTTTCATTATAGTCTCCTATACCTTAAAATATTATTGTATATCATAGTCACTTCCATATTCATAAATCACTATTGCTGAATTGTAATGGACATAGGTTGAAAAAAGATCTACATAAAAGTTTAAATTGTTCTGAAGTGCAGAGGATAAAGTTACACAGTTTTACTGTTGAAGCAACATGATGTCATTAAAATCAATGAAGTTTCAAACTATAAAATAGACAAATGACTGAGAACCATAAACCATGTGTGATCAGGCTTCAACGGATGTGTTATTTAAAATGTGCCTGGCATCTGCAGCACCTAGTCAGTCTAAACCTGCAAATCATTCTGTGCTGGCAGCAAAACTGAACACGTCAGCATCCTTTGCATGGCCTTTATATACACAGAACAGAATTCAAATTCAGAAATTAATTGCCGGTGCTGTTTTATGAGGGAGAAAATATCTGCACATAAAAAAAGCTCCTCTGATGGTTTTTTGTTATAAAGTAATATTGATGAGTTGTGATGTCAGTTCAGGGTTCTGTTTTAAGGGGGGGGGGGGGGAATTCTCACTACACTTTAAAGCCAAGAAATTTTGTCTTTGTTTTTTTTTCACAAAGAAAACAAAAAAGATGCACGTCTATGCATTTAAAAAAGTACCAATTTTCTTTATGTGTGTGAATAAAAATGATAAACTGACACGATACTGATACACTAAATCATTAAAAGTGATGAAGCATAACTGTAAAAAGCTTACTATATTAGTGGTTAAAATATTTAATTTAAAACATGTTATTTATTGAGTTTTTGTTTATAAGGTGACTGCAACATTTTCAACCCAAGTTCTATAACACTGGTCTATAAATAGGCTGACCATATTGCCGCTTTAAGAAGCGACACATATGAAAAATACATATGTCAGGGTTCTTATACAAAACATTTCTTTAAACAGCCCTAAAAAACAGCCCTGCCATATGTATTTTTCATATGTGTCCCTTTTTAAAGTGGCAATATGGTCACCCTATCTATAAAGCATGTGTGGACACTAAAGGATCACTGGGCCCAAGGTCAAAGGCTGTGACAGGATCCCCCTTCCCCATTTCAATAGCAACCTTTCTTTATATTTGCAATCAACAGAGGCTGAGCAGACAGCCACATAGGAGCAACATGAGCTGCTTCTCTGTGGGTCATAACTTCCCCCTTAGTTAGTCCATGCCATATAATATGCACTTGCACAGCACTACTGCACAAATATGGTGGCAGGTTTTTCTGTACAACAACACTGTGACAGTCATCTTGGAAACCCTGCCGCTATATTTCAATACCTCCTAACATTTTCTAGAGGCTTTTTGGGATGTGAGAGATAAAAAAAGTTTGTAGGAATTAGGCCACTATCGTTTTGTAAGCTGGGAAAGGGCAGAGTCCCATCGGAAGAGTGAGGTCACAGGCGGACTGTGGGAGTGTCTGGAAAGGTGTGGATATCTCTGGATGCCCATGGGAATGGCACTGGTAGTCCCTTAAAACTGGGACACTGAAAGGAAGCAAGCAGGTTGCAGGCCAGACCTCCTAACCTGTGGCAATCTTGCAGAGTGATTGGCAGGTATGTACTAGTACTAAATCTGTTCCTGGATGTGATATTACTTTTTTTCTGATACTGTTGCTGACCTTTGCCTGAATTTGGACCTCTGATGTTTATTGCCTGCCCTTTTGGACTGCTTTCTGACTATTCTCTTGCCAGCTGATTTGAACTGATTTAGTCTCCCTGAATCCTGACCTTGGCCTGTCTTAGACTACTCTTCTGCCTCTTGTTTTGGTGCCTTACTGCCGGATGGTTTCTGACATAATGCCTGTCTGTATCCTTGGCTTTCTACGGCATCCTTTACTTTCAGTGAAAACCTCAGAAAGTCAAGTTTTATTCAGGGAGCTGGGACAGTGTTACTTCTAGCTACTTCTAACTTTCCAATTTATATTTATAATCAAATTTGCTTTGTTCTCTTCTTTGTTAAAAGCAAAACCTAGGTAGGCTCATATGCTAATTTATAAGCCACTGAAGCCTGCCTCTTATCTCAGTGCATTTTGACAGTGTTTCACATTTAGACAGTGCTAGTTCATGTGTGCCAAATAGATAACATTATGATCACTCCCGTGAAGTTATTTATGAGTCAGCACTGATTGGCTAAACTGCAAGTCTGTCAAAAGCACTGAGATAAGGGAGCAGTCTGCAGAGGCTTAGATACAAGGTAGTGACATAGGTATAATAAAAAGTGTATTAATATAACAGTGTTGGTTATGCAAAACTGGAGAATGGGTAATAAAGTGATTATCTATCTTTTTAAACAATAAACCTTTTTAAGCTATTCATAAGTAGCTATCAGTTTACTATTCATAACCACCATGACTTGGTCTGTTTTTGATGGCTGAAAAAATGCCCCTTAACCACTAGAACACCACCACCACTAGAGCATTGAGATAAGGGGGCAGTCTGTAGAGGCTTAGATACAAGATAATCACAGAGGTAAAATTATATTAATATAACAGTGATGGTTATGCAAAACTGGTGAATGGGTAATAAAGGGATTATCTATATTTTTAAACAATAACAATTCTGGAGTAGACTGTCCCTTTAATTGTTTTTACTTATTCATAAACAGTGCCCAAAGTATTAATCTGATCAGTATTTATTTGTTTTAAACATATCCTTGTTATTCACTGACTTTATTCCAATGGCAACAGGAAGAATAATTAAATAATAAATAATTTAAAAACAATATATGTCTATTCCAAGTCTGATACCAAAATAACATTTATTAGCAATATACAACACTAATCATTTCATGTATTACTTTATACTTTGGTTACACAGTGTGCTTCTCACTATGCCACAACTCAGCCTTTCCTGTCCTTCAAATTACTTCTTCCTATAAGAGCATACATCTATCTAATAATTATTTCTATTGCATTAATAAATCTCTATGTAGAGAAGCAAATATTTAAAATGCAAAGCCTTGTAGAATTTAAAATGTATTACATTGATGCCGGAGGCAATAAGAGATAAAGGGTTTGTTTACGAAAATGATTTATTTGACTCAACATTATGTTATTTAATAAAACCTATTCATCAAAGGGACTTAAACTTTAGCTGCATTGATAAATATCCTTCATAGGATAACATGGAAAGAGGAATAATGTAACATTGCTTTTAGTTTAATAAATAGTGAGCTCACACATCAGTCTTCCAACTGTTACATTTTTTATGTTAGTTAATGTAATAAAGGACAAAAAAAGCCTAAGGTGGGACTAAATTGAAAAATACTTTACACCAGCTGAATCTAATAATGCTTTTCAACTCCTTTTTAACATTTTCAATTTTCCAAAATTCAATTTTGCTGCTCAGTTACATAAACTATATGGCCAAAAGTATGTGGACACTTGATCATCAGCTATATGCGCTTGTTGTACATCCAAGACCTCCCAACTGTCCCTATTTGAGATGGACAGTCCCTGATTGTGATCTATGTCCCTCTGAGACAGCCATATGTCCCTATTTGCTAAATTTCCCTTAGTCCCACCCACAAAACACGCTCTCATGGCAACAAACCACTCAGACACACCCACCGACCACCCAGATATATCCACAATTCCACCCACTAACTACCCACTATCCCACCCATCCTATAAAATGGCAACCAGCCCCATCAGCCTCCCGGGTCCCTGATACCCAGTCACACATGTTGCGAGGTATGGCATCTTATTCCAAAACCATGAATATTAATATGGAGTAACCCCACCCCCTTTGCAGCTATAACAGCCTCAACTCTTCTGAGAAGGCTTTCCACAAGATTGTGGAGTGTGCCTGTAGGAATTTGTGAAATGATTAACTCAAGATTAAATATTAAGAGAAAAATAATTATTTAGCCATTTAATATCAGGGTTTTTTTTTTCAATTAGTAACCAGGATATTCCTAAATTGCAATATTCTTATAGCCTTACTGGTATGTCTTGTATACAGGTATCTATTTAATAATGATTGTATGAAATATGAGCTTGCTATTCTTATCATCCTTTTCATTATTTATATGTATTTATTTGGGCTAAATCTAATACTTTGTACTTATTTAACAGCTAAACTCTTCAATGGTTGAACAACAATGGGGCATTGTATATTAAGCATTTGTGACAGGTGTTTGTAACAGGTGATGGGTATGATCTATGTTTACGACACACAGCGAAACACGTAAAATCGGTATTGTGCAAACTTTTTATCTTTTGTGAATGGAATTTTAATATATTTTTTTCGCAAAAATTTTTGTTGTATATTTTGGAGGCTTCAGAGATACATCATGAATCATGCAAATGTTTGGTTTCCTGTCATTTTAACGGGACATCGCAATGTAAATCAGAACATTTAATTTTGGACATATTCCCTTCTTTCACTGTGTTTTAAGTCCTTCAAAATAGCACTCCTAGAATACCTCCATTCTTCTCCAGATGACTGTATGTCCAGTAATTGAAGCATACTTAAAGGTACATGAAACCCACATTTTTTCTTTCATGATTCGGATAGAGAATACAATTTTAAACAACTTTCTAATTTACTTCTATTATCCAATCTGTTTCATTCTCTTGGTATCATTTGTTGAAGGAGCAGAAATGCACTACTAGTTTCTAACTGAACACATGGGTGAGCCAATCACATTCAATATATATATGCAGCCACCAATCAACAGCTAGAACCTAGGTTCTCTGCTGCTCATGAACTTGCCTAGATAAACCTTTCAGCAAATAATAACAAGAGAAGGAAGCAAATTAAAGGAAGCAAATTAAATAATAGAAGTAAATTGGAAAGTTGTTTAAAATTGTATTCTCTATCTGAATCATGAAAGAAAAATTTTGTGTTTTATGTCCCTTTTACTATGCCTGTTTCTCATTTGCTCATCGGCTGCATCTTCATTTGGAGTGGCACAGGAGCACAAATCTGTATTTCACTATTTTAAAGGGAGTCAAGCCCATTGTAAAAAAGGAATTTGTTTAAAATTTAAATGCATACATTTTATTTTAATGGACCATTAAATACAATAGAACTGCATAAACAACAAGTGCATCACAAAAAGACAATGTAATAGCACGTACTCTGAATTTCCAATGAGCAGTAAAAAAAATTCTAGCAAATTTCAAGATTTACTTAAATTTGGTGGCCCCATGTATCATGTGACAGCCATCAGCCAATCACAGACTCATATACGTACACACTGTGAACTCTTGCACATGCTCAGTGGGAACTGGGGCCTCAGAAAGTGTGCATATAAAAAGACTGTGTTCATTTTGATAATGGAAACATTTCTTAAAACAAAATGCTCTAACTGAATCATGAAAGCTTTATTTGGACTTTAGTTTCCTTTTAGCATTAAAATAATACTTTTAATATAAAAACAAATTCATAATGCATAACCAAGACTGTACCTGAATGAATATAAAAAAATAGAGCACAAAGTGTTTAACAATGTTTCCATTCCTCATTGCATTAAATTGTATAGTTTAATTTTAGGGAACATAGATCTATAAAATAGAATCTATATTTATGTTTTGTTACTTATTCTTATAAAATTGATGCAGCTGCTGTGTGTGACAGGTAAATATGGTTGACTGCCACCCATGTAATAATCACTTTTGTTTTTCTTTCCAATAACATCTACAACTAATTAATTGCATACAAATTTAACAGGCTGCTATACAATTACTCATTTCAACCTTTTTCTCTCTGCCAGCTTTGTTTTTTCAAATATATTTTCCTTTTGAAACATCCCATTCAGGTAGCAATTTTCCTGTCACTTATGCCCACAGTGACTGCTGCCTTTTGTAGCCTAACATATTGTGCAGTAATTTAGCTCCGTAGCTAAAACAGAAAGTTATAGGAGGCCGACCTCCTGTATATTGTAAAGGAATTGTCATTTTTTAGTACAGTTAGAAGAAATCAAATTGGACAAAATAAAATAAAAAGGAATTTTATGACAGCTTTATATTACAACAGTTGAGTTTAAACTAGGGTTGCCATATTGCCACTTTAAATAAGGATATCTATGATAAAAATGTGTTGGGTTCTAATGACGGAACATTATTTAAAATAATTTCTTAAACAGCACCTGACATATTTTTCATAAGTGTCCTCAGATAAAGCGGCGATATGGCAACCCCTAGTTTAAACAGTGCACTTTGTAGTTTAGGTTTTAACCCTTTGGCTGATAAGCCATTTCCCACCTGGGTGCTAATATTTTTTTTTTTTATTAGTATTTTTGAAATTTTTTAACTTTTTTTTTTTTTACTTTTTTTTTTTTTTTTTTACTGACCCCCAAGACTTACACTGTAAGGCGATTACCTTTCCAACAATGGGTCCTGGGGGTCTGTAGCTGCTTAGATGCCTGAGATAGAGGCTTCTAAGCAGCATGCCCCCTCCTCCTATACTTAACATTGTTAAGTATAAATAAAGTTGCACGGTGAAGTCATCACGTAATTGCGCATCACGTGAAGCCCCGGTGATGCCTGTCACTCTACAGGCCCGATCGCCGGGGTAGGAGCGTTAAGGAGCCCCCAGATCTCCCTCAAGGTGGGAGAGTGCTCATGACGGATCTGAGCCGTCATTAGCACCAGAGTGAGAAACTCTGTGACGGCTCAGAGCCGTCATTAGCACTCAAAGGGTTAAACAAGTTGTAACCTTGCTCAGTCCTGTGAGTGTTTCTTCAGGTCTAATTTTTATGAATAGAGGTTTGTTTTATGCCTCGAACCTATGAAAATCCAGATTGTTTTGAGAGCAGCTGATCTAGGGTGTGGGATTGGCTGTATTTCAAACATTTCATCTCTAGTTTATGTTATCAACAAAATAGTCCATGTTTTTGTTTTCATTTAGTTTAATGTAAACTGATTAATATTTGTGCAACTTCCAGGGACTTTTCAAAGGGTGCACGAAAAAAAACAAAAAAAAAAAAACAACCAGATCAGTAACTGTAAAATGAATGCTCCATATAATCTTAGTTACTTGTCATAGCTTTACATTTCAGAGACCTAGATTACAAATGGAGTAGTAGCGTTAGCGTGATAACGCAGTATTGCAACCGTGCTACATTATGCTCATATTATAGTTGAAAGTAAATGCAATTACTCAAAAGCAATCGCATTTTATGCTCAAAATTTAAAGCTTGCATAAAGTGTTTGGGATAAAAAAAAAAAAAGTTGCTCTAAATACAACAAAAAAAACATGAAAATAAAGTATTTCAACCTACACTATTAATCCCTTTTTTATTTTTGTGTAGATTGTTTTGTAAACTGGTAGTGTTTATTTTTTTGGCAACTTAGAGGGTCTTAGATTATTGGTCTTGGGGTGTTAGCTGTTAGGGGGTTAATAGTGTATGAAGTTAATCACGATGAGGGTTATGGTGGGTTAAGGTGTTGAGTAGGGGGTTAATTGCTATGGGGGTTGTAGCGGTTAAGGGGTTAATAGTGTACAGGGTTGTTTGCAATGGTTTTGTGGCAATTTAGGGGTTAATGTAGTAGGGGGTTGTTTGTGATGGCAGTTGTGGCGGTTTAGGGGTTAAGTAGTATAGAGGGTTAATTGTAACAGGGCTGTGGCAGTTTAAGGGTTACTAGAGTAGAGGTTAAATGTGATGGGGGTTGTGTTGGTTTAGGTGAGAAGTAATGTAGGGGTTAATTCAATTGCGATGGTAGTTGTGGTGGTTTAGGGGTTAAGTAGTGTAGCAGGGGTTTTGCGATGGGGGTTGTGGCAGTTTAGGGGTTAATAGAGTAAAAGGGTTTATTGATATGAGGGTCAGCGCACGAGTATATATGTTAGGTTTTTGTTTTAATTCGTGGCTCCATTGAAGTTTTTGGAACTTCTTGCGTGTGGCAGGTTTCGCATTTTAACTTTCAACCTGTAATACGCGCGCTACCAGACATGCGCATAAGGGTAACTTTTAGCTGTGTATACACTCGAGGGATAGAGCGAAATACTGCTCCGCTTATAACTTGTACCTATTAGGAACAGATACCATTAATCTCCTGCACTGTACAAGCAATTGCTTTTTAGCATGTTGCATGGTCAAGCTTCTTATTCCAACAGGCCACTCTAACATCTATGGGGTCAGTGAAAAAACAAACAAACAAACATAATTTTAGGGGCGAAATAAACAATACTATTACACTAGATTTTGCCTTTTTTTTACTGCACATAATTAAAGCGACATATTGCCCAAAATATAAATGTCCAAGAGTGCTTTTCAGTTTTGAATAGATATATTTCAGCAGCATTCTTTACAAAAATGCTTTTAGTAAAATGAAGGCCGATCCGACTACATGCATGTGAACCTTATTAATGTGTTTCTCTTCTTTTGCACTACAGTCTATATAAACTTGGTCTTGTGTATATGACAAAGCATCTGTATTACTGTGACTGTACTTGTCGTGCATGTTTTGGATATTCTATAAATAAAGTTTAAAAAAAAAAATTAAGTCTTTTTTTTTAGTAGCACAAACAGATATGTGCAAGCATACACATCATATGTGCTGGTGCCACTTTAAATAGTCAGACATTTTACTAGAAAAATATAAGGTCTTAAAGAAAATCCCAAAGAATTTGTGTGATTTATCTCCATGGCAGCAAGTTTTTGATCATTAGGCTCTAACTTTTGGGATTTGATATACAGAGATAAGATAAGGAAGTATTTGTACGTACAGAAAGTGATAGCATAAGGAGATCTGATATCCCTGCAAGCTCCACCAATTTTAATGGGTTGTGGTGTGAAAGTACAAAACTAGATATTTCATATACAGAATTAAACCTTAAGAAGTAATTTCAAATACATTTTATACTCTGCTACTTGTATCGCAAGTCATTGGAAACACATTAAGGGAAAAACTATTTTACAGTATACTGCCCCTTTAAGCTCTCTTTGGGACCATTTCTCTAAAGCTCTCTGCTCTGGTGAGATGCTATGTAACTTTTTACCCTGAAAACAGGGCGTCTCCCAGGACGGGGTATACTGCATTTTCATATGGGAAGGAGATGTGTATATATTACAAAAGTGCTTAATGAAAATCGTAATTAAAAAATCATACAAAACAAATAATTGAACCATTCGCACAAAAATAAACAGGAAAAACGTGTATTGTTATGGTGCATCACAAATAGTACCAACATTGTTCACCAAAAACCATATAAAAAAAAAAACTAAAATTTGTACTTAAAGGGACACTGAACCCATTTTTTTCTTTATTTCATGATTCAGATAGAGCATGCAATGTTAAGCAACTTTCTAATTTACTCCTATTATCAATTTTTCTTTGTTCTCTTGCTATCTTTATTTGAAAAAGAAGGCATCTAAGCTTTTTTTGTGGTTCAGAACAGTGGACAGCACTTTTTTATTGGTGGATGAATTTATCCACCAATCAGCAAGGACAGCCCAGGTTGTTCACCAAAAATGGGCCAGCATCTAAACTTACATTCTTGCATTTCAAATAAAGATACAAAGAGAATGAAGAACATTTGATAATAGGAGTAAATTAGAAAGTTGCTTAAAATGTCATGCTCTATCTGAATCAGGAAAGAAAAAAATTAGGTTCAGTGTCCCTTTAAATTACACAGAAATAAATTGTATAAAAAATAAACAGAGCAATTCATAATTTAAGTACACTGGATGTAAAAAAAAAATAGAAAATTAAACTTATGAGTACAAAATATTATTATTTCCATGGCCGTGTATGAAATTGTCTCAAATCCCAGCATAATTATTTAAACATTTCTGCCCTACAGCTCTCACTGTTTTTTTTTTATCACAAATTCAAATATGGTGAACTTTTATCAAAATACTCAAAATACTAACTACTCTGAAAGGAAAATCTATGCATATGAAAATAACAGCGGTTTGAAGGTATAGTGCTCTGAAAACAGAATAATTTGATTTGTATTAGGCGTAATATATTCAATTTTAAAGATACGCCAGATTCTCCCTCTGCACTCAGAGCTCTCATTATTTCTATGCGAGACATCTCACCACTCGCAGGGACACACGCTTTTTCTATAGAATTCCATGAGCTCTGCCCCTGTGAGTGTGGGCGTGGAAAACCACGTCTAGACCAGCAATTTAGTTAGAATTAAGCCCTTTTTCTTTCATCACTATGTTGGTGGCAACTCTTGCTTATTATGCTTTTGTGCAGATATGTTAAGCAGAGTGTTTTCTCGTGTGAATACATTTTGGAATTTATATTTTTACTAGAGTATTCTCTTTCAAATTTCTTTTGGCTCTATGGGGTCAATTTATGTAAGTGCGAGCAGACATGATCCGATATAGCGGATCATGTCCGCTGCACATCGATAAATACGCTGTCGGCATTTATCATTGCACCAGCAGTTCTTCTGCAATGCCGCCCCCTGCAGATTGGCTGCTTGCAGGGGGTGTCAATCAACCCGATCGTATTTGATCAGGTTGATTTCTGTCCGCTGATAAATTTACCCCCATGGCTTATTTACTAAGATGTAAAAATGTAATATCACATTTCGGTATTCTTTCACGTTTATTTTTTTTTTTAAAGCGAGCAATGATGATATTATGTATATTATATTGAAGATTTATTACTGACAACATCTTATATACACAAACCTTTGGCCACTATGTAAAGTTAATTTATTTGGCTGCCATAGGTTTTCGTCAGTTATGCTGAAGCAGAGTTCTGTCTACAACTAGCAAACAGAGCACTCTTTATACAGAGATTCCATACATGGCACCGTTATATGCACTGCTTAGTCCTTAGGTGAACTTCTGGTCAAAGATGCAACTTGTGTGCCTACATTTTTAGTACATTGTATAACAAAATATATTCCTCTAATTTAAAGGGACAGTAAAGTCAAAATTAAATGTTGAAGATGCAGATAGAACATGCCATTTTAAACAAACTTTCCAATTCACTTTTATTTTCAAATTAGCTTTGTTCCTTTTTACCATTTTATGCAGAGTAAACCTAGGTAGGCTGATAGGAGCTCAGAAGTGTGCACATATGTTTAGCAATCTATGCCAGCACTAATTGCAAATGTGTTTAACATAGCTGTAAAGATTGTTGCAAATACTGCTGCCCGGTGGCTAAAGACACGTGCACGATCCTGAATTCATCTAGGATTACTCTTTTACAAAGGATACCAAGAGAGCTAAGCAAAATAGATAAACCAAGTAAATTGGAACGTTGTTTTAACATTTTATGGTCTATCCAATACATTTAATTTTTAATTTTACTGTCCCTTTAATAAACAAAGAAACAAAAAAACTGTTCTTCACGGAGTTTTGTGATCTACTATTAATAGTAATGGTTCACTTCAGGTAAGATCTAAATTTTACAGCTGTATATTGGATTGCACTCAAGCACAAAACTTACCAAACCACTTGTACTCTAATAGCGATCCATGCACTAGCCATTAAAAGTATATTGCACGCAAAAAAGCCGGACAGATAACTCAGCATGCTAAGGCACTGTGGCTGAGCTCTGTAGCAACCCAAGGGTTGCAGGTTCGATCCCCGGCGAGGTCCACTCAGCCTATCATCCTTGCGAGTTTGATAAAAAGAGCAGTGCCTTGAGACCCTTACAGGTGATTAGCCACGCTTTACCCAATACATACATACAATACATACAAAAAAAGCTTTGGCTGGATTTGCTTTGGAGATGCTTTGGTTAAAATATTTAACTGTCCCCTAGTAATACCTGATTTGTGCTATTCTTTGTGCAAAGTTGGGTCAAAGGTAACTCACCCTGTGTTATTGATTGTGTTCCATATGATTGGCTGTTTTATGCAGGAGCTTGTTTATAGCTCTTAAAGGGACTATTAAAGACTAAGGGATGTATTACAAGTGGATTGCTATTTTAAAGTGCGTCCGTAAATGGGCAAATTTACCCGTTTACAGACGCACGTTAAATAACCAGCCATTACAAGTGGCTGGTTAATGCTACCGCAAGCTCCCGGTAGCACTCTGCGCTAGGCGCAATTAACCAGAGGTCAGACCTCTGGTTAATTAAAAAAATGTCCCCCAATTGACCCCATAATAAAATTGTACAGTTTATGAGCATCTTTATTTTTTGTTAAAACTGCACAAAGTTATAAGGGGTTAAAGTGGGGGGATGTGGGGTGTTAGTAAAATAAAAATGGCACTGAAAAGTGCCTTTACATAGCGGTCTATGGGGATTGTGTTTTAAACTGCAAATATATATGTATATGCTTATATCTATATCTATCTATATCTATCTATATCAATATCTATCTATAAAACGCTTGCAAAAGCGCAATTTTGCTCTCCACTCATAATTTAGACCTAAATAAACCATTGCTTGAATGATGTATTCAGAGTAAAGATTAGCCTGAGAATAATCTGTACATGTATTTTTAAAAATTATATTAATTGCTTTAATATTGAAAAAAACATAATTTATGCTTACCTGATAAATTCCTTTCTTCTGTAGTGTGATCAGTCCACGGGTCATCATTACTTCTGGGATATTACTCCTCCCCAACAGGAAGTGCAAGAGGATTCACCCAGCAGAGCTGCATATAGCTCCTCCCCTCTACGTCACTCCCAGTCATTCGACCAAGGACCAACGAGAAAGGAAAAGCCAAGGGTGAAGTGGTGACTGGAGTATAAATTAAAAAATATTTACCTGCCTTAAAAACAGGGCGGGCCGTGGACTGATCACACTACAGAAGAAAGGAATTTATCAGGTAAGCATAAATTATGTTTTCTTCTGTTAAGTGTGATCAGTCCACGGGTCATCATTACTTCTGGGATACCAATACCAAAGCAAAAGTACACGGATGACGGGAGGGATAGGCAGGCTCTTTATACAGAAGGAACCACTGCCTGAAGAACCTTTCTCCCAAAAATAGCCTCCGATGAAGCAAAAGTGTCAAATTTGTAAAATTTGGAAAAAGTATGAAGCGAAGACCAAGTTGCAGCCTTGCAAATCTGTTCAACAGAGGCCTCATTCTTGAAGGCCCAAGTGGAAGCCACAGCTCTAGTAGAATGAGCTGTAATTCTTTCAGGAGGCTGCTGTCCAGCAGTCTCATAAGCTAAACGAATTATGCTACGAAGCCAAAAAGAAAGAGAGGTAGC
This sequence comes from Bombina bombina, assembly GCF_027579735.1. Taxonomy (NCBI): domain Eukaryota; kingdom Metazoa; phylum Chordata; class Amphibia; order Anura; family Bombinatoridae; genus Bombina; species Bombina bombina. The sequence goes on from NC_069500.1 coordinate 874,081,861, forward strand.
GGAAGCTTTTTGACCTCTCCTCTGCCCAGAGTAAATGACAAACAGAGAAGACGTTTGTCGAAATTCCTTAGTTGCCTGTAAGTAAAATTTTAGAGCACGGACTACATCCAGGTTGTGCAGTAGACGTTCCTTCTTTGAAGAAGGATTTGGGCATAAAGAAGGAACAACAATCTCTTGATTGATATTCCTGTTAGTAACTACCTTAGGTAAGAACCCAGGTTTAGTACGGAGGACTACTTTATCCGAATGAAAAATCAAATAAGGAGAATCACAATGTAAGGCTGATAATTCAGAGACTCTTCGAGCCGAGGAAATAGCCATTAAAAATAGAACTTTCCAAGATAACAACTTTATATCAATGGAATGAAGGGGTTCAAACGGAACGCCCTGAAAAACATTAAGAACAAGGTTTAGACTCCATGGTGGAGCAACAGTTTTAAACACAGGCTTAATCCTGGTCAAAGCCTGACAAAAAGCCTGGACGTCAGGAACTTCTGACAGACGTTTGTGTAACAGAATGGACAGAGCTGAGATCTGTCCCTTTAATGAACTAGCAGATAAACCCTTTTCTAAACCTTCTTGTAGAAAAGACAATATCCTAGGAATCCTAACCTTACTCCAAGAGTAACCTTTGGATTCACACCAATATAGGTATTTACGCCATATCTTATGGTAAATCTTTCTGGTAACAGGTTTCCTAGCCTGTATTAAGGTATCAATAACTGACTCAGAAAACCCACGTCTTGATAAAATCAAGCGTTCAATTTCCAAGCAGTCAGCTTCAGAGAAGTTAGATTTTGATGTTTGAAGGGACCCTGTATCAGAAGGTCCTGTTTCAGAGGTAGAGACCAAGGTGGACAGGATGACATGTCCACCAGGTCTGCATACCAAGTCCTGCGTGGCCACGCAGGTGCTATTAGAATCACTGATGCTCTCTCTTGTTTGATTCTGGCAATCAATCGCGGAAGCAACGGGAAGGGTGGAAACACGTAAGCCATCCTGAAGTCCCAAGGTGCTGTCAGAGCATCTATTAGGACTGCTCCTGGATCCCTGGATCTGGACCCGTAACGAGGAAGCTTGGCGTTCTGTCGAGACGCCATGAGATCTATCTCTGGTTTGCCCCAACGTCGAAGTATTTGGGCAAAGACCTCCGGATGAAGTTCCCACTCCCCCGGATGAAAAGTCTGACGACTTAAGAATTCCGCCTCCCAGTTCTCCACTCCCGGGATGTGGATTGCTGACAGGTGGCAAGAGTGAGACTCTGCCCAGAGAATTATCTTTGATACTTCCATCATAGCTAGGGAGCTTCTTGTCCCTCCCTGATGGTTGATGTAAGCTACAGTCGTGATGTTGTCCGACTGAAACCTGATGAACCCCCGAGTTGTCAACTGGGGCCAAGCCAGGAGGGCATTGAGAACTGCTCTCAATTCCAGAATGTTATTGGCAGGAGACTCTCCTCCTGACTCCATTGTCCCTGAGCCTTCAGAGAATTCCAGACGGCACCCCAACCTAGAAGGCTGGCGTCTGTTGTTACAATTGTCCAGTCTGGTCTGCTGAATGGCATCCCCCTGGACAGATGTGGCCGAGAAAGCCACCATAGAAGAGAATTTCTGGTCTCTTGATCCAGATTCAGAGAAGGGGATAAGTCTGAGTAATCCCCATTCCACTGACTTAGCATGCACAGTTGCAGTGGTCTGAGGTGTAAGCGTGCAAAGGGTACTATGTCCATTGCCGCTACCATTAAGCCGATTCCCTCCATGCATTGAGCCACTGACGGGTGTTGAATGGAATGAAGGGTGCGGCAAGCACTTTGAAGTCTTGTTAGCCTGTCCTCTGTCAGGTAAATCTTCATTTCTACAGAATCTATAAGAGTCCCCAGGAAGGGAACTCTTGTGAGTGGAACGAGTGAACTTTTCTTTTCGTTCACCTTCCATCCATGTGAACTTAGAAATGCCAGCACTAACTCTGTATGAGACTTGGCAGTTTGAAAGCTTGAAGCTTGTATCAGAATGTCGTCTAGGTATGGAGCTACCGAGATTCCCCGCGGTCTTAGTACCGCCAGAAGAGCACCCAGAACCTTTGTGAAGATTCTTGGAGCTGTAGCCAATCCGAATGGAAGAGCCACAAACTGGTAATGCCTGTCTAGGAAGGCAAACCTTAGGTACCGATAATGATCTTTGTGAATCGGTATGTGAAGGTAAGTATCTTTTAAATCTACAGTGGTCATGTACTGACCCTCTTGGATCATAGGTAAAATTGTCCGAATAGTCTCCATCTTGAACGATGGAACTCTTAGGAATTTGTTTAGGATCTTTAAGTCCAGGATTGGTCTGAAAGTTCCCTCTTTTTTGGGAACCACAAACAGATTTGAGTAAAACCCCTGTCCCTGTTCCGATCGTGGAACTGGATGGATTACTCCCATTAACAAGAGCTCTTGTACGCAGCGTAGAAACGCCTCTTTCTTTGTCTGGATTGTTGACAATCTTGACAGATGAAATCTCTCTCTTGGAGGAGAGTATTTGAAGTCCAGAAGGTATCCCTGAGATATTATCTCTAGCGCCCAGGGATCCTGAACATCTCTTGCCCAAGCCTGGGCGAAGAGAGAAAGTCTGCCCCCCACTAGATCCGATCCCGGATCGGGGGCCCTCAATTCATGCTGTCTTAGGGGCAGCAGCAGGTTTCCTAGTCTGCTTGCCCTTGTTCCAGGACTGGTTAGGTTTCCAGCCTTGTCTGTAGCGAGCAACAGCTCCTTCCTGTTTTGGTGCAGAGGAAGTTGATGCTGCTCCAGCTTTGAAATTACGAAAGGAACGAAAATTAGACTGTCTAGTCTTGGCTTTGGCTTTGTCCTGAGGCAGGGCATGGCCTTTACCTCCTGTAATGTCAGCGATAATCACTTTCAACCCGGGCCCGAATAAGGTCTGCCCTTTGAAAGGTATATTAAGCAATTTAGACTTAGAAGTAACATCAGCTGACCAGGATTTTAGCCACAGCGCCCTGCGTGCCTGAATGGCGAATCCTGAATTCTTCGCCGTAAGTTTAGTAAGATGTACTACGGCCTCCGAAATGAATGAATTAGCTAGTTTAAGGACTCTAAGCCTGTCCGTAATGTCGTCCAGAGTAGCTGAACCAATGTTCTCTTCCAGAGACTCAATCCAGAATGCCGCTGCAGCCGTGATCGGCGCAATGCATGCAAGGGGTTGCAATATAAAACCTTGTTGAACAAACATTTTCTTAAGGTAACCCTCTAACTTTTTATCCATTGGATCTGAAAAAACACAGCTATCCTCCACCGGGATAGTGGTACGCTTAGCTAAGGTAGAAACTGCTCCCTCCACCTTAGGGACCGTTTGCCATAAGTCCCTTGTGGTGGCGTCTATTGGAAACATTTTTCTAAATATCGGAGGGGGTGAGAACGGCACACCGGGTCTATCCCACTCCTTAGTAACAATTTCAGTAAGTCTCTTAGGTATAGGAAAAACCTCAGTACTCGTCGGTACCGCAAAATATTTATCCAACCTACACATTTTCTCTGGTATTGCAACTGTGTTACAATCATTCAGAGCCGCTAACACCTCCCCTAGTAATACACGGAGGTTCTCCAGTTTAAATTTAAAATTTGAAATATCTGAATCCAGTCTGTTTGGATCAGAACCGTCACCCACATAATGAAGTTCTCCATCCTCATGTTCTGCCACCTGTGACGCAGTGTCTGACATGGCCCTAATATTATCAGCGCACTCTGTTCTCACCCCAGAGTGATCACGCTTACCTCTTAGTTCTGGTAATTTAGCCAAAACCTCAGTCATAACAGTAGCCATATCCTGTAATGTGATTTGTAATGGCCGCCCAGATGTACTCGGCGCTACAATATCACGCACCTCCCTCTGAGCGGGAGATGTAGGTACTGACACGTGAGGCGAGTTAGTCGGCATAACTCTCCCCTCGTTGTTTGGTGAAATTTGTTCAATTTGTACAGATTGACTTTTATTTAAAGTAGCATCAATACAGTTAGTACATAAATTTCTATTGGGCTCCACTTTGGCATTGCAACAAATGACACAGGTATCATCCTCTGAATCAGACATGTTTAACACACTAGCAAATAAACTTGCAACTTGGAAATACAATTCAATTAGAATAATATTAAAACGTACTGTGCCTTTAAGAAGCACAGAAGATCTATGACAGTTGAAAATTAATAAATTGAAACAGTTATAGCCTCAATCCTTGTAAACAACACAACTTTAGCAAAGGTTTAATCCCATTAGCAAAGATAACAAATTCTGAAAGCAGGAAACAAATTACAGAATAAACGTTTTTTATCTCAGTCAAACTATAATTCTCACAGCTCTGCTGAGAGAAATTACCTCCCTCAAAATAAGTTTTGAAGACCCCTGAGCTCTGTAGAGATGAACCGGATCATGCAGGGAATACAATGAGTTGCTGACTGAAATATTTGATGCAGTAAAAGCGCCAAAAAAACGGCCCCTCCCCCTCACACACAGCAGTGAGGGAGAACAGAAACTGTCAGAAAAACAGATTAAGCAACTGCCAAGTGGAAAAATAGTGCCCAAACATTTATTCACTCAGTACCTCAGTAAATGAAAACGATTTTACATTCCAGCAAAAACGTTAAACATAATCTCTAGTTATTAAACAGCTTTATGTATTTCTTACAGTGTAATTCTAGTGAAGTACCATTCCCCAGAATACTGAAGTGTAAAGTATACATACATGACATTATATCGGTATGGCAGGATTTTCTCATCAATTCCATTATCAGAAAATAAAAACTGCTACATACCTCTATGCAGATTCATCTGCCCGCTGTCCCCTGATCTGAAGTTTACCTCTCCTCAGATGGCCGAGAAACAGCAATATGATCTTAACTACTCCGGCTAAAATCATAACAAAAACTCTGGTAGATTCTTCTTCAAACTCTGCCAGAGAGATAATAACACACTCCGGTGCTATTTTAAAATAACAAACTTTTGATTGAAGATATAAAACTAAGTATAATCACCATAGTCCTCTCACACATCCTATCTAGTCGTTGGGTGCAAGAGAATGACTGGGAGTGACGTAGAGGGGAGGAGCTATATGCAGCTCTGCTGGGTGAATCCTCTTGCACTTCCTGTTGGGGAGGAGTAATATCCCAGAAGTAATGATGACCCGTGGACTGATCACACTTAACAGAAGAAATAAGAGTAAAGTTAAATGTTTAAAATGATTTGTAAAGTCCACAATATTCAGAATTAAATTACAGGAAAGGAGAACAAAATAGATAATGAAAGTATTTTGTAAAGTTGTTTAACTACATGGAATTAAACAATTTATGTTAATATTTTGATGTGTTTGATGTCCCTTTAAGGAATTAAGATAAACTGCATTTAATAGGCTTTTCAAAGGATGTGTCCGAGGCCTGCAAAATTACAGTTGTAAATGCATTTAAAACATTTTCTTTCATGCAGATATTTTGCTATGCAGGGAATAATTTCTGATACAGAAAAAAATGACTTTATTGTCCCTTTAAATATTTTTGTTTTTGATAAACGTGATCTTTCTAGTATGATGTCTATATCCAACAAATATGGAAATGCATTTAAATTAAAGGCTTCAATGTGCAAGAAGATGCTCTGTAACAGTTGTTTTTTTTATAACTGTATTATTGCTTGCATATAACAATGTGTTTGACCACTGCAAAAGGGTTAAACTCATAATTAAAGTTAACTGAACACATCTGGCGAGCCAATGACTAGAGACACATCCAAAGACTCCAATCACTTAAAGGGATCGTCTAGTCAAACTTAAACTTTCATGATTCAGATAGAGCATGCAATTTTAACCAACTTTCTAATTTACTCCTATTATCAATTTTTCTTTTTTCTCTTGGTATCTTTATTTGAAAAAGCAAGAATGTAAGCTTAGTAGCCAGCCCACTTTTGGTTTAGCACCTGGGCAGTGCTTGCTGATTGGTGTCTAAATGCAACCACCAATCAGCAAGCGCTACCCATGCGCTGAGCCAAAAATGGGTCGGCTCTTAAGCTTACAGTCTTGTTTTTTCAAATAAAGATACCAAGAGAACAAAGAAACATTGATAATAGAAGTAAATTAGAAAGCTTCTTAACATTGCATGCTCGATCTGAATCAAGAAAGTTTAATTTTGACTAGACTATCCCTTTAAGTACAATGGAAACACTCTCAAGGAGAGTGGAGCAAACATTAATTAATTCAGAACTTTCAGGAATTACAAAGCTAAATAAGGAGTGTCCTATAAAGCAAAAAAAAAAAGTAAAACAATGGTCTTAATACACATACAGTGATATTGTCCCACACTATGTTTAAAATAAACAGGGGTAAAGGTTACAGAAGCGTCTGACACCACTGATCCAATAAGAGAATAAAATAATTAAGATATTTATTTAACATTTAGGGGCCAATTTATCAATGTCTGTCCGACATGATATGCTGTAGCGTATCATGTCCGACAGACATCGCTGAATGCCGACAGCATACTCTGTCGTCATTTAACATTGCACAAGCAGTTTGCGGCACATCGGCCACTAGCAGGGGGTGTCAATCAGCCAGATAGTATAGGATCAGGCGGATTGCAGAACGCAGCCTCAGAGGCGGTGGACCAGTTATGGAGCAGTGGTCTTAAGACCATTGCTTCATAACTGCTGTTTGCAGCAAGCCTGAAGGCTCGCGCGGAAACAGGAACATCAAGCTCCATTCGGAGCTTGATAATTCGGCCCCTTAGTATTAAAGGGACAGCTTAGTCAATGAATGCTCTTCTTAATTACAGCATTCATTATCGCACTAATCTCTCTTGGAATCACACAAAGGGGTTACATTTTAGCAGCAGCAGATCTCCCAACTGTCCCAATTTCTGAGGGACACTCCCTAATTCTGAGCTCTGTCCTGCTGTCAGTCTGAGACATTCATATGTCCAGTTTCTCTTAGCTCCGCCCACAGACATGCCCAGACACACCCATGATCCTGCCCACTATCCACCTGACATGGCTTCACCCATAAAACAGCAACAGCCCCCCTCAAACTCCAGAGTCCCTAATACCTAGACAAAAGGGTTGGGGGGGTATCAGCAGGAGTACAAAATGGTTAGTGATTGACAGCTGTCTGCATATGCCACTCCTGCTTGACACACCATCTCTGCTTGCATCTTCTCTACCGGTCTATAGCTATGTGTTTATCACCTTTTCAGAGGGATGAAAATATTTTTATCAGTTGACACTACTGTAAAATAATCTAAAAATGTAGAGTATTTAATTATTTCACTGATACATCCCTTTAATCAATCTCTATCTATTTTAAAGCCAGTAAAATGAGGAGCCAAAAATATCCAAGGCTACAGGAGTCCAAAGATTTGTAAATCCCTAAGAAATAAATGTGTATATCTGATTCTCCTACACTAAATCAATGGTGAAGGAGAACAAAGGAAATCATTATATTAATACATGCAATTATAAAACCAGCGTTCATCTTCTTTTTGCGTATTAAGGCTGGATATGCTAGGCCGTTAATTAAAATAAGTGATAATAATTTATTGCATGCAAAAGCAGGATTTCTTGTGATGTGTGCCAACAAAAAGTAGCAGCGTAGAAGAACAGTTTTTTAACCTTAATCCCATGAGGCAATTATCATCATTATATAGAATTCAGTCTGCTTACGTGTTGGGTCAACGTTCACGTGCAAGTTAAAAATTGTCACACTAACCCCTAGTTTCAGTGCCCTAGGCAATTATTGCAATCAACAATATACAGCAAATTATATTTATTGATGAAAAGGATTGTCAGAATTTTTAAGTCTAATAATATTTTCTTTAAAACACATTAGAATAATGCACATCTGCGCATTATTATAATAATTATATGGAAATTGAAACAATACACTGCATAAAAGAGATGTGCATAAAAACAATATTCAACTGGTTTTAAATTATTAATGTCAATCATAACTATTTAATGTATATAGATAAAAAGTTGCAAACATTTTAAGTAATTGGGAATTGTTTGCAAAGTATTTTTGATATTTTGTTTTGCAGTCAGTTTAAATGGATATTAAACTCATAATGTAATTCCGTATAAAATATTTATTTGTGAGCTGTAAAAAATACTTTGTAATGTACTTTCATCATTAAATGTAGCCCCTTGTTCTGTAATTTCATATAATGGCCAGATTACGAGTGAAGCGCAAACGTTTGCATGATAGCGATAAGGGCTTTATAGCATGTGTTTGTGCTTGTCGGGCTAATCGCTTGTATTACGAGTTGAAAGTAAATGTGATCGCAATCGTGATTTACGCTAGAATGATTACTACATCCTCAGAGCTCTGGTTAACTGTTTGTGAGCAAAAAAGTTGCACAAAACACATTTAAAGTACAGTTACGTTCATAATAACAAATAAAAATTATTCACAAAAAAATATGCTCTCAAAAGTTATAAAGGCAAAAATAAAAAATAAAAATAAAAGGCAGGCAAAGGGCTTTAACATATACATTTTAAGGATGTGTATGTATGTGTATATACTGTATCTGTGTGTGTATATTTATATATATATATATATATATATATATATATATATATACTGTATATATGTATTTATATTTATGGGAGTGCACTCACTGGATTTAGAAAATAAATTAATATTTATTAAATGGTGACGTTTCGGGTTTTGCAGACCCCTTCCTCAGACCAAACAAAATACTTTTTGTCTGGTCTAAAGGAAGGGGTCTGCGAAGCCCGAAACGTCACCATTTAATAAATATTAATTTATTTTCTAAATCCAGTGAGTGCAGTACCTGCTTGGATCTTCTACAAATAATTTGACTTTGCACCCTGGTGGAAGACACTTTTGAACTGTGAGTGCAGATACACAGAGGAGGTATGTATATATATATATATATATATATATATATATATATTTTTTTTTTTTTTTGTATATATCTATTTACAAACATATATACACATAAAGCGGGAGCATTAATTAACGATCCCCTTGTAATCTTATGCCAACATAAACTGCATTATCCAGAACCTGACCATACAACATTCTACATAGTGATTGCTTGATTACCACAGGGGCTCATTAAATATTTGTTGCTAACTGGCCACAGAAAAGGAGATATCATGTAGGTCTTTCTCAATAAAATGTTTAAAGGCACATTAAATTTAAATAATTATCTGCATTGCAAAATTACCTGCATGCAAAATGAATGTTTTAAGATGAAAAATATGTATTGCTAGGCAGTCCCAAGATACAGCACTTAAAAAAAGCCTCTTTAATAATGTTAATTTTACTTGATGTGGCTAATTAGGGAGAAATATACAGAATTCCCATACATTAAAAATACATGCATTAAAAATTCACTGTGCACAATGCAGGAGGCCCAGGGTTCTGCATTTAGGGAATGCATTTCAATCTCTCTGGAGGGTAGTGGAAGCTCTATAATGGTCAGAATTAAATTACAAGTGAAGCAGCTAAAATACGCAAGGAAAGTGTTTTGCAAGCTTTTTGGGGGGATATATTACAAGTGGAGCGCAATCGATACCTCAAGGTACATTATCGTGCACGACAATCTGGTATTCCCATTACTTTTGTTCATAATAAATATTTGATTATTACATTTTTGTCTTTGTCTAATATCTGTACCATGTTACTGAAGAGACTAGTAATAATAGTATTGTGTTTTTAGGTTATTTTATGGCCAAACTGTGTTTTGGGATATTTACTCTATCAGTCTGGATTTTTCCTTAGGATTCCCCATATAATAATCCTAAAGCGGTGGCATCAGAGATAGATTAGTTTGGGTGTCAATAAGAGGGGAGTTTTGGGCATTTTTTGGGTCTAGTACAGATGAGAGAGTACTTTGTTAACCCTTGCACCCACTGAACTAAGTCACAGGTTTGCCTGCAGTGGCTAAACTGTGACAAACTAGTTAAAGAGGAAAGGGTTGGTTAACCCTTTATGTGACAAACTGGTGACTGTTGCAGGGTTGATTAACCTTCAGTATGTCACACCATCTACTCCATAAAAATGTAATTTTGCAGTCATTATCACCTGTTCTTAGACATTATTATATATCTTCATCACTTACATGCACATTATGAACATAACATGCTAGTGGATTGTTCATTGACAAAATAGTTAGAGTTTTCCAGTTCCAGAATATATATTCTTGCTTTACTTGTTGTCATATCCATTGCAATACAATTTATATCAATGTAATGCTCTTATCAAAGGGGTAGACATCTCCAGTAGATAGAAGGATACAATATTTTCATTCCCGAATATATGGGAATTCTTTACATTTAGTGAGGTCATCTAGACTTTAGTGGGTTGGGCTACATGATTGGTAGGTAGAGAGGAGGAGAGTGGAATTGAAAGTCAGTCCAGAGTCTAGAAAGAGCCATCCTCCCTCCTGTTATGTGTGACTTGATTTGTATGTTGCAGCCTAGAATTGCTTACCTATTTGCCGGATTTAGTCACAGTGGAGATTGTTGGTACCTCCTTTTTGATTGGAAGCAGAGAATTTTGGAATAGGGGAATGAAAGGGCACGTTTTGTGGCTAAGGAACAGTCCTGGGGTTTTTATATAAATGCTTAAAGGGACATAATACTCATATGCTAAATCACTTGAAACTGATGCAGTATAAGTGTAAAAAGCTGACAGGAAAATATCACCTGAGCATCTCTATGTAAAAAATGAAGATATTTTACCTCACAATTTACTCAGCTCAGCAGAGTAAGTTCTGTGTAAAAAGTTATACTTCACCTGCTCCCAGCTGCAGGTCAAAATTAAAAAAAAAAATGAAGAAATGAACAGCAGCCAATCAGCATCAGCAGTGCTGAGGTCATGAACTCGTACTGTGATCTCATGAGATTTGACTTAACTCTCATGAGAATTCATTGTAAACTTCTTTTACCTGATTGGTGAAATAATATGAGAGTGCACGATGCTCATCCCTTCAGATGTCCCAGGACAGACACACTAAAATGCTGCTTAGAAATCCTTTACAATGGGAGGTGGCTACTGAGGAACTTTTGAGGTAAAATATCTTTCTTTTTTACATAGAGATGTTCAGGTGATATTTTCTAGTCAGCTTTTTACAGCTATGCTGCATCACTTTCAAGTGTTTAAACATTTGGGTATTATGGCCCTTTAACTGTTTATTTTGTAATGTTCTGGTTATTTATTTTTTTATTGTGTGTTCAATAAAAGCAAGCTGAGGCCTTAAAAACCCATTTGCTTGGTTTCAATTTATTTATTTGAGTGGAACTTAGTGACTAATATGGAGGTCACATTCCATCTCTTTAATACACAACTGTAGAAAAATATAGTGAACTGCCAGTAAAGTACTCAAATTGTACTTGTTTATAACAAAGAAAACACATCTCAGCTCACAAACACCTTTGAAGTTAGCTCTAGTTCCAATACGCTGAGATTTGTGGCGCTTTCATTTATCTGCTTGGTCTTTCTACAATGTATTATATCTTCACACTATTTCATACACAAAATACATTTATTTAACGATTACACTATGGTTGCTCGTTAAAGCAATGATTGACAACTGTACCTTGACATTCTAGGGTGTCATGTTCTTCAGCTGATAGTGTCAGACATAATTAGGGCGAAGAATGATGTCACTCATCATCATAACCCTTCTCTTAGCATAAAGTTCAATCTTAGACAGTGTTAAGTGGCATATTGTGCAATATTCCCCATATATACTTTAGTTCAGACTATTGTAATTTTTATACTATTGTATTAAATTCCTGGAATGTCACAGGCATATAAATTTTGAAATATGCCAAGTCTCCTTATGCAAAAAAAAAAAAAGGTTAGAACCACTAAAAATATTAAAAATATTCAAGAAAAATAACTAAAGGAAAAAAAAAAACATTTTTGGCATGCCAAACTTTGACAGATGTACAAAGAGTACATACATTATGATAAAATATTAAAATTACAAATAGTCTGCTGTGCAATTAATCTTTTGTTTAATAAGAAAAGTCTCTCATTATTTCCAGAATGAAATATCAAGCAACAATTATTAATAAACAGCACTAATCTATATTAGTGCGAGCATAAATGAATGTCTGCAGTTCTGCAGCAACTGAGATAAACTGTAAAAGGTATGTTCTGCTAATGGTTAATTCATTCTGCAATTCCTATCAATAATAAATTAGCAGGTCATTTCACTATCTTTGCTAAATGTACTGTCAATGATTATTCAATAGAGTCTCTAATTTTTTTAGATTAATGACAGCATCCTTTTAAATAAAATTAAAATAAAAAATAGCATTCACCTTTCTAGAGAACATCAAACAGAATTTGTAAACTAACTCATTAAATATTCCTTCAGAGTGGATACATTCCAAGCTTGTTTGCTGTTTTTTTTATTATTTATTTTTGTATTCATAAGACTCATAAGTCAATTCAGTCTTCATCTACAAACTTCTCAGATAATGCCCTCTGGCAAAAAAAAAATGTAGGAAGAATATGGAAGGAAAATACACTAAATAAAACACTGACAGCTAGATTACGAGTTTTGGGTTATGGCTGGCTCGCTATTAACTTGCAAGTTATTGTCACCGCTCACCTTTAATAGCGCTGCTATTACAGGTTTGCAAAAACCCGGCGTTATGGCTGCATTGAGCTCCATACCGCACACAAATACCAGTGCTACTTTGAGCTGCTGTTACGAGCTCATGCACGATTTCCCTATAGACATCAATGGGGAGAGCCGGCTAAAAAAAAGCCTAACATCTGCAATAATGGAGCGTAAAGCTCTGTAACGCAGCCCCATTGATGTCTATGGGGAAACAAAATGTATGTTTACACCTAACACCCTAACATAAACCCCGAGTCTAAACACCCCTAATCTGCCGCCCGACATCGCCGACACCTACATTACACTTATTAACCCCTAATCTGCTGCCCCCAATGTCGCCGACACCTACCTACACTTATTAACCCCTAATCTGCCGTCCCCAATGTCGCTGCCACCTACATAAATGTATTAACCCCTAATCTGCCGCCCCCAACGTCGCCGCCGCCGCAGCCACAATACTAAAGTTATTAACCCCTAAACCTCTGGCCTCCCACATCAATAACACTATATAAATATATTAACCCCTAAACCTAACCCTAAGTCTAACCCTAACCCTAACACCCCTAACTTTAATACAATTAAAATAAATCTAAATAAAACTTACTATCATTACCTTAATAATTCCTATTTAAAACTAAATACTTACCTATAAAATAAACCCTAAACTAACTACAATATAATTTATAGTTACATTGCAGCTATCTTAGGTTTTATTTTTATTTCACAGCTAAGTTTGTATTTATTTTAACTAGGTAGACTAGTTATCAAATAGTTATTAACTATTTACTAACTACCTAGTTAAAATAAATACAAATTTACCTGTAAAATAAAACCTAACCTGAGTTACACTAACACCTAACATTACAATAAAATTAAATAAATTAAATTAAAAAAATACATATATCTAAATTACAAAAAATAATAAACACTAAATTACACAAAATAAAAAAAGAAATTATCAAAAATAAAAATGAATTACTCCTAATCTAATAGCCCTATCAAAATAAAAAAAAAGCCCTAGTCTACACTTAACTGCCAATAGCCCTTAAAAGGGCCTTTTGCGGGACATTGACCCAAAGAAATCAGCTATTTTACCTGTAAAAAAAATACAAACAACCCCCCAACAGTAAAACCCACCACCCACACAACCAAACCCCCCAAATAAAATCCTATCTAAATAAACCTAAGCTCCCCATTGCCCTGAAAAGGGCATTTGGATGGGCATTGCCCTTAAAAGGGCATTTAGCTCTTTTATCGTGCCTAAAGTCCCTAATCTAAAAATAAAACCCACCCAATAAACCCTTAATAAAACCTAACACTAACCCTCGAAGGTCCACTTACAGTTTTTGAAGACCGAACATCCATCCTCATCCAGCCGGGAGAAGTCTTCATCCAAGCGAGCAGAAGTCCTCAACAAAGCCGGGAGTAGTCTTCATCCAAGCGGAAAGAAGTTGTCCTCCAGGCGGGCAGAAGTCTTCATCCAGACGCCATCTTCTATCTTCATCCTTCCGACGCGGAGCAGCTCCATCTTCAAGACATCCAGCACCGAGCATCCTCTTCATACGGTCCCAGCCGTACACTGAAGGTTTTTTACCCTTTAATTCCGATTGGCTGATAGAATTCTATCAGCCAATCGGAATTCAAGGGACGCCATCTTGGATGACGTCCCTTAAAGGGAACCTTCAGTGTACAGCTGGGACCGTATGAAGAGGATGCTCCGCGCCGGATGTCTTGAAGATAGAGCCGCTCCGCATCGGAAGGATGAAGATAGAAGATGGCGTCTGGATGAAGACTTCTGCCCGCCTGGAGGACGACTTCTTGCCGCTTGGATGAAGACTTCTCCCGGCTTCATTGAGGACTTCTGCCCGCTTAGATGAAGACTTCTTCCAGCTGGATGAGGATGGATGTCCGATCTTCAAAAACTGTAAGTGGATCTTCGGGGGTTAGTGTTAGGTTTTATTAAGGGTTTATTGGGTGGGTTTTATTTTTAGATTAGGGCACTGTAAAAGAGCTAAATGCCCTTTTAAGGGCAATGCCCATCCAAATGCCCTTTTCAGGGCAATGGGGAGCTTAGGTTTATTTAGATAGGATTCTTATTTGGGGGGTTGGTTGTGTGGGTGGTGGGTTTTACTGTTGGGGGGTTGTTTGTATTTTTTTTAAAGGTAAAATAGCTGATTTCTTTGGGGCAATGCCCCGCAAAAGGCCCTTTTAAGGGATATTGGCAGTTTAGTGTAGGCTAGGGTTTTTTTTTTATTTGGGGGGGCTTTTTTATTTTGATAGGGCTATTAGATTAGGTGTAATTAGTTTAAATATTTGATCATTTCTTTTTTATTTTGTGTAATTTAGTGTTTATATTTTTTTTTGTAATTTAGTTAATTGTATTTAATTAATGTAATTTTTTTAATTTTAGTGTAATGTTAGGTTTAACTGTAAGACAGGTTAGGTTTTATTTCACAGGTAAATTTGTATTTATTTTTACTAGGTAGTTAGTAAATAGTTAATAACTATTGACTAACTAATCAACCTAGTTAAAATAAATACAAACTATTAGTTATTTTGTAGCTAGCTTAGGTTTTTTTTTACAGATAAGTATTTATTTAGTTTTAAATAGGAATAATTTAGGTATTAATTGTAATTTTTATTTTGAATTATTTTAATTAGGTTAAAGTTAGTGGGTGTTAGGGTTAGGGTTACGTTAGGCTTAGGGTCAGGTTTAGGGGTTAATAACTTTAGTATAGTGGCGGCAACATTGGGGACAGCAGATTAGGGGTTAATAATATTTAACTAGTGTTCGTGATGCGGGAGTGCGGCGGTTTAGGGGTTATTATGTTTATTATAGTGGCGGCGATTTCCGGAGCGGCAGATTAGGGGTTAATAATTTTATTTTAGTGTTTGCGATGCGGGAGGGCCTCGGTTTAGGGGTTAATAGTTAGTTTATGGGTGTTTAGTGTACTTTGTAACACTTTAGTTATGAGTTTTATGCTACAACTTTGTAGTGTAAAACCCATAACTACTGACTTTCAGGTGGCGGCACGGATCTTGTTGTTATAGGCTGTACCGCTCACTTTTTGGCTGGACAGGCAAAACTCGTAATACCGGCGCTATGGAAGTCCCATTGAAAAAGGACTTTTTGAAAGGAGCGGTAGTTACGTTGCGTTACGGCCAAAAATGTGCGCGGTACAGCTTTACCTACAGCACCTGTAATACCAGCGGTAGTGAAAAAGCAGTGTTATGAGCCATAACGCAAAACTCGTAATCTAGCCGTGAGAGATTTAGAGTGGGTAAGTGAAAAATGGATGCATGTGTTGATTGGAAAGATAGACTCATAGGGGTCACGTCCAGTGTTCTCTTTAAGGACAGTTTTGTGAGAGGCCCAGCAGTGAGCCAGTTAATTAGAGAAATTAGCAAACATTACATAATATAGACTGTAAGATGTGTTTCCCATGTTAACTGTTTCACTGCTAGGCCGGTCACAAAACTGGCATTAAAGGGAACACTGGTCACGTCTACTGCATCAGAACCATGCAAAGTACCTTGCATGACTTTTCACTGGGTTTCCAAAATGAAAGCCATTACAATCAATTTGTAAAAAATATTCGTCTTTTTATACCAAGTGGGGAACTTGTGGGCATCGACTATTGATTTTCTGTGGGTGTGCTGCAAGTCTTGCAAGCAGTGGGTGACGTCTCGGAAGAATCTGGATACGCCTTGATTTGGCTGAAGAAACTGGGACATTTTCCATGAAGGGGAAGCTGTTGGAGGGACAGTGGGCCGAGCTACCAAACCATGACAACCCCTTAATATTCTAAACAGTTGGGATTTCTGTTTGTTTTCCTTTTTCTTTTTACATTTTCTTTTAAAAAAGCTTGACTTCTAGAAAACACTTTTTGCCATCTTTTGCTGTAGGTAAAATAGCACTCCAAAACAATCCTTGTCCATAGCACTTGCATTAAAAATATTTTTTATTAAGGAATAGAATCCAAGGTACACTATGGGGCCCATTTATCAAGCTCCGTATTGTATGAAGGCTCGCTAGAATCACCAGTTATGAAGCAGCCGTCTAAAGACCGCTGCTCCATAACCTGAGGAGGCGGACAGACATCGCCGCAATTCAACCCGATCGAATATGATCGGGTGGATTGACACCCCCTGCTAGCGGCCGATTGGCCGCGAATCTGCAGGGGGCGGCATTGCACCAGCAGTTCATAAGAGCTGCTGGTGCAATGCTGAATGCGGAGATCGTATTGCTCTCCGCATTCAGCGATGTCTGTTGGACATGATACGCTGATCGGATCATGTCGGACAGACACATAATTAATAGGCCAAAATATCTCCAAGGTACACTTTATCGACATTTTGGGTTGTTCACCCTTAGTCATGCCATGCATGACTAAGGGTGAACAACCTGAAACGTTGCTATAGTGTTCCTTGGATTCTATTCCTTAAAGGGACAGTCTAGTCAAAATTAAACTTACATAATTCAGATAGGACATGAAATTTCGAACAACTTTCCAATTGACTTTTATCATTAAATTTGCTTAGTTCCCTTGATGGTATTTTTGAAAAGCTAAACCTAGGTAGGCTCAAACTGATTTCTAAACCGTTGAAAACCGCCTCTTAGCTCAGAACATTTTGAAAGTTTTTCATAGTTAATGATAATCTTAATGATAATCTTGGAGAGCCTATTAGCCAAAAGTTTGGCATATATTCTGGTGTCTAGATTAAGTAAAGAGATTGGATGGTAACTACTACAGAGTTCTGGGGGTTTATCTGGTTTCAAGATAGCTACTACTGTATAGAGGCCTCAAGAAAGTCAGCACTAAAAGAGTCCTTGATCATCACCTCTTGATACTTTCTGCATAGTATGGGGGCTAATATGTGTGAAAAGTTTTATAGAATCTAGCAGTAGACCCATCCGGGCCCGATAATGTCCCTAGTTTTAGTGTTTTAATAGTCTTGTTAACTTCTTTCACAGTTATTTGGGCTGTCAAAGTGGAAGCGTCATCAGTTTCTAGTTTAGGTAATTGTAAGGTGTCCAGAAACTCAGAGATTTCTTCTGGGGGGGGGGGGGGGGGAGGATTTAGAGATATTGTCAAGGAGTCTGGCACTCGCGAAGAAGTAATCTATTGGAGTATATGACCTGTGTGGGGAAGAGTAGAAAGTAAAGTCTTTATCTTGCGGGTGGAATGCCCTCCATGCATCATACAGGTCATATTAACCAATGAGCGACTGGAAAGCCCTAGAAAGTGAGTGTGTGGATCTATTGTGTGTTGAAATCCTAGGTCCCGCTCTGTCAAGGGTATGATCCCATATAAGGTTAAAATCCCCACCCACGATCAATTCCCCCTGTTTCACGGCTGACACCGATCTAAGGAGCGTCCTCAGAAATCTCATCTGTCTAGTATTAGGGGCATAAATATTCACTAAGGTAACTAGGTGACTGTTAAGTTTACATACCAGTATAATGAACCACGCTTGAGGGTCACATTCCACATATATGGGGTTGTATGTGATGTTTTTGCTCAGAAAAATAGCTACTCCTCTAGATTTGGAATGAAAGGAAGCCTCTATGACTGTGGGATATTTTTTAAGAGGTGCGTGAAGTCCCCAGAGAGGGGGTCCAATGGGTAGAAAAAGGGGGGGGCTTTAGGGAAGGAAGGGAGAGGAAAGCAAAAGGATAAAGGAAGGTTTCCTGGGTCACTAAACAGTAAAAAAAGCAATGTGTAGATATTATTATTATTCTTTATTTATAAAGCGCCAACAGATTCCGCAACGCTGTCCATGGGTAACAAAGGTAAAAAGGACAGTACAATAAGACACACCAGACAAAATTTAACAAACAAATACAGGGGGAATTGGGAGCTCTGTTCCCGTGGGAACTTACAATCTAAATGGGTAGGAGGGTGAGAAACAGGAGGTGGGGACTGCAAAGGTGGGAATGATGTTAGTGTGGAGTTAGATGAAGGCAACTATTAGGCAAGTGGAATTCATTAGTTACTGATTTGGTGATAGGCTTCCCTGAAAAAGAAGGTCTTTAGGGAGCGTTTAAAGGAGGAGAGGTTGGGGGAAAGTCTGACAGCTCGAGGAAGTGCGTTCCAGAGGGTTGGTGCCGCACAAGAGAAGTACCGTAGTCTAGCATGAGAGGAGGTGATGGTAGAAGAAGCAAGGAGTTGATCATTGTTGGATCTTAGGGGACGGGCTGGAGTATATTTGTTGATGAGTGAGGAAAGGTATGGGGGGGGCTGCATTGGTAAGGGCTTTGTAGGTCAGAGTGAGAATTTTGAATTTAATTCTGCTGTGAATGGGGAGCCAGTGAAGGGACTCACAGAGGGGTGGATACAGAGCGTTGGGAGAGGTGGATTAGCCTAGCAGAGGCATTTAGGATGGAATGAAAAGGGGAGAGGCTGGAGAGAGGAAGGCCAGTTAGTAGGTTGTTACAGTAGTCAAGCCGGTAAATTACTAGGGAATGGTTTAGTAGTTTCAGCACCCAGAAAAGGACGAATTTTGGAGATATTGCGTAGGTGGTTGCGACCGGATGAAGAGAGCAATTGGAGTCAAGTGTAACTCCTAGGCAGCGGACTTGGGGTGATGGGGATAGTGTTGTCACCAACAGTGATAGTAAAGTTAGAAACTGGAGTAGAATTAGATGGGGGGATTAGAAGAAGCTCAGTCTTGGACATGTTGATTTTTAGGTGGTGAGAGGCCATCCAGGAAGAAATGCCAGATAAGCAGTCGCTGATGTGGGAAAGGACAGAAGGAGAGAGTGCAGGGGTGGATAGGTAGATCTGAGTATCATCAGCATAGAGGTGATAGTTGAAGCCATAGCTACTAATAAGTTTAGCCAGTGAGGAAGTATAAATAGAGAGTAGAGGGCCTAGAACAGAGCCTTGAGGTCCAAGAGGCAATGGAGAGGAGGAGTCGCAAGCAAATGAAACAGAAAAGGACCTATTAGAGAGATAAGAGTGGATCCAGGAGAGGGCAATGTCACAGAGCCCAAGGTAGCTGAGAGTCTGTAGGAGGAGGGGATAGTCAACAGTGTCAAAGGCAGCAGACAGGTCAAGTAAGATAAGTATAGAATAGTGGCCATTGTTTTTAGCAGAAAGAAGATCATTAGTAACCTTGGTGAGGGCAGTCTCAGTTGAGTGTTGGGGACGGAAGCCAGATTGCAATGAGTTGGAGGATAGGAAGTGTGTTAGGCGATTGAAAACTAGTTTTTCCAGGACTTTAGAAGCTAACGGAAGTAGTGATATGGGGCGGTAGTTTGCAGGAGAATTGGGGTAGAGGGAGGGTTTTTTGAGGATGGGGGTCACCTTTGCATGTTTGAAGGATGATGGAAATGAACCGGTAGTAAGGGATCGGTTGAATATGTGAGTAAGAGCTGGGGTGAGGGTAGAGGACAGAGAGGGTATTAGATGTGAAGGAATAGGGTCAAGGGGGCAGGTAGTGAGGAAGATATTAGGGAACTCACTTCATTCTCAGTGGTTGGGGGGAAGGTACTGAGAGTGTTGGAGGGGGTGACCGGGGGCAAAGATGGAAGGTTGCAGTCTTGTGGTGGAATGTTACTTTGGATGGTAAGTGTTTTGTTGAAAAAGTAGTCTGCCAAGTCTTGAGCACTAAAGTCAGATGAAGGGGGTGGTGCAGGTGGATTGAGGATAGAATTGAAAGTGGAGAGGAGACGTTTAGGGTTTGAGGAGTGAGAAGATATGAGAGAAAAGAAGTAGTTTTGCTTGGCTAAGTGAAGGGTAGAGGAGAAAGAATAAAGAATGAACTTATAGTGTAGGAAATTGGGTTCAGAGCAGGATTTCCTCCAGGCACGTTCAGCAGCATGGGAGCATTTTTGTAGATAGCGTGTTTGCTGCGAGTGCCAGGGCTGGAACTGACGACGTGGGATTTTGCGTATTTGTGGAGGAGCAAGGGTGTCGAGTGCAGAGGAGAGAGTATTGTTATAGTGGTTTGTAGCAAGGTCAGGGCAGGATACCGTGGAAGTGTGGGTAAGGCGTTTTTGAATAAGGTTAGAAAGTTGGATATGATCCACAGTGTGCAGATTTCTACCGGTTTGGATGCGGGGGGGGGGGAGAAATAGGTTTAGCATGTACATTGAGATTATAGGTGAGCAGGTGGTAGTCTGAGATGGGAAATGAGCAACAGGTGACATCAGAAGGGGAGCAGAGGTAGGAGAATACCAGATCAAGAGAGTGTCCGTCACGGTGAGTAGGGAATAGGGTGGATTGTGAGAGACTAAAGGAGTTTGTGAGTGAGAGAAGTTTAGAGGCAGCAGGGGCAGATGGGTTATCAATGGGGATGTTGAAGTCCCCTAGGATTAGAGCAGGTGTATTTGTAGAGAGAAAGTGATATCCGTTAAAATGCGGTAATTATGAGTGAAGATAGATACAACTAGACTGTAAATTGCTTGAGGGGGTTAGAGGTATACAGCGGTCAGGATCCGCTTAAGTTAAAAAAGATCAGGGAGGGGGTCCCAATTAAATGGGAGGGTAGAGGAGGGGGGCAAAAAGGAAATGGTCTGACCCGTAAAGGGTCAAGTGTTATAAGATGGAACAGAGCGGTCGGCGAAGTGAGTACTCACAGAGCAGAGTCTGGGTTTGATGTGTTTAGTATGGGAAGGGGATGAAGGGGGCACCGGGGGGAGAGAAACCCCCCCCAGTTCAGACATAGGCAAAGTGTATAAAAAATCTTTTTAATGCAAGTGCTGTAGACAAGGATTGTTTTGGAGAACTATGTTGAGAGCTGTCTTCACGTGCACTTTCACAAAATTAAAGGGACATTCTTGGCGCTAACTTTTGAATACACAGTAGGTAAAATAGCACACACAGAGTTCTAATATATGTTATAATGATGCACTTTGATCACTATCAGTATGAACAAAATGAACTACACATGGCAATCTCTCACATGCGGTGTAATTATTTTTAATGTTTGATATCCTTTAAAATAGGCACAACATGATAATGCAGTTGTGTGTCATTAACTGATTAAAATTTTTTTTTTTTTTTATAAAAAACATCATTAAAAAAAAGCCATAAAAGTTTAAGTAAATTCTATGATATTTAAGTGTTTACCTAATATTTAACCTCTTAAGGACATATGAGGGAATTTTCCCGTCATAAAACAATTGAGCAAACTGAAAGCTGTGTCCTTAAAGGGTTAAGCAAAGAAAATAATAATATTGATGTATGCCTATATCAAGTAGGAAAAAAAGTAAACAAAAATATCATAGTTGGCTATGAAGTGCTTGTGCAGCAAATTCAAATGGACTAAGATTGGGACCAAAAATTGTATATTTTTTAACCTTTGATTTCTTAATTATAATCTCCCCCAGAGATTTCTAGTTCAGATTGTATTTTATATCAGCCATAAGCAACAGTAGCATCTGTTCAATATAAAAAAACCTTTGAAGCAAAGCATTAAAGAACTTACTAAAATAAAATAAATTAGCTATTTAGTATTCCAGGCAAATACACACATAACTTCAAAAAAGCATTCACTTTGCTAAACAAAATAAAAAAACATTTTTTTCTAATACTGTAATGGATTGTATATTTCTAATTTTGTTCAGCAACAAAGTAATTACATTATACGTGCATTTCTTAATATCTATGAACATCAATTGCTCATTCCATTTGTTTTAAAAACAGTTTTTCAAACCAGTATCAAATCAAATTATGGTTAATAAATAAAGAGGAAAAAAAAGATCTCCAACATAAATTCAGTGATGTAAATAGATCAATGTATTGCCCATCGCAGCATTGAAACAAATAATATGATTTTAGGGACACACATTGGTTTAGATTTTATTTTCATTATGTATTTTCTCCCCTTTCCTGTTATTTTTTTTTATTTATTTTTTTCCATTTTCAAAAACGTTCACCTAGATTACGAGTTTTGCGTTACAGGCTGTGCGGTGCTAACGAGCAGTTTATGCTCACCGCTCACTTACAGACAGCGCTGGTATTACGGGTTTTTACAACCCAGACAAGAAGTGAGCGTTGAGCAAAATTTTGCTCCTTACCGCACTCCAATACCAGCGCTGCTTACGTTAGCGGTAAGCTGGTGTAACATGCTCGTGCACGATTTCCCCATAGGAATCAACAGGGAGAGCCGGCTGAAAAAAAGTCTAACACCTGCCAAAAAGCAGCGTAAAGCTCCTTAACGCAGCCCCATTGATTCCTATGGGGAAATACATTTTATGTCTACACCTAACACCCTAACATGAACCCCGAGTCTAAACACCCCTAATCTTATACTTATTAACCCCTAATCTGCCGCCCCAGACATCGCCGACACCTACATTATACTTATGAACCCCTAATCTGCTGCCCCCAATGTCGCCGCCACCTACATTTATTAACCCCTAATCTGCTGCCCCCAACGTCACCGCCACTATAATAAACATATTAACCCCTAAACCGCCGCACTCCCGCCTCGCAAACATTAGTTAAAAATTATTAACCCCTAATCTGCTGGCCCTAACATTGACGCCACCTACCTACATTTATTAACCCCTAATCTGCCGCCCCCAACGTCGCCGCCACTATATTAAAGTTATTAACCCCTAAACCTAAGTCTAACCCTAAACCTAACACCCCCTAACTTAAATATAATTAAAAGAAATCTAAATAAAATTACTATAATTAACTAAATTATTCCTATTTAAAACTAAATACTTACCTATAAAATAAACCCTAAGCTAGCTACAATATAACTAATAGTTACATTGTATCTATCTTAGGGTTTATTTTTATTTTACAGGCAAGTTTGTATTAATTTTAACTAGGTAGAATAGTTACTAAATAGTTAATAACTATTTATTAACTACCTAGCTAAAATAAATACAAATTTACCTGTAAAATAAAACCTAAGTTACAATTACACCTAACACTACACTATAATTAAATTAATTCCCTAAATTAAATACAATTAAATACAATTAAATAAAATTATCTAAAGTAAAAAAAAAACAAAACACTAAATTACAGAAAAACATAATTTATGCTTACCTGATAAATTCCTTTCTTCTGTAGTGTGATCAGTCCACGGGTCATCATTACTTCTGGGATATTACTCCTCCCCAACAGGAAGTGCAAGAGGATTCACCCAGCAGAGCTGCATATAGCTCCTCCCCTCTACGTCACCCTCAGTCATTCGACCAAGGACCAACGAGAAAGGAGAAACCAAGGGTGTAGTGGTGACTGGAGTATAATTTAAAAAATAATTACCTGCCTTAAAAACAGGGCGGGCCGTGGACTGATCACACTACAGAAGAAAGGAATTTATCAGGTAAGCATAAATTATGTTTTCTTCTGTTAAGTGTGATCAGTCCACGGGTCATCATTACTTCTGGGATACCAATACCAAAGCAAAAGTACACGGATGACGGGAGGGATAGGCAGGCTCTTTATACAGAAGGAACCACTGCCTGAAGAACCTTTCTCCCAAAAATAGCCTCCGAGGAAGCAAAAGTGTCAAATTTGTAAAATTTGGAAAAAGTATGAAGCGAAGACCAAGTTGCAGCCTTGCAAATCTGTTCAACAGAGGCCTCATTCTTGAAGGCCCAAGTGGAAGCCACAGCTCTAGTAGAATGAGCTGTAATTCTTTCAGGAGGCTGCTGTCCAGCAGTCTCATAAGCTAAACGTATTATACTACGAAGCCAAAAGGAAAGAGAGGTAGCAGAAGCCTTTTGACCTCTCCTCTGACCAGAGTACACGACAAACAGAGAAGACGTTTGTCGAAATTCCTTAGTTGCCTGTAAGTAAAATTTTAGGGCATGAACTACGTCCAGATTGTGTAGTAGACGTTCCTTCTTCGAAGAAGGATTTGGACACAGAGAAGGAACAACAATCTCTTGATTGATATTCCTGTTAGTGACTACCTTAGGTAAGAACCCAGGTTTAGTACGCAGAACTACCTTATCCGAATGAAAAATCAAATAAGGAGAATCACAATGTAAGGCTGATAACTCAGAGACTCTTCGAGCCGAGGAAATAGCCATTAAAAATAGAACTTTCCAAGATAACAACTTTACATCAATGGAATGGAGGGGTTCAAACGGAACGCCCTGTAAAACGTTAAGAACAAGGTTTAAACTCCATGGCGGAGCAACAGTTTTAAACACAGGCTTAATCCTCGCCAAAGCCTGACAAAAAGCCTGAACGTCTGGCACTTCTGACAGACGTTTGTGTAACAGAATAGACAGAGCTGAGATCTGTCCCTTTAATGAACTAGCAGATAAACCCTTTTCTAAACCTTCTTGTAGAAAAGACAATATCCTAGGAATCCTAACCTTACTCCAAGAGTAACCTTTGGATTCACACCAATATAGGTATTTACGCCATATCTTATGGTAAATCTTTCTGGTAACAGGCTTCCTAGCCTGTATTAAGGTGTCAATAACTGACTCAGAAAACCCACGCCTTGATAAAATCAAACGTTCAATTTCCAAGCAGTCAGCTTCAGAGAAGTTAGATTTTGATGTTTGAAAGGACCCTGTATCAGGAGGTCCTGTTTCAGAGGTAGAGACCAAGGTGGACAGGATGACATGTCCACCAGGTCTGCATACCAAGTCCTGCGTGGCCATGCAGGTGCTATTAGAATCACTGATGCTCTCTCCTGTTTGATTCTGGCAATCAATCGAGGAAGCATCGGGAAGGGTGGAAACACATAAGCCATCCTGAAGTCCCAAGGTGCTGTCAGGGCATCTATTAGGACTGCTCCTGGATCCCTGGATCTGGACCCGTAACGAGGAAGCTTGGCATTCTGTCGAGACGCCATGAGATCTATCTCTGGTTTGCCCCAACGTCGAAGTATTTGGGCAAAGACCTCCGGATGAAGTTCCCACTCCCCCGGATGAAAAGTCTGACGACTTAAGAAATCCGCCTCCCAGTTCTCCACTCCCGGGATGTGGATTGCTGACAGGTGGCAAGAGTGAGACTCTGCCCAGCGAATTATCTTTGATACTTCCATCATTGCTAGGGAGCTTCTTGTCCCTCCCTGATGGTTGATGTAAGCTACAGTCGTGATGTTGTCCGACTGAAACCTGATGAACCCCCGAGTTGTCAACTGGGGCCAAGTCAGGAGGGCATTGAGAACTGCTCTCAATTCCAGAATGTTTATTGGCAGGAGACTCTCCTCCTGACTCCATTGTCCCTGAGCCTTCAGAGAATTCCAGATGGCACCCCAACCTAGAAGGCTGGCGTCTGTTGTTACAATTGTCCAGTCTGGTCTGCTGAATGGCATCCCCCTGGACAGATGTGGCCGAGAAAGCCACCATAGAAGAGAATTTCTGGTCTCTTGATCCAGATTCAGAGAAGGGGACAAGTCTGAGTAATCCCCATTCCACTGACTTAGCATGCATAGTTGCAGTGGTCTGAGGTGTAAGCGAGCAAATGGCACTATGTCCATTGCCGCTACCATTAAGCCGATTACCTCCATGCATTGAGCCACTGACGGGTGTTGAATGGAATGAAGGGTGCGGCAAGCACTTTGAAGTCTTGTTAACCTGTCCTCTGTCAGGTAAATCTTCATTTCTACAGAATCTATAAGAGTCGCCAGGAAGGGAACTCTTGTGAGTGGAACGAGTGAACTTTTCTTTTCGTTCACCTTCCATCCATGTGACCTTAGAAAAGCCAGTACTAACTCTGTATGAGACTTGGCAGTTTGAAAGCTTGAAGCTTGTATCAGAATGTCGTCTAGGTACGGAGCTACCGAAATTCCCCGCGGTCTTAGTACCGCCAGAAGAGCACCTAGAACCTTTGTGAAGATTCTTGGAGCTGTGGCCAATCCGAATGGAAGAGCTACAAACTGGTAATGCCTGTCTAGAAAGGCAAACCTTAGATACCGGTAATGATCTTTGTGAATCGGTATGTGAAGGTAAGCATCCTTTAAATCCACTGTGGTCATGTACTGACCTTCTTGGATCATGGGTAAAATTGTCCGAATAGTCTCCATTTTGAATGATGGAACTCTTAGGAATTTGTTTAGGATCTTTAAATCCAGGATTGGTCTGAAAGTTCCCTCTTTTTTGGGAACCACAAACAGATTTGAGTAAAACCCTTGTCCCTGTTCCGACCGTGGAACTGGATGGATTACTCCCATTAACAATAGTTCTTGTACGCAGCGTAGAAACGCTTCTTTCTTTGTTTGGTTTGTTGACAACCTTGATAGATGAAATCTCTCTCTTGGAGGAGAGTATTTGAAGTCCAGAAGGTATCCCTGAGATATTATCTCTAGCGCCCAGGGATCCTGGACATCTCTTGCCCAAGCCTGGGCGAAGAGAGAAAGTCTGCCCCCCACTAGATCCGATCCCGGATCGGGGGCCCTCAATTCATGCTGTTTTAGTGGCAGCAGCAGGTTTCCTGGCCTGCTTGCCCTTGTTCCAGGACTGGTTAGGTCTCCAGCCTTGTCTGTAGCGAGCACCAGATCCTTCTTGTTTTGGAGCAGTGGAAGTTGATGCTGCTCCTGCTTTGAAATTCCGAAAGGAACGAAAATTAGACTGTCTAGCCTTAGGTTTGGCTTTGTCTTGAGGCAGGGCGTGGCCCTTACCTCCTGTAATGTCAGCGATAATTTCTTTCAAACCGGGCCCAAATAAGGTCTGCCCCTTGAAAGGTATATTAAGTAATTTGGACTTAGAAGTTACATCAGCTGACCAGGATTTTAGCCACAGTGCTCTGCGCGCCTGAATGGCGAATCCGGAATTCTTAGCCGTAAGTTTAGTTAAATGTACTACGGCTTCCGAAATGAATGAATTAGCTAGCTTAAGTATTCTAAGCCTGTCCGAAATGTCGTCCAGCGTAGCTGAACTAAGGTTCTCTTCTAGAGACTCAATCCAGAATGCCGCTGCAGCCGTGACCAGCGCAATGCATGCAAGGGGTTGCAATATAAAACCTTGTTGAACAAACATTTTCTTAAGGTAACCCTCTAACTTTTTATCCATTGGATCTGAAAAGGCACAGCTATCCTCTACCGGGATAGTGGTACGCTTAGCTAAAGTAGAAACTGCTCCCTCCACCTTAGGGACCGTTTGCCATAAGTCCCGTGTGGTGGTGTCTATTGGAAACATCTTTCTAAATATCGGAGGGGGTGAGAACGGCACACCAGGTCTATCCCACTCCTTAGTAATAATTTCAGTTAGTCTCTTAGGTATAGGAAAAATGTCAGTACTTGTTGGTACAGCAAAATATTTATCCAACCTACACATTTTCTCTGGTATTGCAACTGTGTTACAATCATTCAGGGCCGCTAACACCTCCCCTAGTAAAACACGGAGGTTTTCCAGCTTAAATTTAAAATTTGAAATATCTGAATCCAATCTGTTTGGATCAGAACCGTCAGCCGCAGAATGAAGCTCTCCGTCCTCATGTTCTGCAAGTTGTGACGCAGTATCTGACATGGCCCTAGCATTATCAGCGCACTCTGTTCTCACCCCAGAGTGATCACGCTTGCCTCTTAGTTCTGGTAATTTAGCCAAAACCTCAGTCATAACAGTAGCCATATCTTGTAATGTTATTTGTAATGGCCGCCCAGATGTACTGGGCGCCACCATATCGCGCACCTCCCGAGCGGGAGATGCAGGTACTGTCACGTGAGGCGAGTTAGTCGGCATAACTCTCCCCTCGTTGTTTGGTGAAATTTGTTCAATTTGTACAGATTGACTTTTATTTAAAGTAGCATCAATACAGTTAGTACATAAATTTCTATTGGGCTCCACTTTGGCGTTAGCACAAATAGTACAGGTCTCATCCTCTGAATCAGACATGTTTAACACACTAGCAAATAAACTTGCAACTTGGAAATATTATTCAAGTAAAATACAATGAAAAAACGTACTGTGCTTAAGAAGCACTGAAAGATATATAACAGTTGAAATCAATAAACTTTGTAAAACAAAACACAATTTAGCAAAGGCTTGTTCCCATTAGCAAAGAATAACTAACCCTGATGGCATAAAAAAGTTAAAGAATAAACGTTTTTTATTACAGTCAACTACAATCTCACAGCTCTGTTAGATTACTTCCCTCAAACAAGCTTTGAAGACCCCTGAGTTCTGTAGAGATAAACCGGAACATGCAGGAAAAAACAATGAGCTTCTGACTGAAATTTTTGATGCATAGCAAAAGCGCCAAAAAAAGGTCCCTCCCCCTCACACACAACAGTGAGAGAGATTAGTAAACTGTCATAATTAGATCAAGCAACTGCCAAGTGGAAAAATAGTGCCCAAACATTTTATTCACCCAGTACCTCAGAAAATGAAAACGATTTTACAATCCAGCAAAAACGTTTAACATAAATTAAGAGTTATTAAAAAGCCTGTTGCTTTGCAATTAGGCTAAAGTCTTATATACACAGTGTAATTCCAGTGAAGTACCATTCCCCAGAATACTCAAATGTAAAATATACATACATGATATTATGTCGGTATGGCAGGATTTTCTCATCAATTCCATTGTCAGAAAATAAAAACTGCTACATACCTCTTTGCAGATTAAACTGCCCGCTGTCCCCTGATCTGAAGTTTACCTCTCCTCAGATGGCCGAGAAACAGCAATATGATCTTAACAACTCCGGCTAAAATCATAGTAAAAACTCTGGTAGATTCTTCTTCAAACTCTACCAGAGAAGGAATAACACACTCCGGTGCTATTAAAAAATAACAAACTTTTGATTGAAGAAATAAAACTAAATAAAATCACCATAGTCCTCTCACACATCCTATCTAGTCGTTGGGTGCAAGAGAATGACTGGGGGTGACGTAGAGGGGAGGAGCTATATGCAGCTCTGCTGGGTGAATCCTCTTGCACTTCCTGTTGGGGAGGAGTAATATCCCAGAAGTAATGATGACCCGTGGACTGATCACACTTAACAGAAGAAATAATAAACAAATCACAAGATTTTTAAACTAATTACACCTAATCTAATCCCCCTAACAAAATAAAAAGCCCCCCCCAAAATAAAAAAAGCCCTACCCTACACTAAATTACAAATAGCCCTTAAAAGTGCCTTTTGCGGGGCATTGCCCCAAAGTAATCAGCTCTCTTACCTGTAAAAAAATTACAAATCCCACCCCAACATTAAAACCCACCACCCCCACAACCAACCCTACTCTAAAACCCACCCAATACCCCCTTAAAAAAACCTAACACTAACCCCTTGAAGATCACCTTACCGGGAGAAGTCTTCACCCAACCGTGCCAAAGTCTTCAACGAAGCCGGGAGAAGTCTTCATCCAAGCCGGGCGAAGTGGTCCTCCAGACGGGCAGAAGTCTTCATCCAGATGGCATCTTCTATCTTCATCCATCCGACGCGGAGCGGGTCCATCTTTAAGACATCCGATACGGAGCATTCCTCTTCAATCGACAGCTAACACAGAATGAAGGTACCTTTAAGTGACGTCATCCAAGATGGCGTCCCTTCAATTCCGACTGGCTGATAGAATTCTATCAGCCAATCGGAATTAAGGTAGAAAAAATCCTATTGGCTGATGCAATCAGCCAATAGGATTGAAGTTCAATCCTATTGGCTGATCCAATCAGCCAATAGAATGCGAGCTATCAGCCAATCGGAATTGAAGGGACGCCATCTTGGATGACGTCACTTAAAGGTACCTTCATTCTGTGTTAGCCGTCGATTGAAGAGGATGCTCCGCGTCGGATGTCTTGAAGATGGACCCGCTCCGCGCCGGATGGATGAAGATAGAAGATGCCGTCTGGATGAAGACTTCTGCCCTTCTGGAGGACCACTTCGCCCGGCTTGGATGAAGACTTCTCCCGGCTTCGTTGAGGACTTCGGCCCGGTTGGGTGAAGACTTCTCCCGGTAAGGTGATCTTCAAGGGGTTAAAATAAGGTTTTTTTAAGGGGGTATTGGGTGGATTTAAGAGTAGGGTTGGTTGTGTGGGTGGTGGGTTTTAATGTTGGGGGGGATTTGTAATTTTTTTTACAGGTAAGAGAGCTGATTACTTTGGGGCAATGCCCCGCAAAAGGCCCTTTTAAGAGCTATTTGTAATTTAGTGTAGGGTAGGGCTTTTTTTTATTTTGGGGGGGCTTTTTTATTTTGTTAGGGGGATTAGATTAGGTGTAATTAGTTTAAAAATCTTGTAATTTGTTTATTATTTTCTGTAATTTAGTGTTTGTTTTTGTACTTTAGATAAATTTATATAATTGTATTTAATTGTATTTAATTTAGGGAATTAATTTAATTATAGTGTAGTGTTAGGTGTAATTGTAACTTAGGTTAGGTTTTATTTTACAGGTAACTTGTATTTATCTAGCTAGGTAGTTATTAAATAGTTAATAACTATTTAATAACTATTGTACCTATTTAAAATAAATACAATCTTGCCTGTAAAATAAAAATAAACCCTAAGCTAGCTACAATGTAACTATTAGTTATATTGTAGCTAGCTTAGGGTTTATTTTATAGGTAAGTATTTAGTTTTAAATAGGAATTATTTTGTTAATGATAGGAATTTTATTTAGATTTATTTAAATTATATTAAGTTAGGGGGGGTTAGGGTTAGACTTAGATTTAGGGGTTAATAACTTTAGTATGGGGGCGGCAGATTAGGGGTTAATAAATGTAGGTAGGTGTCGGCGATGTTAGGGACGGCAGATTAGGGGTTAATAATATTTAACTAATGTTTGCGAGGTGGGAGTGCGGCGGTTTAGAGGTTAATATATTTATTATAGTGGCGGCGATGTCCGGTTCGGCAGATTAGGGGTTAAAAATTTAATTTTAGTGTTTGCGATGCGGGAGGGCATCGGGTTAGGGGTTAATAGGTAGTTTATGGGTGTTAGTGTACTTTTTAGCACTTTAGTTAAGAGTTTTATGCTACGGTGTTGTAGTGTAAAACTCTTAACTACTGACTTTAAAATGCGGTACCAGTGCTGACAGGAGAGGGTCTACCGCTCACTTTTTGGCAGACTCGTAATACCGGCGCTATGCAAGTCCCATTGAAAAAAGAGGATACGCAATTGACGTAAGTCAAGACAAGAAGAAACAAGAAGAAAGCAGTACACATAACAAGAAGTGCTCATTACATAAGACTCGGTTACAATATTCACATTAAAACATGGATGGCAACCCAGATCAAGACCTGCGTCTGGTTTTTTCGTCAGACAAGTCCAAAAGACATAATAAAAGTCTCACTTAATGAAAGGCAAAGTTCTTTTGGGCCTGTACAAGTATCGTTCAAAAGTTGTCCTATTTGCCAATTAATAAGTTACTCATAGCCAGCGGAATGTGAACAAACCCGAAGTCCCAATCTTACACCTCATAATACATAACAGGATAACATAAGGATTATGCCGATATCCACTGCTTTCCCCCTTAGAAAAAGAATAACTGAGTCTCTTGACATGTTTTTTTTCATGTTATTTTAAGTTTCAGAATTGTGGATTTTCCAGTCCAGAAAGGGCACATGGCAGGTGTCACAAACCTATATTTAGAGAAAGAGAAGCACTGTCTCAGTAATGAACATCATCTTAGTTACTTACCACCCTGGGAGCAGCCTCTTTTAGCTCAGTGCTTTTTACAAAGAAGAACGTTTCTGAAGCATATCAGTTTGATCCCACCTAACAAGGTCAGTCCAGCCCTGAAATACTAGGCAATCCTTCTCTGAACAAGGAACATGGCAACTCCAAACGTTCATTTTGGGCTTCTTTGGGCCTCATCAGTGAGGTGCAGCCACATTCCAATAAGCATTTTGGGCAAGGAGTCCACATATGGTTGCCACCATCACCCTTAGAGAGCCTTCCCCAGCAGCCTCTTTTAGCTCAACAGTGCTTTACACAGAGAAGAATTTTCCTGAAGTATGTAAGTCTGATCTAGTCTAACAAGGTCAGTCCAGCCCCAAAAATACCAGGCGATTCTTCTCTGAACAACATGGCAACCCCAGATGATCATTTAAACCTCCTTTGGGTGTCATCAGTGAGGTGAAGCCCCTAAGCATATTGGGCAAAGAGTCCCCAACTGGTTTCCCCATCACCCCTAGGGAGACTTCCCCAGGGTCATATTACAAATACAGAAAGAGAAGCGCTCTCTCAGGAACGAACAACAGCTCATTTGCTTCTATGGCGATTTACCACCTGGGAGCATCCACTTTTAGCTCAATATGCTGTATCACAGAGAATTACCTGAAATACAAGGCAATCCATCTCTAAAAAAGGAACATGGCAACACCAGATGATCGTTTCGGCCTTCTTTGTGTTTCATCAGTGAGGTGAAGCTATATTTTTCTAAGCACATTGGCGAAGGAGTCTACGTCTGGTTTCCCCCATCACCCTTACCTTGCCCATATCTCTCTCTAATTTTAAAGGGACATGAAACCCAAACGTTTTCCTTCATGATTTGGAAAGAGCATGCAATTTAAACAACAACAATTAACAACAATTAAACAACAATTAACTTCCATTATCTAATTTGCCTTATTCTCTTGGTATCCTTTGTTGGAAAGCATATCTAAATAGGCTCAGTAGCTGCTGATTAGTGGCTGTACATAGATGCCTTGTGTGATTAGCTCACCCATGTACATTGTTATTTCTTTAACAAAGGAAAATTAGATAATAGAAGTAAATTAGAATGTTGTTTAAAATTATAATCTCCATCTCAATCATGATAGAAACATTTGGGTTTCATGCCCCTTTAAAGGGACACTAAAGCCAAATGTTTTCTTTCATGATTCAGATAGAGCATGCAATTATAAGCAACTTTCTAATTTACTCCTATTATAATTTTTTCTTCATTCTCTTGCTATCTTTACTTAAAAAGCAGGAATGTGATGCATAGGGGCCGGCCCATTTTTGATTGAGAACCTGGGTTATGCTTGCTTATTGGCTTGCTAAATGAAGTCTCCAATAAGCAAGCGCTATCAATGGTGCTGAACCTAAAATGGGCTGGCTGCTAAGATTTACATTCCTGCTTTCAAAATAAAGATAGCAAGAGAACGAAGAAAAATTGATAATAGGAGTAACTTAGAAAGTTGCCTAAAATTCCATGCTCTATCTGAATTATGAAAGAAAAAAATTTGGATTCAGTGGCCCTTTAATTTTATCTTTTATTTTCTGCCAACACACCAGTGGAATGCTTCCTTTTGTTTTTTCATGCTGATAATAAGTTACATATTTTACTGTACTTTCTCAATCAATGCAATAATGCTTCATAAATAATTTTAATCAAAAAAATACATCAGGCTTCCATCTGACCCTATCAAGTTGCACGCATATGCCTGTGTCTTTATATTTATTTCATACAAATACAATCCTTCAAAAAAAGGAATATTTGTTTGTTTTTAAATTATTTATACTATTCACAATGATATTTTATTATAGTTTATACAATGAATAAATAAATTTTATACAATTGAAAATAATTCAGAAAAAAAGAATAGACTTGTTTATAAAATACACAACTGTCAGCATGAATGCTAAACTCTTAAAATGTAGAATAATTTTCATAATAAAAAGAAAAATGTTCCAGTCAGGGTACTTTCACTATTAACATAGAAATTATTCATATTTTTGATCAACAAAAGGAGAAACTGTCTATGTACAGTCAATAGTACCTACTTTAGAAAATAAAAAGTTTGCAACTTCATTTATCTGTGAGGAAAATATTTTAGTCTTTTTGTCACTCACTGCGTGACATGCATTAGTCTTAAATGTCTAACCACAATGCTGCGCATTTACATGAAAGTGTCCCCTCTAGCTGTGACAAATACATGCACGGTAAACTTTGTGACAAATTCGAATTTTTTTTTATATTGTAAATGTGCAAAATGAAAATAATTGATACTGAATTTTTCATTCTGAGGTACCTAGAGCTCTGTCTGTGTGTTGTTATACAACAGATTAATTTGTGGTATAACAATGCCAACACAAAATATATAACTAAAGAAATAATAAGGGGACGCAGCAAGGAATAATTATGTGACTGTGTATAGCAAATATACTGAACATAAGGGGAAATGGACGTGCAAAGGCCCCTGGTTAGGTAGAAACTACCTTTATATTACCGAAAAATCATGCCAGGATAGCGCAGTATTTCCAGTTCAATTATTTAGCTACTTGTTTGGATGGTCATCTATTTGATTACATTTATTTAAAGGGACATGATACTAACATTTTTCTTTCATTATTCTGATAGCGTGTACAATTAAAAAAAATAAAAAAAACTTTCCAATTTACTTCTGTTATCAAATGTACTTCATTCTCTTGGTATCCTTTGTTAAAAAACACAGGAAGGCTCAGAAGTGTGCACAGGTCCGAACCACTATATGGCAATAGTTCTGCATCAATGCTATTAACAATTATATATACTTTCGAGCACTCATTGGCAGCAATGTTTGCACAATGTATAACATTGTTAAAAGCACTGATGCAAAACAATTGCCGTATACTGCTTCGGACTTATGAACACTTCTGAGTCTACCTAGGTATGCCTTTTGAGCAAAGGATTCCAAGAAAATAAAGTCAATTTGATAATAGAGGTCAATTGGGAAGTTTTTGTTTTTCACTGTACACCCTATCTGTATGGACCTATTCAGGAGTGGACTAACCTATCAGGCAATTGGTCACTAACCAAGAGGCCGCGTTCATTTTACAGTTATGCTGTATCACTTTCAAGTGATTTATCATATGGGTATTATGTCAATTTTAAACTGTAATGTACTGAACATGTGATATCCAGAGGAACAAGTGACAATTTAATTGAAAGCGATAATTGTTATCTTTTAATTGTTTGCTCTAATGTCCATCTAAGGTGGAAGGGGAATTACATTCCAGGCATATGAACAATGGTATTTACCTACACATGAAAACATTGGGGTGCCTAACTAGTGAGTCACATGGTAAATGTTTTCAGTCCTCTTTCTCTCATGTTGCTTATCTGTCATAAGCACAAAACCCTATTCTTATACAAATGAGTGCTTGTGGAGAAGCTGGACTCTACACACGTGTACAAAATGGTGGTACTGAATGAAGCAAAAAGATATGCGTTGTGCAAATGTGAAAAGTGCACAGAGGGTAACTGGTATGCCCAGACATTGGTAAATTGGGAACTTCCTTCTCTGTGAGGCTTATCAGTATGATCTACATCGGTGATTGCCAACTTCTTAAAACATGGGGGCCACAGATCAATTTTTTTTGAAGACTGAAAGGGACATTGTACACTAGATTTTTCTTTGCATAAAAGTTTTGTAGATTATCCATTTACATAGCCCATCTGAGAGTGTTTTGTAAAAAAAAGTGTATAGTTTTGCTTATTTTTTAATTAACATTGTGCTAATTTTCAGACTACTAACCAAGCCTCAAAGTTTTAGATGTATACTGATGTCTACAGATTCCTGCGGCTCCTGTTTGTATAATCTGTCTATTCATATGCAGGAGAGGGGGGGGGGGGGGTGGTGTCTGCAGTTCCTTTTTTTTCAGCCCTTTTCACTTGGTATCCCAGCCTAACCTCATCAACAGAGCTAAACTAGGAGCTTCTAAGAAAGTTTTTAAAAGGATTTATACTGGATTTTTATATCAGTATCTGTGCATATTCTTCTTGATTGTCTGTTACATGCAGTTATATAAAAATTGGTCTATGCTGTCCCTTTAAAGGCTGCAAATCAACACCTAACAAGACTAAAGAGTTGCATATAAATGTATGGCTATTAAACACACAAATAATATATTTTCTTGGCTGCCCACTCACCAGAAGTCTGCAGCATAATCTTAATTCTACTTTTTTTTTTTTTTTGCAGGGGCCACACAAACTAGTGCAGAGGGCCGCATGTGGCCCATTAGCAGCCAGTTGGCCTTTCTTTATCTACATAATATAAGTAAAATGTTTTTAAGCAATTAGATAAAATGCAGAATAATCCTCTATAATCTAAAATCTACCAGTGCATTACAATCAACCAATGCGGAACAGGTAAAGATGTATGATGCTGGAGATAATTTGTTACATATTCAGTGTCATGTATCTATATATTCAACTAAAGAAAATAAAACTGGAAAAATATTTATCAGAAAAATACCTCTTTAGTATCTGTAACGTTATTGTAGGGGTCAATAAAGCTGTTAGAGCACGTCATTTTAGCACTAAGGGCCCTGCAATGTTAGGTGTTAGTTAAAGTGACAAGAAAACTAAACATTTCTTTTGATGATTTAGATAAAACATACAATTTTAAATAATTTTCCAATTTACTTCTATTATCAAATTTGCTTAATTCTCTTGGTATCCTTTGTTGAGTGAACAGTAACGCACTACTAGGAGCTAGCTGAGAACATTGAGTCAGCCAATGAAACAAGGCTTATATATACAGCCACCAGTCAGCAGCTAGTTCACAGTAGTGCATTGCTGCTACTGAGCCTACCTAGGTTTGCTTTTCAACAAAGCAAATTAGATAATGTCTCTTAACCCCTTCACCCAATCAGACATATATATATATATATATATATATATATATATACATGTCCTAGCTTCAGGAAGCTCCATGTCGCATATGGAGCCTGATCATGATCGGTGCTCCAGCTCCATATGAGAACAGATGCCTGATCATTACAGACGGTGATACTGAGTGTGTCACCGTCTGTAATGATTATCTACTGGTGCCGGCGGGAGGTGTAGGCGGGTTGGGCGGCTCAGCAGCAGAGGGGTAGGGAAGGGGAGAGAGTGGGAGAGAGTGGGAGGACCCTACACTACAGAAATTTTCTTTAAAGGCACAGGGAGGGATGGGGAAGCTAAACTACAGAAAACGGGTTTGGGAGTGCGCTGGGGGGGGGGGGGGGCTACTATATGGTGATTGCGGGACACCAAAGAAAAAAATTTAAAAATAAAAAATAAAGTGGTTTGTAGGTACAGCTGCCAGTACCTAAGATGGCAGCAATAGTTAAAGGAACATAAAACCAACATTTTTTTTCTTTCATGATTTAGAAAGCGCATGCAATTTTAAACAACTTTCCAATCTACTTCAATTAAAATTAATTTGCTTCATTCTCTTGATATCCTTTGCTGGAAAGCATATCTAGATAGGCTCAGTAGCTGCTGATTGGTGGCTGCACATAGATGCCTCATGTGATTGGCTCACCCATGTGCATTGCTATTTCTTCAACAAAGGATATCTAAGGAATGAAGCAAATTAAATAATAGAAGGAAATTGGAATGTTTAAAATTGTATTATCTTCCTGAATCTTGAAAGTAAAATGTTGGGTTTAGTGTCCCTTTAAGGCAAGGGAGGTTTAGAGAGCTGTTTGGGGGGGGGGGGGGTTGAGGATAAGGGCAATCCTACACTGCAGAAAAGTAAACAAAAAACTGGTGACCAGTGGGGGGTGGGGAGGGAAGAGAGCTGTTTGGGAGGGATCAGGGGGTGCAAATTGTCAGGTGGGAGGCTAACCTCTCCACTAAAGCTAAAATTAACCTTACAAGCTACCTAATTGACCCCTTCACTGCTGAAAAATAATAAAAGTGTGGTGTGTAGCTGTAATAAGCACCCTTCTAATTAGCAAAAAGCAAAGCCATATATGTCTGCAAAAAGGGATCCCAGAGAAGATTTTACATCCATTTGTGCTATGATTCCACAAGTAGTTTGTAAATAATTTCAGTGAGAAATCTAAAGTTTGTGAAAAAGTTTACATTTTTTTTATTTGATTGCAATTTGGCGGTGAAATGGTGGCATGAAATATACCAAAATGGGCCTAGATCAATACCTTGGGTTGTCTACTTAAAAGATATATATAGTTTTGACAGGTAAATAAAAAAAAAGCTCTATTTCTGCTTAAATGGAGTGATAGCAAAAATGCTGAAAATTCTACAGTATTTTGAGCAAGTTTTTCTCTGAAAGTCCAGGTACTGAAGGGGTTAAAAGTACTGCTCAGGCGCTGTAGGGCATTGCTGCTCTAAGTAGATACAGCCTGTGAGCCAATTAGCAGCCACAGTCACATGACCCAGCTGTGTAACTACCGCAGCTGATTGGGCCACCGGCCTTTTCTATGCTGGATTATAAATTCTCTCATGCTCCTAAACTGTAATTTAGCTATGTGTTTAACCCTTTTTTCTGATGTTAAACAAATAGACTTCCATGGACGCTATTGCTAAAATTACATACTCTAACAAAAAAGAGCATTTTAGTTTTGTACTCTAATGTCCCTTTAACGCAGTTGAAGTTAGTTACATGATTACACATTCCCATCTATAGAAAAAGGCCCTCAAAAAATGTTCCAATCTGAAGTGAAGTAGAGACTGTAATACAATACCTTCCCCACTTTAAAGATAGTCACACATTTCAATATTACTTTAAAATGGCTTTGTGGTCACAACCACATCAAAGCATTTTTTTCTTATGGCTCACAGTATAGAATTAGACAAAAGCTCTTTGCATCCTCAGTCTATTCCCATGGATAGATCCTATGGAAAAAAAATGTGTTCAAACAAACACCAATTTACTGTTTATAAAAGGCAGTCTGTTTTTTTTTTATGTTTTCAGATTATTTTATGTGCTGTAATGTAACATGTTTCAGAGTTAACATTACATGGTTTTTATTTTTTTATTTTACTGTTAGAACTCTATATTGTGTTTTCAAGTGATGGCGCATACGGTTACGCAAATGGGATAGTCACAGAAAAGTTTAAACGATTGCAAATCACACATGTAGAAATCACATGATGTTTGTATGGGGCCGAATTATTAAGCTCCGAATGGAGCTTGATGCCCCTGTTTCCGTGCGAGCCTTCAGGCTCACCGGAAACAGCAGTAATGAAGACCGCTGCTCCATAACTTGTCCGTCTTCTCTGAGGCTGCGGACATCTATCCACCCGATCCTATATGATGGGGGTGATTGACACCCCCTGCTAGTGGCCAATTGGCCGCGAATCTGCAGGGGGCGGCATTGCACAAGCAGTTCACCAGAACTGCTTGTGCACTGATAAATGTTGACAGCGTATGCTGTTGGCATTTATCGATGTACGGTGTACATGATACGCTACATTGTATCATGTCCGCTCGCACTTTAATAAATCGGCCCCTATAAGCTTCAACTGATAATGCGCTTGAAGTCCACGTTAAATTTGACGCAAATTTGATACGCCATAGTTAAAGCGTCAAGATCGTCAAATGTTGAAATGTGTGACGTAATATATGCTCCCACAATATCAATCCGACGCAGATCGATGCTTGTATTATTCGAGCGGAATACTAATCATCCGCCGTCACATTCGACTCCATTTGACCCCCTTGCCAATTTATCAAACATTCAACAGGTATGCTCGCGTCAATTCCAACGCAGCGTACCTATCTTTCAAACCGCCACCCTTGAGGTCACAAATGCCATAGAAATCAGTGAGAGTCTGAAAACACAGAAAGGTTATGTGCGATGCTGCAAGACAATGAAGCATATTAAATAATAATAATAACAATATTATTGCTCCAAATTTGGTGCAAAGTATTGCTCCAAATTTGGTACACTAGTAGATATAGAGATAACAATTAAATAAATTCATAACATAATATAGCTAACTTCCTTTTTCTTGGCTAAATCTATTTGCACCATGTTTAAGGCATGTAATACAAGTCCCACTCTCCATTTCGCACCAAATTTTACGCAATACTCAAAAACAACCCACAAACTAGTGAAATTTTCCACCACTTTTGATTGGGAAATGCATAATCACATGATTTATGACATCAGCCAATCTGATTTAAATATACATTTTCTACTATCACTAATGAATTAAATTGCTTGATCACTCATCAGAACTTGTAAGTGCCCTTTGGTACATTGTGTATTATACTTTGAAAGTATGTATCTGTGAAATTAGTATTAAAGATAAATATTGATGATGACAATAGGACACACAGTGTAATATTTTAGACAATGATTTTAAAATTTGAATGACGTTTGATTCAATATAATCTTAAACTGATAGCTCAAAGGGATAGTCTACCTAACATTAAACTGTCATGAACCAGATACAGCAGAAATTAAAATCACCTCTTTACTGTCATGCTATTTTCACTGTTTTTCTTCCTTCTCTTGAATTTCATTTTCATTAAGAAATGTCATCTTATATGCCAGCCCATTTTTTAACACCGGTGTAGGGGTGGTGTTTAAAACTAGACTGCAATCAGGAGGGGTTACACAGGTGCAGAGAAAAAAACTGGCCCAGCTCTTAAAATATCCATTGATTGCAAATACATATGATACCCTGATTACATGTTATATTCTCAATTATTCTTGCTCAGAATAATAATAAATTTACACTATATACATATAGTGGTAAAAATAAACACAGAGATATGAAAGACAAAATTGTTTAGAACAAAAAAAAAGAAATATAGGGACATGTAAATATGTTTGCAAAAGATTTGACATAACACACACACACACATATATATATATATATATATATATATATATAC
Organism: Bombina bombina; assembly: GCF_027579735.1. NCBI lineage: Eukaryota > Metazoa > Chordata > Amphibia > Anura > Bombinatoridae > Bombina > Bombina bombina. Next base: position 874,122,898 of record NC_069500.1, read on the forward strand.
ACACACACACAAGTATGTTCAAAGATATATGTACAAATTCTAGCATTAATAATGATTTTAAAAAAAACAAAAAAAAACATGAGAAAGGCATATCATGATTTCTAGAAATACAAATACACATTAATTTATGTGAAAATATCATATATCAGTTTTTTGTATAACAAATACATAGAAAATAACTTTCTATGAGATAGTATTGTTTGTTCAGGTATAAATATAGCTATTTCTTGGACATTAACAGATGAAAAATAAAAGATTAGCTTTAGATAAATGTACTTGTTCATGGACAGTAATGAAACTGTATAAATATTGTTGGAAAAAACAAAATATCCGCAACATTGTTGACTCTTATTTATCAACAGTCCGATGCTCATTGCTCCGTACTTGATGCATGTGTTTTTGACAAACTTTTTAATAAATAAGGCCATTGTATGTAGATTTGCGGCAGAGATGTCTGGCAAAGTCTGTCGAGAGTATTGACTCCAGCGAATGCGTCGAGATTGACGCAATGATAAATAGGCCCCAAAGGGACCTTTTTATGATCGGGTTGATTGACACCCCTGCAAATTGGCCGATTGGCCGCAAATCTGCAGGAGGCGGTATTGCACCAGCAGTTCTGGTGAACTGCTGGTGCAATGATAAATGCCGACAGTGTATGCTGCCGGCATTTATCGATGTGCAGCGGACATAATATGCTACTTCGTATCATTTCCGCTCGCACATTGATAAATATGCCCCATGGAGTTTGAATACCGGTGCATAGGCCCTCACAGGATATGTGCGTATGCCACAGAAAAACAGTAATACATTTTACTAGAAGCATTTTTTCTAATATTGCAAAAATGCTTCTATTTCATATTAAAATGCAGCCATGTACATTTTCTATCCCTTTAATGTAATAAGGAAAAAAAAATATGAATAAAGAATATGTATTAGTGTTGTTAACTATATTGTAACAGTTAATATTTTTGGTTTAAAATAGCATACATGATTTTAACATTATTTACATAAGTTGCTTTTTTTCATTATAAAAATAATAATAACTGTTTTAATATAATGAAGTATTAATTACAATTAATAATAAAGCCCTTTTAGATCAGAAACATGCTCATTAGATTGTATTGAAAAGTACAAGAGAATAATGCATTGCTCTCTGGGTCGCCAACTAACTTCTTTAAACAAAACCTACACTTTACACTGTAACGCATGTTGCATATCATCAAGGGACATTCCATTTTCTTTTAGAATTACACCAAATGAAAAAATTGTGAGATCTGAGAGATTTAATAAAATCATGCTGTATAACTAAATCTTTAACAATTTTGTCCGCTAGGGGGGAGTCTTACCATATACATAAACCCGCAACCCCCCCCCCCTCAGACTCTCTCTGCTAATTTGTTGTTAAAATGCACTAAAACAATCTTTATATATTGATCCGCCAGAATATATGATAAGTTAATTTCTAATATACACTTATGGGATAATATAATTTGCACTCTATTATTTTGTTCTAGGATTCATATTACACAAGTTGCAAGCAGGATATGGTGTTTGGGGCATTGGTGTCAGTTTATACGTCAACACCACAAGACCCTGTAATCTTTTAATGAGTACACTTTGGGGCAAGTGTTATGCTCCATTACCATGACAAAGTCTACAAAACCTATTGAGGTATCAGAAAGAGATCATCTTGTGGTCTTGCTGTTCCACACATGTAAATTGTGGCGGTCTGTGTCCAGTCTAAGAGTATTGTCATCCCTGGCACAGAATCCTAGAATTTGAATCAATGTAATTTTAACAAAGACACAAATCTCAGTACTTAAAAGAGAGGCCTTTCATTTGTACCCACCGCTGAAATTGACAAGTTCGAGATTATAAAGGATGTCCACTTATTTACAAGGAAAGTACTGTTTAAAAAAATATTTACTAACTCTGACTCAGGGGTGTTAGACAACACCAATATGGCAGCTAAACAAGATGAGTCAGAACCCATTAGTACTGACTCTAATGTTAATGGGAGGCGCCATATAGTGAAACTGAAGTCACACTTTGTACCTCCAAGTAGTGTGTCACACAATGCTCTAACCTTCCTGAATCTGGTTTGTATTGACATTTTGTTAATAAAAGAGAACAAAAGATCAGGCAATTACAAACTCACTAGTGGAGAGAGAGAAACCCTAAAAAAATATCTAAAATGGCAAATATACAATATAAAGTGATAAAGGAGTGAACATAGTGTTATGGCCTACCTCTATGTGTATGGAGGAAGCCAAGAGACAGGTAATGAATACCAAAAACTACAAAAGAATTTTGGGAAACCCCACTGAGACGTTTTTGGAGCAGTATAACAGAATAGTAAATGCGGCTCTCAAGAATGAACCATTGATCAGACAGAATTAAAATTTTTAATGAGGCAAAATCCAAAGGTAGCAACTTTTTAAATGTTGCCTAAGGTGCACAAGAACCTGTTATGTCCCCCTGGTAGACCTATAGTTTCAGGGTTAGACTCCTTAATGGAACATGCAAGCCAATACCTAGATGCTAGGCTAAGAAATATGGTAACCTCCCTACCATCATACACCAGAGCCTTGATGCACATACTGAATAAAATTAAAGATCTGGAAATAGCACAAGATTCAGTATTAGTGACCTGTGATGTGGAATCTTATTTACAGATATGTGGCACAGCTATGGGCACCCTGTGTGCCCCTACATATGCCAACATTTACTTGGGGTGGTGGGAAGAGACAATAGTCAATCATGAGTCAATGGTACAATTCCCACAATATATATCCCACTGGTCTAGATATTTAGACGATATTCTATTTGTCTTGTGAACTGCTGGTGCAATACCGCCCCCTGCAGATTTGCGGCAATCAACCCGATCGTGTCTATCAACCCGATCGTATTCGACTGGGCTGATTGCTGTCCGCCACCTCAGAGGTGGCGGACGAGTTAAGGAGCAGCGGTCTTAGGACAACTGATTCTTAACTTCCGCTTCAGGTGGAACTGAAGCAGAGTGGGTCGGAAGCAGCATCCGCTGCTTCATAAATCGAACCCTAAGTAAATTCTTTGATATTTAAGGGTTTGCCTAATATTTAAGCAAAGAAAATAATAATATTGATGTATGCCTATATCAGGTAGGAAAAATGTAAACAAAAATATCATAGTTGGCTATGAAGTGCTTGTGCAGCAAATTCAAATAGACTAAGATTGGGACCAAAAATTGTATATTTTTTAACCTTTGGTTTCTTAATTATAATCTCCCCAGAGATTTCTAGTTCAGATTGTATTTTATATCAGCCATAAGCAACAGTAGCATCTGTTCAATATAAAAAACCTTTGAAGCAAAGCATTAAAGAACTTACTAAAATAAAATAAATGAGCTATTTAGTATTCCAGGCAAATACACATATAACTTCAAAAAAGAATTTGCTTTGCTAAACAAAATAAAAAATTATTTTTTTCTAATAGTGTAATGGATTGTATTTTTCTAATTTTGTTCAGCAACAAAGTAATTACATTATACATGCATTTCTTAATATCTATGAACATCAATTGCTCATTCCATTTGTTTTAAAAACAGTTTTTCAAACCAGTATCAAATCAAATTATGGTAAATAAATAAAGGGGGAAAAAAATCTCCAACATAAATTCAGTGATGTAAACTAAAACGGAGTGGATCGACCCGATGCCTTATGGCATGAATGAAAATATTTTTTTGGGGGGTATTCCTTTAATAATGTGGGTATTAGCACATGAATACATACTAACATTTTTTTTTTTTTTTTTTTTTTTTTTTAAAACAAGCTTTATTGAAGTGTAAAGATTACAATAGCATAGTTGGATATAATAACAGTCAGCATAGTATAAAAAACATATACAAGGAGGAAACTGTACATTGTGTTTCCTTGTGCAGAAAGATCTTACACTTCAAAAATGATACACAACTCTTGCTCCGTGGTCTGTAGCAGAAGCAAGAGGAAACATATATAAACTTTTCCATTTTTCAGAGTAAACAATTAAGAGTTTAGAAGGGTCATAATAGATGGAGAGAGGGGGATAGGGAGGGGCATCAGGGGGGTTCCATAGTCAGGAGGGAAGGGAGGGTTGGGATAGAGGAAAAGGATTGGGGCAAAAAAAAAAAAAAAATCAACACAGCATGCGCGTATGTCTAAGTGATTGGTTATATTGTTCCTTGCCATAGTGCGCGCAGGAATTCATATTCTTCTAGTTTGTGATTTTTAAGGTAGTAATATCTTTCTAGTAATAGGACTTCCTCGACTTGTGAGTGCCATTCACCTACCGTGGGAGGATTTTGTTTCTTACATTTTTTAGGGATCAGTTTTTTCGCGCTAGTGAGCATGATTAACAGTAGAGAGAGGTGTGTTTGGCTTTGTGTTTTGGGAATCGTTAAGAATAATAAAATCTCAGGTGTTTTTGGCAGGGGGATGTTGAGGATTTCAGACATTTTGTCAAAAATTTCTGTCCAGAAGGGCATAATTAGGGGGCAGGACCACCATATGTGAAGCAGGGAACCAGTCCCTCCGCAACCTCTCCAACACATATGACTTACTGTTGGGAATATTCTGTGAAGTCTAACTGGGGTTAGGTACCATCTACCTATGAGTTTAATATGGAGTTCTTGGATGGTTGACGAGACAGATGATTTTTTGATTAATCTAAAAGCTTTTAACCATGAGTGTTCATCGTTATCTATCCCTAAATCTGTATTCCATTGTGTGACATAAGTCGGGAGCGTGTCTGTGCCCGGGGAAGCGCCTAATTTGTAAAGGAGAGATATTAGGTGTCTTGGTAGGGATTTCCCCGTGCAAAGTTGTTCAAATGGAGTGAGTGCCCTGCCCATATTTTGCTTTTGTCTATGGCCGGATATAAAATGTACCAGCTGGTTGTATTGCAGCCAAGAGGAGAAAACCTTAGGGAAGGTGTCCCTGAGTGTGGTTTGTGGGATGATCTTTCCATTTTCAACTACTCCATAGACTGATCCTTCTTTGAGTTTATATGGTGCTAGTCTAAAGAAACCTATTTTGTGATAGGGAATTTCGGGGTTTTCAAGTATTGGTGTTAAGGGTGAGTGTCTCGAGGAGATGTGAGTGGAGGTAGCTACGGTTGAGTCCCAAGTATTGAATGTTTCTGTTAAGAGGTGATAGTTCTTGATTATGTTAGGGCGCTGAGAGGGTTGGAGCCACGCTAAAGTGCTCACATTATTAATTCTGAGGATTTGCCTGTCTATCTCAATCCATGCTTTGTATTTTTCGTTTTGTGCCCATTCAATTATCTTCTGAAGGCTAATCACCTTTTTATAAAGGGAGATGTCTGGTAGCCCGAGTCCGCCTTTGTCTCTCGGTAGATACATAGTGCGTCTGGGGATTCTGGGTTTGGTGTCAGCCCATATGTATTGTTCTATTATTTTTTGCAACTGAGATAAGTAGCCCTTAGGAAGAGTGATGGGAAGGGTTTGAAGGAGATAGAGGATTCGGGGCAGGACATTCATTTTAATCACCCCTATTCTGCCAAGCCAAGATGTGTATTTGCTTTTCCATGAGGATAAGTCTGCTGAAATCGCATTCTTGAGGGGGATATAATTATATTTGAATAGGTCAGATGGGTCGGGAGTTATATAAATACCTAGGTATTTTAATTTAGATGTAGCTAAGGGGATTTGGTATATGTGCTGTAAGGTTTGTATAATTTTGGGACAGGTATTAACGTTCAGTAGTTCTGATTTATGTAAGTTCAAAGAGAAGCCGGAAGCTCTGCCATATTCCTTGAGGACGTTTAAGAGTGCAGGAAGGGATTCAGAGGCATCTGTTAGTGTATAAAGAACGTCGTCGGCATATAGCGCTTGTTTAAATTCTGAGTCTCCAACTTTTATACCTTTGATGTGATGGGAGGCCCTTACAATGTTGGCTAACACTTCTATCGAGAGGGCGAATAGTAGTGGGGATAAGGGACAGCCTTGTCTAGTTCCGTTTTTAATGTCAAAAGGTTTTGATAATGTGCCGTTAATCCTAATTTTAGCGTTGGGGTTAGAGTAAAGGGCAAAAACTAAATTTATAAAGATTCTTCCGAATCCCATTCGTTCCATTACCTGACGCAGGAAGGCCCAGTTTACCCTGTCAAAGGCCTTCTCTGCGTCTGTAGAAAAGAGCACAAGAGGAAGGCCCGAGACTTTAGCGTGATTGATTAGTTGTGTAATTTTGATAGTGTTGTCCCTGGCCTCTCGACCAGGGACAAAACCAACTTGATCATTGCCTATCAGATCAGGCAAGTATTTATTTAGTCTGGACGCAAGAATCTTTGCGAAAAGCTTCATATCCGAATTAATGAGTGAAATTGGCCGAAAATGGCTGGGGCGATCTGGGGTCTTTCCTGGTTTGGGTAGCACTGTTATGTGTGCCTCTAAAAGGACACGGGACAGATAGGGGTTCTCTTGAAGGTCGTTGAGTAGTTTTAGGAATGGGCCTGCTAGGGTCTCCTTAAATTTTTTATAGTAAACTGACGAAAAGCCGTCAGGACCGGGGCTTTTGCCGTTTGGACAATTTTTAATAGCTGAGAAAAGCTCTTCAGCGGTTATTGGCGAGTCTAGGAGTTTAGCGTCTTCTGCAGATATAGAAGGGAGGTTTATTTTATTTAGGTAGGAGTTTATGAACGTTTCATTGTGGGACCCTTCTGTCGCTTGTTGAGGGTCAGAAGGATGGTTATGTATATTATATAGGGAGTGGTAGTACTTATGGAATTCTGAGGCTATCTGCTCGCTACTGTGCACCTGATGGCCGCCTGTAGATTCGACAGAGTGAATATAAGAGCTAAGCTGTCTTTTTTTTAGAGTTCTGGCTAGAATGCGACCTGGTTTGTTTCCACCTTCATAGTAATGCTGCCTCAAAAGGAGTGTTTTTTTTGGTGTGATTCAGCTAAGTGTTTATGAAATGCAGTTCTTGTTTCTTTTAAGAGATTGCTAGTAGTGAGGCAAGAGGGGTCTGCTTTGTGTTTAGTTTCCAGGGTATTAATTTTTGTTTGTAGGTCGGCGTATTTAGTTCTGTATTGCTTGTTAAGGAAAGCCTTGTGTTTAATCATGGCGCCTCTAATAACGCTTTTGTGTGCCTCCCATATAATGGCGTGCGAAGTAGTGGGGTGACTGTTAATCTCAAAATATTCTGTCATAATCTTATGTATATCATTATAAATTAAAGGGTTATCTAGAATGGAATCATCCATTCTCCATGTATTCTGTGTAAATGGTATATCTGGCCAGAGTATTGAACAAGAGACTGGGGCATGGTCTGACCATGTGATATGATCAATAGTAGAGTGGTGGGTGATCGAGAGACCGCAGGAGTCTGTATATATGTAATCAATCCTCGAGTAACTGTTGTGGGGGGTAGAGTAAAAAGAGTAATCCCTAGAGGTTGGGTGCAGGGTTCGCCAGATGTCATGTAGAGCTAGCTTCTTAAGTGTGTCATTTACTTGTTTGATTGTTGAAGAAGGAGTGCAAGAAATACCCCTTGATGTATCCACAGCGGGATCAGCCACTATATTAAAGTCTCCACCTATGTAGGTGATACCTCTAGAAAGCTCCATAAGGAGATCTGAGGTCTGTTTGAAGAATGTATCTTGACCGTGGTTGGGAGAGTAAATTGAGGCTAAGGTGATGTGATGACCAAATAGTGTGCCTACGAGGATGAGGTATCTGCCATTTGGGTCTTTCTCAATATGTGTCATTTTGAATGGGATAGTTTTGTGAAAAACAATACCTACTCCCCCTTTTTTAGTCTGGCCAGAGGCGAAGTAAGCCAGAGGAAATTGGGAGTTATGCCATTTAGGTTCTCTTCCCTTTTTAAAATGTGTTTCCTGAAGCAGGATTATATGGCTCTGTATTTTGTTTAATTCTCTGCACGCTATAGAGCGTTTGCCTGGGTTATTCAGACCTTTTGCATTTATGGTAGTGAGATTAATTGAATGTTCAAAAAACCTTTTGGATTTCTGGCGCGCAGCCATGGTGAAAAAAAAAAAAAAAAAGGGGGGTAGGAGGGAATGTGGTGGTTAGGATAGGGAAGAGGATATAATGGGTGGTATTGCAGAAGGGGGAAGTTAGAGGGGTGAAGAGAATAAATGGAGAGGGGGGAGCGAAATATGAAAGAGCGGGGTGATCACAGAAGGTGAGTCACTCCTATAAATAATTGTATGTATAAGAACTTTATAACAAACCTGAATTAGGGGAAAAGCCCCTTTACTGATGTGAGTTATAATTAAACAAAAGTATACTTATAGCTTGACAATCTTATAAGGACTGACCAGTTAAAGTAAAGTGAAAGGAAATGTCAGTTAGTAAGCCCGTATGGTCCCTGCCGTATGCCTATTTTGTAGAGTCAGGTGTTGTATTTGTCAAGCTGGGAAGCCCATTCACAAGAAGGAGTAGGTCATGTCTGCTGAGGAACTATATAGTTAAGGACCATTTTTTGGTGTGTGAGGTAAAGCTGATACTGCAAGTGGGGGGCCTTGTTGTTTCGCTGGAAATCGCATCTAAAAGAGCTCAAATAAGGCTTGTGTGTGTTTTTTCTGCTAGGCAGTTTAAGATAGGACTGTACGTGCTTGTAAGCTATCATCCTCTCCACTCCCTATGTAGTTGGTAGTAAGTGTATTTAACTTGCCTCTATAGAGGGGCGCGTCATTAATGTGTGCTTGCTTGCTAGCGGGTAGGTCCTGTATTAGCGTACATTGATTTTGGAGTCTGTTATTGATTAATTAATCAAGCTGTATTTTGAGTAAAGAAAAGTGAGAGCCCGCTAATCCCAAGAAAAAGTCCTTTGTTAGGTCTGTGTTTACGTCAGTGAGTCAGTGCATATAGATTATAGTGTCCTCTGTGTACAGAGTGAACCTGCTTATGTTATAGGGCAGAGATATTACAAAACATTCTTATAAGAGACATACATGCATTTCTAAGGCAAAACCATCAGTTATGAGAGTTTCTTAGATATAGACAATCCACCGTGAGAAGGATCATGTATATCAATAGCAGAATAGGGAGATAACTCAGGGAACAAATAACTATAATTAACTTCGTTTATGAACATTGTAGTAAACGATGTCTGCCTTATCAAGCCACGTAAAGGATGATTGGTGGCAGTTCTGTGGCATTAAATTTTAGCTTGTAATTTTAAGGAGTAGACATACTACTCAGGAAGTGCATTTACAGACTTATGAAATAAGGTGAAGCATGCAATTCAACATTAATAAAGAACAAATGAACATATTTAGCATTTACAGAAACATATTAAGGACATCAACATTTTCGTGATTTCTGAACAGGTATTTGGAAGAAGACAGGGTAGGATAAGCTTAATCCCACCAAGTCCAACAGTACATTACCCTCATGCTTCGTTCTCAGGATGGTCAGGTGAGGGGCGGATGAGCTGGGGCGGCCTTCTTGATTGAGAACCGCTAGAGAGAGGAGTCTGGATGGCCAAGTTCTCATAAAATTCCATGTGATCCATTCCTGGCCTGAAGATAAAAGTTTTGTTATTACCAGTAGCGATAATTGAGACTGGAAAGCCCCATCTATAAGGGATTTTGTGAGTGCGTAGAACAGATGTAATATGGTTCAGTTCCCTTCTTTTCTGTAAAGTTACAGGGGACAGATCAGAGAAGACCTGTATTTCCTCTCCTGCATGCGTGATGGACGGTTTCTTGCGGGCTCCCTGAAGAAGATCTTCCTTGTCTTTATAACTCAGAAAGCGGACTATTATGTCCCGCGGGGGCGCTTTACTTGGTGGTTTGGGCCTGAGGGCCCTGTGAGCCCTCTCTATAGGGATGTCAGGTGAAGGAAGCGAGTCTTTAATAATGCGAAATAAGGCTTGCAGATAACCTTCAATGCTCTGTGGGTAAACTGATTCAGATATCCCACGGAACCGCAGGTTGTTCCTACGTCCGCGGTTATCAAGGTCTTCCAGCTTTTCATTCAAAAATTGTAGATTGTCGGCGTGGTTTTGTAGTTCTACAGCATGTTGTGTCCCCATTTTTGCATTATCTTGTGTAGTTTTTTCAATCTTCAGAACCTTAGTCTCTAGTGCAGAAAAGTCTTTTCTAAGGTCCCCAAAAAGGCTCCTCATTTCTGTCAGTACCCCTTGAATGTCCTCTTTAGAAGACAGGTGGTTAATGTCGTCCTTAGTGACAAATTGGGGGTGATGTTCAGTGTGTTGCAGATTAGTGGGTGCAGGGAGGTCCTGAGGGACATCCATGCTGACGATCAAAGCCTCTTTTGTAGTGTCTAAGGGCTTTAGGTATTGACTCATTGATTTAGAAACAGCTATCTTGTCAGCTTTGTTGTTCTTTTTGATAGGCATGCCCTTTCTGAAAAATGGTTGGCTTTATGCTGCCTTAAGGTATGTTTTCTTTGGCAGCCCTACTATATAGTCTTTATGAAATAGCCAATTATTCAGACAGTTAATGTTTATGTATATTCTTGAATATTTAAGAAGGTTCTCAAGGGTTCTGAAAAGGGGTGATATGTATCTATCCTGTTGGCGTTTAATTCTTCTATTGTGTGCTCCTGGCTGAGAATTTTAATTGTATTGCCAGTCCTATGTTAGGCCTCTCAGTGTTATATTATTTGAATTGCCTTAATGGAGCAGAAGAGAGGATAACCTTTACTTATGTGCGGGCTAATAGGTCAACAGAGTGCCCTCTCAAAGTCCTGCCTAGGCCCCGCTCTGTATTATCACAGTGTGTGTGTGTCTCCGGTGCGCGCCTATTCAAGGCCTGTGTGTGGCTTACCAGATGCGGCTCCCCCGCCGGGGGTTTTTTGAGTCAGCGAGTCGGCAGTGTCAATAGCTACTCCGGAGCCTTCGCTTTGTGCTCACTACACCGGAGATCTTGCTGGGGGTGAGTGTTTGGATGTCTTTGCTCCCGGAGCCGTTTCTGCGTATTTAGGGGCCAGAGTGGTGTAGCTGTAACGGTGCTTCAGCCAGGCCGGAGCAGATTTACCGGTGGGAGCCCAAAGGTCCGTATTGGTGCAAATGGATCTAAGGCTGAGTGATGGGTCCACTGGGAGTCTGTTCGTAGCATAGAGGATGGCCGGTATGGTTTATAGGAGTAGTAGAGGGCTTAGAAAGGTAGTCCTCCGGTTTGGCGCCATTCAGATGCAGGCAGATGAGCGCCGTGATAAATATATCCTCTCAGTAGTTCCTGGGGCTAGGGGGAGACAGGATTAGAGGCTTCTTGTCCAGCTGGGTCAGTCCTTTAATAAAAATGGATCTGTAAGGTGCTTTAAAGCTATTTTGAGCGCTTTTATCAGTATAAGAAGCAGGAGCCCTTCTAGTGTGCGACCATCTTCCAGCGTGGTCAGGCTCCGCCTCACATACTAACATTTTAATACATTCAACCAATCGCTAATCGGGTGACTCCAATAATATTTAGACATGTGGTAACCAATGGAATTCAGTGCTTCTGTTCAGGTATATTACGATTTGTACACTGATTATACTGTGTCAATATGTTGGAGCTTAACTGCTATGGTTATGCTTAGGATCCTCCAGAGTGATATACTGAACTTAGTTTCTAGGAGTTTTGCCTTGCTCTACCCTAATATCATATAATAGTAAATGGCTACAGCAAAGTTAGGGAGGCGCTTAACAAATCTATTATGCAGATGGGCGCAATAGAGTTTGTTTCCAGAACTTTTGTAAACATTTAATCAGTGACAGTTAAGATCTTTTCTGGATGTTTGGGAGTTACAAACTCCTTTTCTACCTTAAGCGTTTAAAACATAGCGAGTATAGGATCGCATAATAATTCAATGTATAAGTGGATTATGTCATTTTAAGTATTTGCAGAGTAAAACGGAGGGGAGAAGGGGTGTGTAATGTTGCTGCTTTAGCATCACTAAATAAGAACCTATACGATAAGCAGTTCCAGTTCACACCCTTAGCATGTCCTCTCAATGGACGATTGCGAAGGGTGGGAGGGATGGTAAGGCGTCAGTGCTCGGATTGGCCCATTACAGCTTTTTGGATGTTTAAAAGGCTGCAATACCCGCATTTTCGGCTTCTCATTTTATACTAAACATTGAGAAAGGCCAGTTTTACGGCCGAAACGCTTTTGTTTTAAGTATTTGTTTGTTGTGACACCCCTGGCACCTGAAGCCGACGTGTCCAGTTATCGGCCAGGAAACAGGGGGCTGTTCAACTATTTTATTTATGGTGGTGGGTTGTGATTGGGGGTTTTATGTGTAAATATAATTAAAGGTTAAGTTTTAGCCTGAGCGTACTATTACGTTTGAGCGTGAGTGCTGTAAGCCTCTATCTTTTGCTCTCTCCTGTCTGTGGGAGGGATGTGGTGTTATCTCAAATTGTCACAAGTCGTTGCAGCAGCACAAACCGGCAGGTGGGAACACAGAGCAGCAGAGAAACAGCAGGACATAGTTGATGGTAGACTGCATGCAATCATATTTGCCCTACTATGGGCCAGATTACGAGTGGTGCTCTAACAGTTGCATGCAAGTTATATAAGGTTTATCGCAGCTGTTTGTGCGCGTTTGAAGAAGTATGTGTATTACAAGTTGAAAATAAATGCGTTCGCTCGCGCGCATTTAACGAGTGTTGGGTTAGCACAACTTTATAGCTCTGGTTAACTGTTATGCTTGAATATAAAGTTACACAAAAAAACATTAAAAATACATTTAAAAGTACAGTTACACTCATAATAAGACTAAAAAAATTATTTTAAAAAAATTGCAATAAAAAGTTATAAGGGCTCAAAGATATGAGGACTCAGGTGTTAGGATAAACCCTGCAAAGGGCTTTAACATAGATCTAAAGATGTATATGTATGTATATATGTGTGTGTGTATATATATATATATATATATATATATATATATATGTGTGTGTGTGTGTGTGCATTGGAGCCCTTTGCAGCTGAAAACATGTAAAATCATTTTATGCAATATTCATATTTCATTACGTGTTTAACTGTATTTGTAATGTAAATATTTCCCATTCCAATGTTCTTCACATAGTGAAATATGTTCTATGTATTATTAAATAGACATTTTTATATATATATATATATATATATATATATATATATATCTGTAAATGTATATATATATATATATATATATATAGAGAGAGAGAGAGAGAGAGAGAGAGAGATAGATAGATAGATAGATAGATAGATAGATAAATATATTACCAAAAAAACCTATACATATATAAATATGTATTTAAGAATAAATAGAACATCATTAGAATATCATTAGAAAGCAAAATATTAATATTGCATGTCAGGTAAGCGCACTTGAGAAAATGCAATTTGATTTGCAAGACTTGTTGGGTGTTAAGTTATTTTTTCCATTTTTCGTGCTCTATTGAAGTCTATGGGGTAAATTTATTAAAGTGCGGACGGACATGATACGATGCAGCGGATCATGTCCACCGCTCAGCGAAACTGGCAGAAGTATTCATCCAAGCGTGCCGAAGTCTTCATCCAACCGGGCAGAAGTCTTCATCCAGTCGGCATCTTCTATCTTCATCCATACGGCGCTGAGCAGCTCCATCTTCAAGACATCCGGCGCGGAGCATCCTCTTCTTCCGACGTCTTCTGAACAATGACGTTTTCCTTTAAATGACGTCGCCCAAGGCTGATTGGAATAGCCAATAGAATGCGAGCTCAATCCTATTGGCTGATTGGATCAGCCAATAGGATGAAAGCTCAATCTTATTGGCTGATTGCAACAGCCAATAGGATTTTTTCAACATTAATTCCTATTGGCCGATAGAATTCTATCAGCCAATCGGAATGTAAGGGACAGCATCTTGGATGACGTCATTTAATGGGAAACGTCATTGTTCAGAAGATGTCGGAAGACGAGGATGCTCCGCGCCGGATGTCTTGAAGATGGAGCCGCTCCGCGCCGGATGGATGAAGATAGAAGATGCTGTCTGGATGAAGACTTCTGCCCGGTTGGATGAAGACTTCGGCCCGCTTGGATGAAGACTTCTGCCGGCTTCGCTGAGGACTGAGGACTTCTGCCGCTTCGTTGAGGATGGATGTCGGGTCTTCAAAAACTGTAAGTGGATCTTCAGGGGTTAGTGTTGTTTTTTTTTTAAGGGTTTAATGGGTGGGTATTAATTTTAGATTAGGGGTTTGGGCTGAAAAAGAGCTAAATGCCCTTTTCAGGGCAATGGGGAGCTTAGGTTTTTTAGATAGGTTTTTAGTTGGGGGGATTGGTTGTGTGTGTGGTGGGTTTTACTGTTGGGGGGGAGTTTGTATTTTTATTTACAGATAAAAGAGCTGATTTCTTTGGGGCAATGCCCTGAAAAAAGGCCCTTTTAAGGGCCATTGGTAGTTTATTGTAGGCTAGGGTTTTTTTTATTTGGGGGGGGCTTTTTATGTTGATAAGGCTATTAGATTAGGTGTAATTAGTTTAAATATTTGATCATTTATTTTTTATTTTGTGTAACTTAGTGTTTTTTATTTTTTGTAACTTAGTGTTTTTTATTTTTGTGTAACTTAGTTATTTTTTTTTAACTTTTTAATTTTTTATTGTAGATTTAAATAATTTGAGTAGGGTTAGGTTTTTAAATATATAATATAGTTAATTTAATTTGTAGTTTAATGTAATTTTAGTATAATAGTTAGGGTAGGTTAATTATTAGATTAATATAGTTTAATGTAATTTAAGTATAATAGTTAGGGCAGATTAATTATTAGTTTAATATAGTTTAATGTAATTTTAGTAAAATAGTTAGGGTAGGTTAATTAATAGTTTAATATAGTTTAATGTAATTTTTGTATAATAGTTAGGGTAAGTTAATTAATAGTTTAATATAGTTTATTTTAATTCTAAAGGTAAGTTTAAATTTATTATAAGATAGGGATGAGTTAATATTTAATGTAAAGTTAGCGGATTGTTAGGTTTAGGGGTTAATAGCTTAATTTAGTTTATGGCGATGTGGGGGCTGGCGGTTTAGAGGTTAATAGGTTTAGTAAGTGATCGTGATGTGGGAGGCCAGGGGTTTAGGGGTTTATACATTTATTTATTTGCGGAGGGATCCGGGAGCGGCGGTTTAGGGGTTAATACATTTATTTAGTTGCGGTGGGCTCGGGGAGCAGTGGGATAGGGGTTAATAACTTTATTTAGTTGCGGTGGGCTCCGGGAGCGGCGGAATGGGGGTTAATACTTTTATTTAGTTGCGGCGGGGTCGGGGAGTGGCGGGATAGGGGTTAAACATTTTAGTATAGTGGCGGTGTTTAGTGACAGGGTATAAATAAAGTTGGGAAAAAGCCGAATAGCAGCGAGATTGATGACTGTCAGTTAACAACAGTCCGCTGCTCATCGCCCCATACTTGGTGCGCGGCTTTTTGACAGCTTTTTTGATAAATAAGGAGAACGTATTCAGGTCCGCGGCCGCGATGTTAGGCAAGTGTATTGGTGCCGGCGAATGCAACACAGTTGACGGCTTGATAAGTAGGTCTCCAAGAGTCTAGGAATTTCTGTTTAGAGTCTTGCGAAATTAAAGGGACATTGAATCCAAATTTTTTCTTTCGTGATTCAGATAGACCATGCAATTTTAAGCAACTTTCTAATTTACTCCTATTATCAATCTTTCTTCGTTTTCTTGCTATCTTTATTTGAAAAAGAAGGCATCTAAGCTATTTGTTTGGTTCAGAACCATGGACAGCACTTGTTTATTGGTGGGTGAATTTATCCACCAATCAGCAAGAACAATCCAGGTTGTTCACCAAAAATAGGCCGGCATCTAAACTTACATTCTAGCATTTCGAATAAAGATACCAAGAGAATGAAAAAATGTGATAATAGGAGTAAATTAGAAAGTTGCTTAAAATTGCATGCTCTATCCAAATTACGAA
Organism: Bombina bombina; assembly: GCF_027579735.1. Taxonomy (NCBI): domain Eukaryota; kingdom Metazoa; phylum Chordata; class Amphibia; order Anura; family Bombinatoridae; genus Bombina; species Bombina bombina. The sequence continues at coordinate 874,138,792 of NC_069500.1, forward strand.
AGAAAAAAAATGGGGTTCAGTGTCCCTTTAAGGAAAGCAGTGAGATTTAAATAGTGGAAACATAATACATATTTATTTGTATAGAACTGGTGACTTTCTTTCAATGTAATCTTTTACTAGCTGAGAGACATAAACAAGTCATATGAATAAGTGTATAGTATCAGGATTTCTCATTTCCTTTTTTTCTCCTATTTTACTAACCAATTCAAAAAATTTCAGTTGATTTATTATTAAAACATGTTCAATGAATTACTTTGTTTTTGTGTTAAGTGAAAACAAATACATAATTATTATATGTAAAATAAAACATTCAATGTAACTTAAAAATGTATAAAACAAAAGAAACGGATTTACAGACAGAAGAACAGGCACATAAACAGACAGACAGATGGAGGTATATACAGTATATATTCAAATTTATTTATTTACCTTCTTATAGTAATTGTGTGCCAGTTTGTGACAGAGGTGAACATAAATAATATTTCTCTGTGCTGTAATTTAGTTATTACCATTCCTTTTTTTAATTAAAAACACAAATTAGAACACAGTACTACAAAGGGCTCGATTTATCAAACATATTCTCCTACATTTGCGCCTAAAATCACGCCGTCGTAATTTCTCTCCTATTTCTCATTCCAAAATACGCGTAAAACTGAGCAAATATGACTGCTAAATTCTCGCCCATTACTGTCTCTCGCCTAGGCGACATTTGCGCCAAATAAAGCATTAAAATGCCCTTTTCCGGTCGTATTTTCAACAATACGACCCACTTCTCTCCAAAATATATATTTATCATTATTTTGCGCCGCTGGAGAACCTAAACTTCTTCTACTAATACGACCACTAATGTTCTCCCTAAACACGGAGGAGAACATTCAATTTACTGGTGCACGAAGATTAATTTTTTCCAGATTTTGTCTGCTATTTCTTTAGCAAGGGGCCATGAACGTCGTCCAGATGAACGTATTTTGCCCTTACGTAGACACCAAAGAGTTCCCCGAGTGTTTTTACCACGTTGTGGACTACAGGCATTTTCAGATTACGAGATAAAAAAAAGATTTCGTATTAATAGGGAGAGCATACACAATCTCTATGCTCTTATCCAGAATGATCTTGAGCCACAGACCAGAAGAACAAGGGTAATCCCTGAAATGCTAAAATTATTGGCAGTTTTGCATTTCCTGGCTTCAGGTTCATTTCAGGCTTTGTCCAGTGCTGCACACTGCACATGTTATACAAAACTGTAAAGTTTTTGCATCCTGGTAATGTATTACCTAAATAAGTGACAGACAAAAGGTTAAAGGGACACTGAACACAATTTTTTTCTATCGTGATTCAGATAGAGCATGCAATTTTAAGCAACTTTATAATTTACTCCTATAAACAAATTCTTTTAATTCTCTTGGTGTCTTTATTTGAAATGCAAGAATGTAAGTTTAGATGCCGGCCCATTTTTGGTGAACACACTGTGTTGTTCTTGCTGATTGGTGGATAAATTCACCTACCAATAAAAAAGTGCTTTCCATGGTTCTGAACCAAAAAAATAGCTTAGATGCCTTCTTTTTCAAATAAAGAAAGCAAGAGAACGAAGAAAAATTGATAATAGGAGTAAATTAGAAAGTTGTTTAAAATTGCATGCTCTATCTGAATCATGAAATAAAAAATTTGGGTTCAGTGTCCCTTTAATAAAACACGTTTGTTCAATAATACAGCTTGTTTAACTGCAGTCAAACATATCTTATGCTTTTAAGATCATTATACTTTCACAATTAGAACTCTTATTTATATTAAACTATAACAAATACGTTTAAAAAAAAAATGAATAAGCTTTAAATACACTTTTTAAATCTAATATTTATATACAAATATAATGCTATCATTTATTTGCTATTATGCGCTATAATTATGATCATTTTTAATAATAAATACGTCGCTAAAGTATGACTAATGGAGAGATTTATCAATATCTTAACACATCTCTACTTTGCAAAGTAACGTAAAAATATAACAGATTTAATGATAAATAACGGCGCACATGTGCGCCGTTCCAATGGCGAGATGCCGAGATTTGGGAGGAGAACTGAAAGGAGAACTATAACAAAGTTTGATAAATCGAGCCCAAAGAGGATCAGTATTTTTTACTTTCAAAAAGTGAAACATGGAAGCAGTGTTAATGTACTTTGTGGGTGGCTGTAAATAGAGTACAAATCATTTGTTCAGTAACTGAAGCCTGCTACGCATGACATTTATGATGGGTAAAAAGCAACATAAAAACTGTTACTGTTAAGTCAAGTTATGGAATAGTTTAAGCATTTCATAGAAAAACAGCAACACCAGAACAAGGGGTCATGGTCTTAAAGGGACAGGAAACCCCAAAATTTTCTTTCATGAATTGGATAGAATATAAACTGTTAAACAACTTTCCAAATTAATTCTATTATCGAATTTGCTTCATTATCTTGTTATCCTTTTCTAAAGGAACATTGTTGCGCTGCTGGCAGCTAACTGAACACATCAAGTTAGCCAATCATAAGAGACAAATATGTGCAGGCACTAGTGTAGGATATGCGCGTATTCTTTTTCAACAAGGAATACCAAGAGAACAAAGCACATTGGAAAATAGAAGTGAATTTAAAAATGTCTTAAAATGTCAAGCTCTATCTGATTCATGCTAGTTTAATTTTGACTTTCCTATCCTTTGATTGACAGTTTTCTAGGCAGCCATATGGATCACTGTATAATAGACATGTGCATTTGTTTCGTTACAAATGCCAATTCGTGACAACAAACACAGAAATTTGTTTCACTTTCACAAAACAAATATCCGAACGAATGCACTATCTAATTTAAAAGAAAACAAATATACTGTATACGTATATATATATATAAGGTAAAATACATACCTATAGCACGCTAGAAAACCGTGTTAATCCCTATACTTCTTCATAGAGCTTAGGGTCGTGCTAATAATAGGTAAGACCTCCAGTGGGCTATAGGTAAATCTAAGCCGCCAGCTGATACCTTTTTACCTGCAGTATAGGAATATTTTCATTAGTTTTAACAAAAATGAGTGTAAATGCAACTGAATATTCAGTATTAATTTAGTTTTAAACTAAACAAATACCACATAGTGCAGCAGACGAATATTCTGAAAAAATTATTTTTTAGAATATTTTGTTCTAAATTATTCATTCGAAATGATTTTTTTCGCTAATGCAAAAGTCTACTGAATAGGAAGGTTAAACCAATAAGTGAATGTTGCCATTTTTGGTGAACCAATCAAAATAGTCTGGTGAAACTAATTTTGGTCCTGCCTCTATGGTTTATAATGACTGTGCTAACACATGTCAACCAGAGAAAGAACCGTTAAATAATCATCAGTAATAGGAGAAAGACTCTTTATATTGCTCTATTTTTATATCTAGGAATATTTACTGATGCAAATCCCAGTGTGTAATTGTTAGGGAATATGAATAACCAAATCCATCTTTAAAACCATGTAATTATTATTTAAAAACAAACAACAATTAGTTCCCACACTCATAATACAGTGATTATTTTCCATAGCAATCAGGCACGACAAATCAGAATATAAAATCCATCTGGCCAAAAGGAGACAGCACTCCCCTCAAATTATTACCACTACTTAGAAAGCTTTGATGACATTTAAAGGGACACTAAAGTCAAAATGATTCAGACAGAGCATGCAAGAGACTTTACAAATAACTTCCATTATCTAATTGCACACAGTATTTTATATGCACACATTCTGAGGCACTAGCTGCTTTTGAGAATGTGCAAAGGTTCACAGTGTATGCATATATGAGTCTGTGATTGGCTGATGACTGTCACATGATCCAGGGGACGGCAAATTGATGTAATTTTTTTAATTTGACAGAAAATAATCTACTGTTAATTTATAAATTACATACTTTCCCATACTTTTGTGATTATATATAAATAGGGTTACATCATAAGGCATGTGCGCCCGCCGCCAAATACAAAATCTATTCTCAGTATGCATCAGTTCAACCATCAGTCTGATAATGGGATGCTCTTAAAAGATTGTGAAGGTCAAAATTTTAACTTTCAGATGGAGCATGTAATTAAAACAAAAAAAATATAAAGTATAAATTAAAATTGACTTTGTAATTAGTAGTGTGTATGTGTTTTGACCAATATATGGCAACAAAGTTTGCACTATAACATTGCATATATAACATTGATAATGGAAGGAGTTGCAACATTGTACATTTGTAAAAACATTGTTGCTAACACTGTTGTCATATAGTCAAGGTACATATACACTCCTAGGTCCACCTAGGTATCCCAAGAGAAAAAAGTAAATTTTATAAAACAATAAAATTAGATTTATTTTATTTATATAATCATAAGAGTTTGTGTAACTTTAACTTGAAGTTCATTGCCTTTAAGGTAGAACTTTCTTTGGACTAATGGCACAATTATCTGAAGGTTATTGCTTAAGTGAAATTTTCTACAAAAAATCCATCAGTGTCATAAGATTCTTCATGAGATTAGCTAAAGGCAAATTTTACCTTGATAGCGAATTATTTTAGTAGAAGCGTAATCTACCTTTGCAAAGGCGTGGCAAATATTTCAGTATAGTGCTCAGTAAAATAAGTATTTCAAAATTAAATTGAATTGATACTATAAAAACAGTAATGGAATTGCACATAAGAATAATATTATATATTAATAGTATGCATCAAAATTTGTATTTGTAAAATATGAATTTACATTATTGGCTAAAAAAAAATTCCTTAAAGGGACATAATACTCATATGATAAATCACTTGAAAGTGATGCAGCATAACTGTAAAAAGCTGACAAGAAAATATCACATGAACACCTCTATATAAAAAGGGAAGATATTTACTTCAAAATTTCTTCAACTCACCAAAGTAAGTGCTGTGTGAACAGTTATACTTCAACTGCTCTCCAGCTGCAAGTTGGGGAAAAGAAATAGCCAATCAGAATCAGCAGTGCTGAGGTAATGCTTTGCCTTTGCTATGATCTCATGAGATTTCACTGAAATCTCATGAGATTTCATAGTAAACTTACTTAGATTGAATAGGAAAATAGCATGACTGTACCTACACATTCCAGATGCTCACTCCCTTGCAAGTCATGGGACAAGTAATCCTGATTGTTTGCTTAAAAGGAACACTCAACTCAAAAGTTGTTATTGTTTAAAAAGATAGATAATCCCTTTATTACCCATTCCCCAGTTTTGCACAGTCAACAGGGTTATATTAATATACTTTTTACCTCTGTGATTACCTTGTATCTAAGCCTCTTTTGACAGCCACCTGATCACATGACTTTTTATTTATTATCTATTAGTCCTGAAGCCCGTGTACACGAGCCAAAATCTCCATCCACTTGGATCCCCTCTCTCTCCCTCCTTTCCCTTCCTTGCCGCTCTTAACTTTTTTTTTTCTATAGTGCAGTGGTCCCACCCACTCCTGCCCCCCGCTCGCAACAAACTAATTTCATGTTACACCTGCAGTTCACGCTGAATGTAAGCTGGAATGTTTGTTTTAAAATAAAGAGATAGAAAAAAAATATTTGTGAAACTAGGTATGTATGTAGGTAGGAGGTACTGCATTTCAGAGAGCTTCATTACTATTTACAGAAGTCAGCTCACATCTATCTTGCCAGGACTTTCAGGTTCAGCTCCATTTCTTAGCAAATTCCACAAGGGCTGTCTAAGCGAAAAAAGGCAAAGTTATATTTCTCTCCTTGAGTACAAGTACTCATGCATCACTCAAAGGAATGCTACATTATTATTATTATCATTTTAATAATGTACCACAATTACAATTACAATATAAAACTCTTCTGGGAACAAATAAAAAAAATGTCATGCTCAGAAATACAGAAAACGAAAGGATCATTAAAAAACAGAAGAATTGCATAACTAACTATGCATAATAAAAAATTTCAAAATTTATTTCTTGACAGCACCCCCTGCGTCATGTGACAGAAATCAGCCAATCACAGGTTTATATATGTATACACTGTAAACTCTTGCACATGCTCAGTAGGAGCTGGTGCCTTAGAAAATGTGTGTATATATATATATATATATATATATATATATATATATATATAAGACTGTGCACAATTTGATAATGGAGTAAATCAGAAGGTTTTTTAAAAATGGCATGTTCTGAATAAACCATGAAAGTTTAATTTTGAATTTAGTGTCCCTTTAAAGAGACATGATATAAATAAATTAATATATATATGTACACATATATAAACACTAGCAGAAAAAAATAATCCAAAAGTTCTTGCTCAGAAAATTAATGAATGAAGTTGGATCCAAAATGTTAAAAGCAGCAAAACTTTATTATATGCTCATTAAAAAATAGACAGACTCCATGCAAGGGTACAGGAGCGATAAAAAGAAAGTCTGACCATTCATTTTCTGAGTAAGAACTTTTGGATTATTTTTTCTGCATGTTTTTGTGGAGTACTGGGACTCCATTCCGCTCATACAGTTCTTGATGAAAGGGCCGATTATGCTGCTTTCAGTTAACCAGGAGGAGGAGCCCACTGGGCTTGCTTTGGAGCGGAGTTGAGCTGTGTGTGAGTAGGTTAGAACGTCACGTACATGGAAACGCTACAACGAGGGGTCTGGCATGATACAAGGCTATTCTTTCCAGCAGACAGAAAGATTGCAACAGGATCACGGTAAATACATTGATTCATTACAGACGGTAATCTGGAGGCGTGACCAGCTGGTCAGGGGTCGAGTACTGCTATCTGCGGGTTCCCCGTGACACATGAAAGCTGATATGGTCTAAATCCTATGATACCGGTATGATACTGCTTCTGCCTTTGCTTACCTAACCTGGTGTGACAAGTGAGACTTCCTAGCCTCAGCCCTTAGCCTTGAATTACGGTCTGTACACCTCCCTATTTATAAACATACACTGCACATTGCATATGGTAACAGCTCCTATCCCAAGTGGATATAACACACTGACTTTAAGTTTCTCTGTTCGATATATAAACACTAGTCCTAAAGCCCGTGTACACAGGCCATTTTCTGCAGTGCAGCGGTCCCGCCCACGCCCCCGTCACGCCCGCTCCCACCAGGCCATGTCCTGCTCCCGCCCACACCCTCTCTGCTGTCTGATCCTCACGGCGGTTACTGCTGATCATGCCTTACGGCCAGGTATGTTTGTCTCACGCTGCAGTCTCTACTGCACATGACTGCATCGGACAAACATACCTGGCCTTTTATAATATAAGATGTATATATATATATTTACATATATATCTATATACATACAAATACATCTTTAGCAATTTATATGTATGTGTCTCAATGTTAAAGTCATTTGACAGGCTTTTTATTTTTCTAACACCTGAGATCTCATAACTTTAAGAGCTTATAACTTTTTTGTGCAATCATTTTTTTAAATAATTTTTATAAGACACTGATAATATGAGTGCAACTGTACTTTGTAATGTATTTTTTAAGTGTTTTGTTCAACTTTTTAGTTTTGGAAAACACAACTACAGCTCTGAGATTGCGGTTAGGATTGAAGCGTAAATGGCGATTGCACTAGTGCAATCACGATTTCGCTCCACTTGTAATATCAGCACAATAAAAATGGCTTGCGAAAAGACCCAAAATTAGTGAGAATTCACTTCAGCAACAATAGGTGTGTATAATGTTTACCTTATCCTTTGTTGAGTAGATCTTTCTCTACATTAGTGAATAGGATGTAGATAATAATATGACGTTTCTGTTTAGCAGATCTGTTACCAAGTGATTCTAGATAAATTGCTACTGAGGCACAAAAAAGGAAGAGTATGCTCATAGGTTATAACGTTACTGTTACTGATAATTTATAAGCATGTTTTTCCCCCCATAAAAATGTTGAAAATGAGCCACTCTCATACTGTCATTAATCTAGTGACTTTTACATTCGGCTCATTCAGAAGCACTTGTCACATGATGTGCAAATGACTTCAGGTGAGCAGGCAAATCTGTCACACACACAGCTTGGGAACTATTACAGAGAACATTGGTCTCTGATATTTCAATGTATTTAGTGCACTGGTCTTGCAGGAGCCACAGACCCGTACAAAAGAGCAACTGTAGGAAGTGTTTGCATTACTAAAGGATTCATCTCTGCAATACTGGCAGTAAATGACTGACAGATATATAAACCCCAAAGCAAACATGCTCTGTTACACAGTCATTTCCATTATATAGGATTCTACTTCATAAGAAAAAATGCAAGGCATTTATAAAATATATGTGTGTGTGTGTGTATGTATGTATATATATATATATATAATGTGTGTGTGTGTATTTATGTGTGTGTGTATATATATATATATATATATATATATGTGTGTGTGTGTGTGTGTGTGTGTGTGTTATGTATATGTGTGTGTGTGTGTGTGTGTGTGTTATGTATATGTGTGTGTGTGTGTGTGTGTGTTATGTATATGTGTGTGTGTATATATATATATATATATATATATATATATATATATATATATATATATAGTATAAGTATGTAGCAGAGTGCTTTTATAAATGGAATATATATACACAAATACACACACATATATATATATGTGTGTGTATTTGTGTATATATATTCCATTTATAAAAGCACGCTGCTACATACTTATACTTATTTATAGAAAGGGTTCATGGAACAAACCTCCCCTAGAAGTAGTAGGAACAGATAAGGTAAGGGTATTTAAAGGGACATGAAACCCACATTTTTTTTCTTTCATGATTTAGATAGAGCATGCACTTTTAAACATCTTTCCTATTTACTACTATTATCAAATGTGTTTAATTCTTTTGGTATCCTTTGTTTAAGGAACAGCAATGCACTACTAGTTATGTGCTTGCCTTATTGTAGCCTACACAGCTATCTGCTTGCCTAATTGTAGCCTATATGGCTGACTATCTGCTTTCCTACTTGTAGCCTACACAGCTGACTATTTGTTTGCCTACTTGTAGCCTACACGGCTGACTATCTGTTTGCCTACTTGTAGCCTACACGGCTTACTATCTGCTTGCCCACTTCTAGCCAACATGGCTGACTATCTGCTTGCCTACTTGTAGCCTACATGGCTGATTATCTACTTGCCTACAAATATACATAAAGGATCTCTTTTTACACCTGCATCAGTACACAATTGCTGCTTGAAGGGGATCACCAAACAATCCCTCTGTAATTCAGTGGTGGCTTTAGTAAGTGATGAGTATGTTCTGTTTCCCTATTCTATACTGTAGTACCCTAAAATTATTTTAGGTGCACTGAGTCTGCATTGAGAATGCCTTTTAACATGTCCTGTGCTCTATGCAAAGCAGCGATAAAGCAGGCAGATCAGAAGGTTCAGATAAAATGCATTGCAGGAGAGAATTTTGGTCACTGGGCCTTATATTGGACAATATCACATTAAAACAAAATTTCAGCATGCTTTTTATTGTGTAACTAATTGTTCCAGAAATTATATACCCCATTGGCAGAAAGCTTTAATGAACTCAAAGATTTTTATTTTTCAACGTGATCATAAAATTTCTGTGGCATAAGCATATTACAATGCAAATCTTTTTTTTGTTTTGTTTCAAGCAACTCACATAATGAAAGTGATTTAATTAACCACAGTCTGGCTTTTAGTTATGCAAATACACATTACTCCATTAGATGTCTAACTAAATGGTGTTAAAAGACACTGATGATTACAGTTATGGTGCAATTAGACCGTACACTACAAAATTGGAGGTATGAGAGCTATCTCCAGTTGACGTGCATCAGATTTAGAAGAAAAAGATGTGCAAAGTTTCTTTTCTTTTTTTGTTTTACTTTGGTGCATACAGTACTTAAAGGGACAGTCTACTCCAGAATTTGTATTATTTAAAAAGATAAATAATCCCTTTATTAACAATTCCCCATTTATGCATAACCAACACAATTCTATTAATATACTTTTTACCTCCATGATTACCTTGTATCTAATTCTCTGCAGACTGCCCCCTAATCTCATTTCTTTTGACAGACTTGCATTTTAACCAATTAGTGTGTCTCATAAGTAACAGTACGGGCGTAAGCACAATGTTATCTATATGGCACACATGAACTAACGCCCTCTAGCTGTGAAAACTGTCAAATGCACTGATATAAGAGGCAGCCTTCAAGGGCTAAGAAATTAGCATTTGAGCCTACCTAGGTTTAGCTTTCAACAAAGAAACCAAGAAAACAAAGCAAATTTGATACAAGTAAACTGGAAAGTTGCTTAAAATTGCATGCCCTATCTGAATCACGAAAGTTTAATTTTGTCTAGACATTCCCTTTAAGTGTTACAATTAGGAAAAGCTACTTATAACCTAATTTGCATAAGTGATACCATAGCTTTAAAAAATATAAAACTTTCCATATATTTGAATTCACCTGTCTATATTTTGTTTGTTACAAAAGTATCTTGGAACTACTGTACTATTTGAGACCTATTTCACAAATACACAAATGAGAATTTTTTATACCCAGTTGCGAACAATAGGAGCAAATAGCCATGTTATTATTATAAGTCATGTTATGGTACAGATTTATCATTCTCTGGATAAACAAGGTATCGCATGTAAAACACACCACCACAGCCTCTATTTTAATTTGTTAAATTTTGGGTGGTTTTTATTGCATGAGCAACTTGTAAATCAATCACTCCTGTCAGATCAGTTTGCTGCTTCTTAAATTAGCCACAGTTTCAGAAATTTGTCCCTTGTATAAATCAATGCTACAGAAATTGGCCCAGCATTACACATAAAAAAAAAAAATATTCTTATTGTAATATATAAAGCGATAGTGACTTAAAGGGACGTATAAATTTTTTTTAGCTTCAACTAAAAGACAGTAATTTAAAACGCATTACATTTTTAAAAACTGTTATTTCTGTGCTGACTTAACAAGTTTTTGTACTTGTAGTAGTTTGTCAATGGTTTCTAGTGCAGCAGTAGAATTTGGTTTCTATTAGCCAAGCATCTTACATGCAACAGACAGTATTGTAAGTAAGTTGTGCTCAAATATGATGCACATCCGCTTAAACAGATGTAACTTGTCACTGCATATATTGTTTTCTTTCATTATTGCTTTATACGTTTGTACACAGTCTCTGTGACATATGTAAATTTAAATACAATGTTTATTGGTTTATTCCACAATAAAAAGAAAAACATATGAAAAAAACATGTTATTTAACCATTCACATGAATGATAGCAAATATGTGCCTACAAATTCCCAATAAACTTATATTTAAAGGGACAGTGTATTATAAAACTTAATTGCCTTTAATGGGTTTCCAATGACTTGTTATATCAGCTGAAGAGTAGAAGATGAATGGGAATTTGTTCATTTAGATTTATTTTTGAATATGAACTAGCTGGTATTGGTCTTTATAACCACAACCAATTAAAATGGGTTGAGCTGGCAGGGATATCAATTCTCCTTACAATATCATTCTTTATACACACACACACACAAAGCCCCATTATGTTATCTCTGTGTGTATACTTTGTATACAATTGTAAATCAGTACCTATCTCTATGACCCCCCCCCCCCACACTATGACCCCCCCACTAGGAGTGTAATTTATTCTCCTGTTTTTTCCATAGCGAATACTTAAGTATTGAAATGCTCAGTATAGGAGGGGATATTACAGGCAAATGCAGCTATTTCAAATGACACAATAAAATTAAATAAGTTATTTCTAATCAATTGAGTATACTCCAGCAGGTAAATTAGATAATTTGTAACATATCGAGGAGGAGAATATTTTGGAGTACACTGTCCCTTTAACTGTTACTAATTAAATAGTGCATACATTTCACCTCAGTGACAGAATAGCCATCTGTATTCCTGACATGAGAATATCTTGCAATGTGCAAAAAACAAACTAAAAGGATCTAGCAATACAAAATTGTGACAGCGCAACAGAACCGTTATAGAAATGTGTTTGAATGTGATTTTGCAGGAAACATCTGTATTAACAATTAATACGTAATTATTCATTCAACAGGACTATCATATTAAATAAACTTGGGTAAAGTTAAAGATAAAGTTAGCAATACTTTTCTTGAATAACTTTATTTAAAAGATTCTCTTTTAACCATTTTATTTTTATGCCACAGCACTGATATGGAGTGCAAACCTTTTTTAAAAACCACACAAAAAAAACGTAAAAAAATAAAATGGTAACATTTTTTATAATCGTATCCTAAAAAATATATACTGTATATATTTTTTTAACATGTTTTACTAACATTACTCAAAAAAATAACCCCCTTTCTAACAAGTAATAATTAATGATAACAAACAAATGGTGCCTAAAAATAGAATATTTTACACCAGCAAATGTTTTAAGAAATACATGTAGAAAAATATAACACATAGATTAGTAGACATAGACAGAGAATAGAGGGACTAGGAATAAAAAAAAGATATTTCTTACCTTTTATTCCAAAAGTCAGAATTCTGTAACTTCCTTGGAGTTAAGGGGAATCAGAGCTTCATATTAAAATCTGATAAAAAAAGAAGAAATATCTGCACTGTAAGCATCAGTCTTCCAAATCAGGTATCACACAGTCCTGGGCTTATAGACAAAGATCTTCTGATATGTATCAAGGACAGTTTTACAAAAAAAGACCTATATGTCCATCTGCTTTAAAAAGTCTGGAGGCAATAGTTTAAAAAGAAGGAATTTCATTTCTATTCACAATATTGCTTTCAAAATATGTTTTTTCCCTATTGGCAGGAGACAATAATCAAAACACGTTAAAGTAAAAAATATGCAAAAATCAGCTTTCATACAAGACGTCTCTGGCCAGTAGCTTGTGCTGTCTTGAAAAGTATTTGTTAAAGTATCACTTCCCTGCTAAATGCTTTGCTTATAGATTCAGCCAAGGACAAGCAATAAAAAAAAAAAAAAAGACTCCAGTTGATTTGTATGGCATTTTGACAACAAACAATCATACTTGCAAGAAAATTAATAGACTGTGCTAGTTTAAAATAATATATATATTTTTTTAAATATTCTTTCTTCTTTGACTTTTCCCAGAAGGGTGAAGAAGGAATTTGCAAACCTTAAATCCACCGGGCAGGTTTGGGAAGAATTAAAAAAGCAACTCTTTCTATTGCGTCAAAGACTTCTCTGTGCAAGAGAAAACAGTGAACAAGTGAGTTATTAAACTGACTGAAGACAGCTTTTCAATGCTCTCTGCATCTTCTCTCAATGCTAGCTGGGAGTCTGTCCTGGGAGTCTGTCCTATTAACTGTACAGGGCAGCTGTACCGCAGTCACAGTCCTATACAGACAAGTAGACATGAAAATATGGGGAACACAAATTCCTAGTTTATTTTCTGCAAAGCGTTAAAATTCTAAACTGGAAACTGAGTGACACCTTTAGTAAGACTTATTACAGAAAGAATGTTTGCCAAATAATATTCTTTGAAGGTCAATTCAGTTGTCAAAATTGTATTATTTTATTTAAAAAAAAAAAAAAATCTAAAATCTTATTTTGTATCCTGTATATAAATAATTTTACTTTTTATTGTGTTAAATTATAAACTATTAAGACATTGTTCTGTTCCTTAGCATTTGTATGGCTTCTCCATCACCAACACTAGTAATATGTTCAATATTTCTGTACAGTTTGTGATCGCTTTGCTTTTTTTATTTTTATATTACATGTTTTCAAATCACCTTTATGTGTTTTTATTTTTCATTTGAAGGTATAAAATTGATAGGTCAATGTGTCTATTATTCATTTAAATTTACACATTTGATTTTGGCTCATATCAGAAAACATTAAAGGGACACTGAACCCAAATTTTTTTCTTTTGTCATTCAGATAGACCATGCAATTTTAAGCAACATTCTAATTTACTCCTATTATCAATTTGTCTTTGTTCTCTTGCTATCTTTATTTGAAAAAGAAGGCAGGTAAGGTTTTTTTTTGGTTCAGAACTCTGGACAGCACTTTTTTATTGGTGGATGAATGTATCCACCAATCAGCAAGGACAACCCAGGTTGTTCACAAAAAATGGGCCGGCATCTAAACTTACATTCTTGCATTTCAAATAAAGATACCAAGAGAATGAAGAACATTTGATAATAGGAGTAAATTAGAAAGTTGCTTAAAATGTCATGCTCTGTCTGAATCACAAAAGAAAACATTTGGATTCAGTGTCCCTTTAATTGTTAAAAAAATATTTTTGTATTTTAATTTTTAATTTGAAAGTATTAAACAGATAGGTCAATGTGTGCTTATAATTAATTTCAATTTACACATTTTGATTTTGGCTCATCTCAGAAAACATACATTTTTCAAAGAAACCTTTTTGTATTTTTAATTTGCAAGTATAAAATAGATAGGTCAGTGTGTCTTTATTATTCGTTTCAATCTCCATATTTTGATTTTGGCTCAACTAAAAAAAACTATTACTTCATTGAAGCATGTACTTTATTTTCCTCATTATCTGTGATTATTTTTGGTTGGAAAACATATTTTAACAAATGTTTTGCTTGTTAGATAAAGCTGCTTTACTTAGTTTATGGTTTTGCTCTAGAGAGCATGCAGAGAGGGTCAATAATATTTTTTTCACATTTGCTCTAATAAAATAAATGACACATTAAAAATATATATACTGTATATAACACTATGTATCACTGACATCAATTTAATATTAACTGAAATAATAGTGATTAAATATCATAAACAACGTAAACACACTTTGGGCTCCATGTACTAAGCGGCGGGCGGACAGCTTCTCAACTCGCAAATATGCGTACCTGCCCCGCAAAGGCTCCGGAGCAGCTTTCGCTTCTTCGCACATGGAGCCCTTTGGATTTATCAATAAAATAAAGAGAAATTACACACACACACTCAATACACTGACATTCAAAAAAATATCAGTACTGCCCCTTTTCATCATAAACTCCAAAAAGTTTTCTTTCATGATTCAGATAGATTTTACAATTTTATACTACTTTCCAATTTACTTCTGAGATCAATTTGCTTCATTCTCTTGGTATCTTTTATTGATGAAACAGCAATGCATTCCTGAGAGCTAGCTGAACAAATTTGTAAGCCAATAACAATGGGCTTACAAGTTCAGCCACCAATCAGCAGCTAGCTCCAAGTCCCTGATCCTATCTAGATATGCTTTTCAACAAAGGATACCAAGAGAATGAAGCAAATTAGATACAAGAAGTAAATTGGAAAGTTGTTTAAAATTGTATGATCGATCTAATTCATGAAAGAAAAAATTTGGACTTCATGTCCCTTTAAGTATCCCATCAAAGGTTCAACCAGAGGTTTAGTCATCAGTGAATTAAGCTAAGCACTTACTACTCAGATTCTTTAGAACAGCATGAAATTCTAAAAGTATTGAATCAAATCCACAGTAGAAGGCATTCCCCCAGCCTCTGAAGAGAATTTGGGGGAAATGCAGTATTTTTATTTCAAGGTAAAGTGCAGAAAAAGCAAGCAAAATAAACGTGGGAAATATTGTGAATTAGTTAAGATACAGAATTAAATATTTTAGGGTGAATTTAATCTCCCTCTTGATTGACAATTGGAAATTCTGATAAATCAAATTTTCTGAACATCACCAGGTGTTTTAATAAGAGGTAGTAGTAGGTTTGGTGGGTTTGTGCAAAATATCTGTTGTTGGTATGCATGCGCATTATGCATATAATGGCCCAAGAGGTTCTACTGTCCAAAAAGGAGGAGCCACTTTTTGAGTATGATGCCAGCAACATGAGTGTAAAGTTAATATCTATTCAAGGTCTCCCTTAAGATGTGTCAGACTGAGCATGGGAACAAATCAGCAATGGTATTCCTATTCACCAGACACTTTTCCAGCAGCTATTTGCAGGAATACTGGACATCCTTGACCTCTTGAAAACCCATTTTGGATTGATTTAAGCTAAATATTTTGTTTTCTAAGTTAAATTTCCTGTTAATGCCAAGTTATTCCTTCCTTTAATTAAAAAGTTAAAACCTTGCTCAAATCATACTTTTGCACTATGAAATTCATTCTCAAATTAAATATTATTAGAATAAAAATTAGTGATCGCAATGAAGAGTTTTGATGTTTAAACATGCTAATTAAACAATTACACAGTCAACACCAGAATGGTTATTGTTTAAAAAGATAGATAATCCCTTTATTACCCATTCCCCAGTTTTGCATAACCAACACAGTTATATAAATACACTTTTTACCTCTGTAATTATCTTGTATCTTAGCCTCTGCAGACTGCCCCCTTATTTCAGTTCTTTTGACAGACTTGCTTTTTAGCCAATCAGTGCTCACTCCAGGGTAACTTCACGTGCATGAGCTCTATGTTATCTATATGGAACACATGAACTAATGCCCTCTAGTGGTCAAAATGCATTCAGATTAGAGGAAGTCTTCAAGGTCTAAGAAATTAGCATATGAACCTCCTAGAATTAGCTTTCAACTAAGAATACCAAGAGAACAAAGCAAAATTGGTGATAAAAGTAAATTGAAAAGTTGTTTAAAATTACATTCCCTCCCTATTTAAATCATGAAAGTTTTTTTGGGACTTGCCTGTCCCTTTAAGGAAGTTGATTATAATCAGTAACATTATTAATTACACACATGTCCTGAACTGCTTATAATGGTTAAAAGACATGAACAACAACATTAAAGTCTCATAGTTAAAAAGAGCAGGCAATTTTAACAGACATTTCAATTTAAATGGTTTTAAATTGACTTTGTTCTCTTGTAATCCTTTTTTGAAAAGAATACCTAGGTAGACTCAGGATCAGCAATGCACCACTGGGAAGCAGAAACTACTTGGTGAGTGGTGCTACACACATATGGCTCTAGTCATTGGCTTACCAGATGTGTTCAGCTAGGTCCCAGTAGTGTATTGCTGCTCTAGATCTGACTTTAACTATGTGTTTAACTCCTTTGCAGGGGTTAAACACATAGGAGTTGATTACAATCTTTTAGAAAATGTATCAAATTTAATAGTGAATTTAGTAGAGGAATCATAGGATTATCTCTCCTAATTGATGGGAATTTACCCCAGAATTATAGGCAAGCAACAGTGCAATAATACTTTTTGCATTTTTATGTCCCTTTAAATGTAAAAATGTGATAAAAAAAATTAGGCAGCTATCGTTAGCACTGAATTAATCAGCTTTAATGTGTATGACACAATCCTTGAGAAAATACCATTTAAAACCCTGCAATACAGACTTTATCATTAGATCATACAGGCTCTTCTAATAGATTAGAACCACTTAGAAACTAAGCAAAAAATAATGCAAGCACTCATACTTTTTATGTATGGATACATTTAAGGGGGAGTGTTGTTCCTAATAGAAGGCCTCAATTCTGCAGGTCTGTAACCCAAATACTTATACTTTTTATATATATATATATATATATATATATATATATATATATATATATATATATTAGAAAAGAATATGAAAATTGTTAGACATGTCTGTTCACATTAGGTTAGTCTAGGTAATTTGCCTTAAAGGGATACTGAACCCAATTTTTTTTCTTTCATGACTATGATAGAGCATGTAATTTTAGGCAACTTTCTAATTTACTTCTATTATCATTTTTTCTTCGTTCTCTTGCTATCTTTATTTGAAAAAGAAGGCATCTAAGCTAAGGAGCCAGCAAATTTTTGATTCAGACCATGGACAGCACTTGTTTAATGGTGCTGTCTAATCAGCAAGGACAATCCAGGTTGTTCACCAAAATGGGCTGGCATCTAAACTTACATTCTTGCTTTTTAAATAAACATACTAAGAGAATGAAGAAAATTTGATAATAGGAGTTAATTAGAAAGTTGCTTAAAATTGCTTCCTCTATCTGAATCACAAAAGAAAAAAATTTGGGTTCAGTGTCCCTTTAAAGGGGCATGAAACCCAAAACATTTATTTAATAGATCACATAGAGGACGCAATTTTAAACAACTTTCTATTTTACTTCTATTATTCCATTTTCTTGTTTCTCTTAGTATCTTTTATTGAAAACAGGGATGTCAGCTCAGATGTGTGCACATGTCGGGAGCATTAAATGGCAGCAGTAAGATTGTTATTCATGTGCAAGAGCACTAGAGGGCAGCATTATTTTCTGCCATATAGTGATCCAGTTGCCTACCTAGGTATCTCTTCAACAAAGAATATCATGGGAACGAACACATTTCATAATAAAAGTAAATTGGAAACTGGTTTAATGTTGTATGCTCTGTCTTAATCACAAAAGAAAATGTTTGGGTTTCATATTCCTTTAAGATAAGTTTACTATATAATAAAAAAAGCATGACTCAAGTATACATAATGGGCCAGATGACGAGTGGAGTGCAAACGTTTGTGCCCCAGCGAAAAGGGGTTTATCACGGGTTTTTGTGCTCGTCGGGCTTACCACTCGTGTATTTGGTTACTGTGTCTTCAGAGCTCTGACTTACTTTTTCTCAAAACTAAAAACTTGCACAAAACACATCAAAAATACATTACAAAGTATAGTTACACTCATAATAACACCATCTAATTCAAAAAATTATTCACAAAAAAATATTGCACAAAAAAAGTTAAAAGGGCTCAAAGATAGGAGGTCTCAAGTGTTAAAAAAAAGCCACTTGGCTGCCTTTTTTTTTCTACCATAGAGATACATACATATACAAGTCTAAAGATGAATATGTATGTATGTGTATATATTTATATAAATATATATATATATACAGTATATACACACACATATATGTATATATATATATATATATATATATATATATATATATATATATATGTGTGTGTGTGTGTACATATGTATTTATATGTGTATTTATGTATTCACATACATATATACACATATAAACACATAAATATATATGTACATATATATTGACATATATATAAGTGCATTGGAGCCCTTTGCCGTTAAGTAGATTAAAACATGAAAAAACATATTTGTATTTAATAAAGGTTTTAACTATTTATTTACTGTAAATATTTTACATTCCAATATTCTACACATAGCAGAATATGTTCTATGTATTTCTAAATATATATTCCTATATATATATATATATCTGTATATATCTATACCTACATATAATCATATATATTGTACCAAAAAAACATCATATATATATATATATATATATATATATATATAGAAAATATGTATTTAAGAATAAATAGAACATATTCTTCTATGTGAAGAATATTGGAATGTGAAATATTCATATTTTCATGTCGGGTTAGTGCACATGAGAATATGCAAACTGGTTTGCATGAGAGTGGGGTGTTACGTTTTTCCTTTTTTTTTCTCAATTGACTTCTATGGGGGAAAACGTATACGTGCATGTGATATTTTAGCTTCGGCTTTTTGCGCTCGTCGGGTTAGCGCTTGAACGAAAACAGTTTACTTTCAACTCGTAATACCAGCGCAACCCGATGAGTGCAAAAAGCTTACTTCTAGCGCTCCACTCGTAATCTGGCTCAATATGCATAATGTTAAGATTTGTGATATTTACATGCTTTTAGTTTGATTACATTATAACTTTTTTTTTTGAGTTTTGCACAATTCAAATAAGAGCAACATTGCTAAAAAGACAATTTAAGTAAATTCCTTTGCAAAACATTTCAATGTTATTTGGAACCTTTCTATTCAAAGTAGAAAAAACTCTGACTTTAACCCAAACTCCAAAGAATAGAATGTCACAGTCATGATTAGAAATTACGTCAAGAAAAAAGACAGGATCAGACTTTTTCTGCAACAAAATGTGCCAGATATGTGTGGTTAGCTCAGTGGTTGAAATGTACACTTAACACAATCACTTACTTGTGCAACTTTATAAAACTGTATTTTTCATACCATAGAGCAGTAATTCTGCATAGTTGCTACCTCTAACATTTTGTTTCTTAAAGAAAATTCAAAAGTACACTGAATTCTACTTATCAAGCGCTTGGCAAAAAAAAGTAAAAAAACAACAAACACTCCAAAACATTATTATGGGTGTGTATATATATATATATATATATATATACATTCATATGTATGTATGTATCCATTTATGTGTGTGTGTATAAAATTCACCAGCGCTATCATATGTTTTTTTACTACCTCTGTGCATCATTTCCCTGTTAAATTTATTTTTTAATACAAGAAAATGTAGTTTTTTTTTGTTATTTTATATGATTGGTGCTGACAAATGTTATATTTATTTTAGTATTTTGAGATCTTAGAATTAGTGGAGGTCTTTCTGTTTCTACGTACACAATTATTCTTTCAGGGATTATAAAAGTGGACATAAGAGCTCTTTCATGCAATTGGAGGTTTTAATGATACTGAATGGGAATTTGATATGATACCTTTTCAATACCCAATAATGATGGTGAAAGTGTGAAAACACAGTCTCAGACAGTCACCAATATTTATAATATTATAAACGAAAATGATTAAAACGGTATAAATGGGAAATTTCAAGTTTTAAAAAGTAGCCAAAATGACCTTGAGGTCTTTACGTATAAAAAGAAACCAGGTTCTAATTTAAATGATCCCTTATTAGTAGATTTTAAAGCTTAATGGGAGGAGTTTGCAAGTGATTGCCGGACAGATAGTTCAGCATCCAAAGGTACTGTGGCTGAGCTCTGTAGCAACCCAAAGGTTGTAGGTTCGATCCCTGGCGAGGTCCACTCAGCCTTTCATCCTTCTGAGGTCGATAAAATGAGCAGCGCCTTGAGACCCTTACGGGTGATTAGCCGTGCATTATAAGTACCCAATACATACATTGTTCATTAAACTGGACGAATCTAATGCTTAATAAAAAAAACACAAGAAACAAAAGAAGCAAAGAAGTTGTTTAAACAAAGGGAAGGGCACTAATTAATACAATAGATGAATTGATTTGACAAGAAAGAAGATAAGGAAAATTTATGAAAATATAAAATACAGTAAAAAAACAGAATTTATGCTTACCTGATAAATTACATTCTCCAACGGTGTGTCCGGTCCACGGCGTCATCCTTACTTGTGGGAATATCTCTTCCCCAACAGGAAATGGCAAAGAGTCCCAGCAAAGCTGGCCATATAGTCCCTCCTAGGCTCCGCTCACCCCAGTCATTCGACCGACGGACAGGAGGAAAAATATAGGAGAAACCATATGGTACCGTGGTGACTGTAGTTAGAGAAAATAATTCATCAGACCTGATTAAAAAACCAGGGCGGGCCGTGGACCGGACACACCGTTGGACAAAGTAATTTATCAGGTAAGCATAAATTCTGTTTTCTCCAACATTGGTGTGTCCGGTCCACGGCGTCATCCTTACTTGTGGGAACCAATACCAAAGCTTTAGGACACGGATGAAGGGAGGGAGCAAATCAGGTTACCTAAACGGAAGGCACCACGGCTTGCAAAACCTTTCTCCCAAAAATAGCCTCCGAAGAAGCAAAAGTATCAAATTTGTAAAATTTGGCAAAAGTGTGCAGTGAAGACCAAGTCGCTGCCTTACATATCTGATCAACAGAAGCCTCGTTCTTGAAGGCCCATGTGGAAGCCACAGCCCTAGTGGAGAGAGCTGTGATTCTTTCAGGAGGCTGCCGTCCGGCAGTCTCGTAAGCCAATCGGATGATGCTTTTAAGCCAAAAGGAAAGAGAGGTAGAAGTCGCTTTTTGACCTCTCCTTTTACCAGAATAGACGACAAACAGAGAAGATGTTTGTCTGAAATCTTTTGTAGCTTCTAAATAGAATTTTAGAGCACGGACTACGTCCAAATTGTGTAACAAATGTTCCTTCTTTGAAACTGGATTCGGACACAAAGAAGGTACAACTATCTCCTGGTTAATATTTTTGTTAGAAACAACCTTTGGAAGGAAACCAGGCTTAGTACGCAAAACCACCTTATCTGCATGGAACACCAGATAGGGCGGAGAACACTGCAGAGCAGATAACTCTGAAACTCTTCTAGCAGAAGAAATAGCAACCAAAAACAAAACTTTCCAAGATAACAACTTAATATCTATGGAATGTAGAGGTTCAAACGGAACCCCTTGAAGAACTGAAAGAACTAGATTTAAACTCCAGGGAGGAGTCAAAGGTCTGTAAACAGGCTTGATCCTAACCAGAGCCTGAACAAATTCTTGAACATCTGGCATAGCTGCCAGTCGTTTGTGTAGTAAGACAGATAAAGCAGAAATCTGTCCCTTTAGAGAACTCGCAGATAATCCTTTATCCAAACCTTCTTGCAGAAAGGAAACAATCTTTGGAATTTTTACCTTATTCCAAGGGAATCCCTTGGATTCACACCAGCAGATATATATTTTCCATATTTTATGGTAAATCTTTCTAGTTACCGGTTTTCTGGCCTGAACCAGAGTATCAATCACCGAATCTGAAAACCCACGCTTTGATAGAATCAAGCGTTCAATCTCCAAGCCGTCAGCTGGAGGGAGACCAGATTTGGATGTTCGAATGGACCCTGAACAAGAAGGTCCTGTCTCAAAGGTAGCTTCCATGGTGGAACCGATGACATATTCACCAGGTCTGCATACCAAGTCCTGCGTGGCCACGCAGGTGCTATCAAGATCACTGAGACCCTCTCCTGTTTGATCCTGGCTACCAGCCTGGGAATGAGAGGAAACGGTGGGAACACATAAGCTAGGTTGAAGATCCAAGGCGCTACTAGTGCATCCACTAGAGTCGCCTTGGGATCCCTGGATCTGGACCCGTAGCAAGGAACCTTGAAGTTCTGACGAGACGCCATCAGATCCATGTCTGGAATGCCCCATAATTGAGTCAACTGGGCAAAAATCTCCGGATGGAGTTCCCACTCCCCCGGATGGAATGTGTGACGACTCAGATAATCCGCTTCCCAGTTTTCCACACCTGGGATGTGGATCGCAGATAGATGGCAGGAGTGATTCTCCGCCCATTGTATTATTTTGGTTACTTCTTTCATCGCCAGGGAACTCCTTGTTCCCCCCTGATGATTGATATACGCAACAGTCGTCATGTTGTCTGATTGGAATCTTATGAATCTGGCCTTTGCAAGCTGAGGCCAAGCCCTGAGAGCATTGAATATCGCTCTTAGTTCCAGAATGTTTATCGGGAGAAGAGACTCTTTCCGAGACCATAGTCCCTGAGCTTTCAGGGATTCCCAGACCGCACCCCAGCCCACTAGACTGGCGTCGGTCGTGACAATGACCCACTCTGGTCTGCGGAAGCTCATTCCCTGGTATAGGTGGTCCAGGGATATCCACCAACGGAGTGAATCTCTGGTTTTCTGATCTACTTGAATCACTGGAGACAAGTCTGTATAGTCCCCATTCAGCATGCACAGTTGTAATGGTCTTAGATGAATTAGCGCAAAAGGAACTATGTCCATTGCTGCAACCATCAACCCTACTACTTCCATGCACTGAGCTATGGAAGGACGTGGAACAGAATGAAGAACTTGACAAGCGCTTAGAAGTTTTGACTTTCTGACATCTATCAGAAAGATCCTCATTTCTAAGGAATCTATTATTGTTCCCAGGAAGGGAACTCTTGTTGACGGAGACAGAGAACTTTTTTCTATGTTCACCTTCCATCCGTGAGATCTGAGAAAGACCAGAACGATGTCTGTATGAGCCTTTGCTTTTGAAAGGGACGACGCTTGTTTTAGAATGTCGTCCAAGTATGGTACTACTGCAATGCCCCTCGGTCTTAGAACCGCTAGAAGGGACCCGAGTACCTTTGTGAAAATCCTTGGAGCAGTGGCTAATCTGAATGGGAGGGCCACAAACTGGTAATGTTTGTCCAGAAAGGCGAACCTTAGGAACTGATGATGTTCTTTGTGGATAGGAATATGTAGGTACGCATCCTTTAGATCCACGTTAGTCATAAATTGACCTTCCTGGATAGTGGGTAGAATCGTTTGAATGGTTTCCCGGATCGGGGGCTACTCTTTCATGCTGTTTTGTTAGCGGTAGCAGGCTTCTTGGTCTGCTTACCCTTGTTCCAGCCTTGCATCGGTTTCCAGGCTGGTTTGGACTGTGAGGCATTACCCTCTTGCTTAGAGGATGCAGAATTAGAGGCCGGTCCGTTCCTGAAATTACGAAAGGAACGAAAATTAGACTTATTCTTGGCCTTGAAAGGCCTATCTTGTGGGAGGGCGTGGCCCTTTCCCCCAGTGATGTCTGAGATAATCTCTTTCAATTCTGGTCCAAAGAGAGTTTTACCCTTGAAGGGGATGTTAAGCAATTTTGTCTTGGATGATACATCCGCTGACCAAGACTTTAGCCAAAGCGCTCTGCGCGCCACAATTGCAAACCCTGAATTTTTCGCCGCTAATCTAGCTAATTGCAAAGCGGCATCTAAAATAAAAGAGTTAGCCAACTTAAGTGCGTGAACTCTGTCCATAACCTCCTCATATGGAGTCTCTCTACTGAGTGACTTTTCTAGTTCCTCGAACTAGAACCACGCTGCTGTAGTGACAGGAACAATGCACGAAATGGGTTGTAGAAGGTAACCTTGCTGTACAAACATCTTTTTAAGCAAACCTTCCAATTTTTTATCCATAGTATCTTTGAAAGCACAACTATCTTCGATAGGAATAGTAGTGCGCTTGTTTAGAGTAGAAACTGCCCCCTCGACCTTAGGGACTGTCTGCCATAAGTCCTTTCTGGGGTCGACCATAGGAAATAATTTCTTAAATATAGGAGGGGGAACAAAAGGTATGCCGGGCTTCTCCCACTCCTTATTCACTATGTCCGCCACCTGCTTGGGTATAGGAAAAGCGTCGGGGTGCACCGGAACCTCTAGGAACTTGTCCATCTTGCATAATTTTTCTGGAATGACCAAGTTGTCACAATCATCCAGAGTAGATAACACCTCCTTAAGCAGTGCACGGAGATGTTCTAATTTAAATTTAAATGTCACAACATCAGGTTCAGCCTGTTGAGAATTTTTTTCTGAATCTGAAATTTCCCCATCTGACAAAACCTCCCTCATGGCCCCTTCAGATTGGTGTGAGGGTATGACAGAACAATTATCATCAGCGCCCTCCTGCTCTTCAGTGTTTAAAACAGAGCAATAGCGCTTTCTCTGATATGCAGGCATTTTGGATAAAATATTTGCTATGGAGTTATCCATTACAGCCGTCAATTGTTGAATGGTAATAAGCATTGGCGCGCTAGAAGTACTAGGGGCCTCCTGCGTGGGCAAAACTGGCGTAGACACAGAAGGAGATGATGTAGAACCATGTCTACTCCCTTCATCTGAGGAATCATCTTGGGCAATTTCATTATTTGTGGCAGTACTGTCCTTACTTTGTTTGGACGCTATGGCACAATTATCACACAATTTTGAAGGGGGAGACACATTGGCTTTCATAAATATAGAACATAGCTTATCTGAAGGCACAGACATGTTAAACAGGCTTAAACTTGTCAATAAAGCACAAAAACCGTTTTAAAACAAAACCGTTACTGTCTCTTTAAATTTTAAACAGAGCACACTTTATTACTGAATGTGTGAAAATATATGAAGGAATTGTTTACCAAAATTTCACCACAGTGTCTTAAAGCATTAAAAGTATTGCACACCAATTTTCAGAGCTTTAACCCTTAAAATAACGAAACCGGAGCCGGTTACAGATTTAACCCCTATACAGTCCCAGCTACAGCCTTTGCTGTGACTTTACCAAGCCCAGAGGGGAATACGATACCAAATGACGCCTTCTAGGAACTTTTCCAACTACTCTCAGGTTCTCACACATGCATCTGCATGTCTTGCACTCAAAAACAACTGCGCAGTAAAGGCGCGAAAATGAGGCTCAGCCTACAACTGGGAAGGCCCTTCCTGACTGGAAAAAGTGTCTAACATAGTGCCTGACGTTAAAGTTTATAAGTGTGAATTATCAGCATAAACATGTATAAAATGTCCAAATAAAGTAATCGATTTAGCCCATAAAAGTGTCTACCAGTTTTATAGCCCATATTAAGCCCTTTATTCTGTTTGAGACTAAGAAAATGGCTTACCGGTCCCCATGAGGGGAAATGACAGCCTTCCAGCATTACACAGTCTTGTTAGAAATATGGCTAGTCATACCTTAAGCAGAAAAGTCTGCTAACTGTTTCCCCCAACTGAAGTTACTTCATCTCAACAGTCCTATGTGGAAACAGCAATCGATTTTAGTTACTGTCTGCTAAAATCATCTTCCTCTCACAAACAGAAATCTTCATCTTTTTCTGTTTCAGAGTAAATAGTACATACCAGCACTATTTTAAAATAACAAACTCTTGATAGTAGAATAAAAAAACTACAACTAAACACCACATACTCTTAACCATCTCCGTGGAGATGTTGCCTGTGCAACGGCAAAGAGAATCACTGGGGTGGGCGGAGCCTAGGAGGGACTATATGGCCAGCTTTGCTGGGACTCTTTGCCATTTCCTGTTGGGGAAGAGATATTCCCACAAGTAAGGATGACGCCGTGGACCGGACACACCAATGTTGGAGAAATTTCAAAGAGATTGGGGTGACTAAGGAAAAATATATATGATTACTCATTAAGATTTACAAATAGTTCTGAATCTGAATTTTCAGAGAGTGAAGGTCAGATGACAAGACATATAGGAGGCAAGGAAGATGAAAACAAGATGAGGAGGAAAGAAACATAACGGAGAATCCTATAGAAAGAGGAACAAGACCCCAAAATTCAGAAATAGAAAATGATAAACAAGTAGTGAATCTATCCAACAGGACTTTAACACAAACTGAGATCTAGTTTTATAGAAAAGTCTACATTTTTTAAATTCTACTGATAATTTTAATTTGGATAACGTTTAAAATCTATTTGCTAGAAAAAAAATATTCATAAAAAAAGTACATCAAGGGAATAAAATACTTGAGAATGAATAATTGGATATAAATGATAGGGTAACACTACAGCAATTAAATTAACTTAGTATGGAAGGTGACCCAAAGATAAATTAATTGGGGATCGGACATACTAGTTTAAAATATAATTCTACCTTTATGCCATTTTTATCTACTATTCCTAGTGTAGAAAATACTGCAAAATGAATGGAAATTATTTGGAGGATTTAGAAGTGGCTTTAGAGACAATTTAAACCCTGATTTAAAGGGACATAAAACAAGTTGGGATAGAGACAAAATATAATAATATGTACTTTAATTACTTTACCTAAAAAACATAATTTATGCTTACCTGATAAATTTATTTCTCTTGTAGTGTGTTCAGTCCACGGGTCATCCATTACTTATGGGATATATTCTCCTTCCCAACAGGAAGTTGCAAGAGGATCACCCAAGCAGAGCTGCTATATAGCTCCTCCCCTCACATGTCATATCCAGTCATTCGACCGAAACAAGACGAGAAAGGAAAAACTATAGGGTGCAGTGGTGACTGGAGTTTTAATTAAAATTTAGAACTGCCTCAAAAAAAGACAGGGCGGGCCGTGGACTGAACACACTACAAGAGAAATAAATTTATCAGGTAAGCATAAATTATGTTTTCTCTTGTTAAGTGTGTTCAGTCCACGGGTCATCCATTACTTATGGGATACCAATACCAAAGCTAAAGTACACAGATGATGGGAGGGACAAGGCAGGAACCTTAAACAGAAGGAACCACTGCCTGTAGAACCTTTCTCCCAAAAACAGCCTCCGAAGAAGCAAAAGTGTCAAATTTGTAAAATTTTGAAAAGGTATGAAGTGAAGACCAAGTTGCAGCCTTGCAAATCTGTTCAACAGAGGCCTCATTCTTAAAGGCCCAGGTGGAAGCCACAGCTCTAGTGGAATGAGCTGTAATTCTTTCAGGAGGCTGCTGTCCAGCAGTCTCATAGGCTAAACGTATTATGCTACGAAGCCAAAAAGAGAGAGAGAGGTGGCCGAAGCCTTTTGACCTCTCCTCTGACCAGAATAAACGACAAACAGAGAAGAAGTTTGCCAAAAATCTTTAGTTGCCTGTAAGTAGAACTTCAGGGCACGGACTACGTCCAGATTATGCAAAAGACATTCCTTCTTTGAAGAAGGATTAGGACATAATGAAGGAACAACAATCTCTTGATTGATATTCTTGTTAGAAACAACCTTAGGTAAAAACCCAGGTTTAGTACGCAGAACTACCTTGTCTGAATGAAAAATCAGATAAGGAGAATCGCAATGTAAGGCAGATAACTCAGAGACTCTTCGAGCCGAGGAAATAGCCATCAAAAACAGAACTTTACAAGATAAAAGCTTAATATCAATGGAATGAAGGGGTTCAAACGGAACACCCTGAAGAACTGTAAGAACCAAGTTTAAGCTCCACGGAGGAGCAACAGTTTTAAACACAGGCTTAATCCTAGCCAAAGCCTGACAAAAAGCCTGGACGTCTGGATTCTCTGCCAGACGTTTGTGTAAAAGAATAGACAGAGCAGAAATCTGTCCCTTTAACGAACTAGCGGATAAACCCTTTTCTAAACCTTCTTGTAGAAAAGCCAATATCCTAGGAATCCTAACCTTACTCCATGAGTAACTCTTGGATTCACACCAATATAAATATTTACGCCATATCTTATGGTAAATTTTTCTGGTAACAGGTTTCCGAGCCTGTATTAATGTATCAATAACCGACTCCGAAAAACCACGCTTTGATAGAATCAAGCGTTCAATCTCCATGCAGTCAGCCTCAGAGAAATTAGGCTTGGATGGTTGAAAGGACCCTGAATTAGAAGGTCCTGCCTCAGAGGCAGAGACCATGGTGGACAGGACGACATGTCCACTAGGTCTGCATACCAGGTCCTGCGTGGCCACGCAGGCGCTATCAGAATCACCGATGCTCTCTCCTGTTTGATCCTGGCAATCAGTCGAGGTAGCAACGGAAATGGAGGAAACACATAAGCCATGTTGAAAACCCAAGGGGCTGCTAATGCATCTACCAGCACCGCTCCCGGGTCCCTGGACCTGGATCCGTAACAAGGAAGCCTGGCGTTCTGGCGAGATGCCATGAGATCCAGCTCCGGTTCGCCCCAACGAAGAATCAGTTGAGCAAACACCTCCGGGTGAAGTTCCCACTCCCCCGGATGAAAGGTCTGGCGACTTAGAAAATCCGCC
This sequence comes from Bombina bombina, assembly GCF_027579735.1. Lineage (NCBI taxonomy): Eukaryota > Metazoa > Chordata > Amphibia > Anura > Bombinatoridae > Bombina > Bombina bombina. Next base: position 874,167,959 of record NC_069500.1, read on the forward strand.
TCCCAGTTCTCCACGCCTGGGATGTAGATCACTGACAGATGACAAGAGTGAGACTCTGCCCAGCGAATTATCTTCGAGACTTCCAACATCGCTAGGGAACTCCTGGTTCCCCCTTGATGATTGATGTAAGCCACAGTCGTGATGTTATCCGACTGAAATCTGATGAACCTCAGTGTTGCTAACTGAGGCCAAGCTAGAAGAGCATTGAATATTGCTCTTAATTCCAGAATATTTATTGGGAGGAGTTTCTCCTCCTGAGTCCACGATCCCTGAGCCTTCAGGGAGTTCCAGACTGCACCCCAGCCTAGTAGGCTGGCATCTGTTGTTACAATCATCCAATCTGGTCTGCGAAAAGTCATTCCTTTGGACAGATGAACCCGCGACAACCACCAGAGAAGAGAATCTCTGGCCTCCTGGTCCAGATTTAGTAAAGGGGACAGATCTGAGTAATCCCCATTCCACTGACTTAGCATGCATAGTTGCAGCGGTCTGAGATGTAGGCGCGCAAATGGCACTATGTTCATTGCCGCGACCATTAAGCCGATTACTTCCATGCACTGAGCTACTGATGGGCTTGGAATGGAATGAAGGACACGGCAAGCATTTAGGATTTTTGATAACCTGGACTCCGTCAGGTAAATCTTCATCTCTACAGAATCTATAAGAGTCCCTAGAAAGGGAACCCTTGTGAGTGGGAACAGAGAACTCTTTTCCATGTTCACTTTCCACCCATGCGACCTCAGAAATGCTAGAACTATCTCTGTATGAGACTTTGCATTTTGAAAACTTGACGCTTGTATCAGAATGTCGTCTAGGTACGGAGCCACCGCTATGCCTCGCGGTCTGAGTACCGCCAGAAGCGAGCCCAGAACCTTTGTAAAAATTCTCACGGCCGTAGTCAACCCGAAGGGAAGAGCTACAAACTGGTAATGCCTGTCTAGAAAGGCAAACCTTAGGTACCGATAATGATCTTTGTGAATCGGTATGTGAAGGTAGGCATCCTTTAAGTCCACTGTGGTCATATACTGACCCTCTTGGATCATGGGTAGGATGGTTCGAATAGTTTCCATTTTGAACGATGGAACCCTTAGGAATTTGTTTAAGATCTTCAGGTCCAAGATTGGCCTGAAGGTTCCCTCTTTTTTGGGAACCACAAACAGATTTGAGTAAAAACCTTGCCCTTGTTCCGTCCACAGAACCGGGTGGATCACTCCCATTACTAAGAGGTCTTGTACACATCGTAGAAATGCCTCTTTCTTTATTAGGTTTGTTGATAACCTTGACAGATGAAATCTCCCTTGTGGAGGAGAAGTTTTGAAGTCCAGAAGGTATCCCTGAGATATGATCTCCAACGCCCCGGGATCCTGGACATCTCTTGCCCAGGCCTAGGCGAAGAGAGAAAGTCTGCCCCCCACTAGATCCGTTTCCGGATAGGGGGCCCTTTCTTCATGCTGTCTTAGGGGCAGAAGTAGGTTTTCTGGCCTGCTTGCCCTTGTTCCAGGACTGGTTGCCTTTCCAACCCTGTCTGTAACGAGTAGCAGTCCCTTCCTGGTTTGGAGCGGAGGAAGTTGATGCTGCTCCTGCCTTGAAATTACGAAAGGCACGAAAATTAGACTGTTTGGCCTTTGATTTGGCCCTGTCCTGAGGAAGGGTGTGACCCTTACCTCCAGTAATGTCAGCAATAATTTCTTTCAAGCCGGGCCCGAATAAGGTTTGCCCTTTGAAAGGAATATTAAGCAATTTAGATTTAGAAGTTACATCTGCTGACCAGGATTTAAGCCATAGCGCTCTGCGCGCCAGGATGGCGAATCCGGAGTTCTTAGCCGTTAGTTTGGTTAAATGCACAACGTCATCCGAAACAAATGCATTAGCTAGCTTAAGGGCTTTAAGCTTGTTCATAATCTCATCCAATGGTGCTGTGCGAATAGCCTCTTCCAGAGACTCAAACCAAAACGCCGCTGCAGCAGTGACGGGCGCAATGCATCCAAGGGGCTGTAATATAAAACCTTGTTGAACAAACATTTTCTTAAGGTAACCTAATTTTTTATCCATTGGATCTGAGAAAGCACAACTATCCTCCACCGGGATAGTGGTACGCTTGGCTAAAGTAGAAACTGCTCCCTCCACCTTAGGGACCGTCTGCCATAAGTCTTGTGTGGTGGCATCTATTGGGAAAATTTTTCTAAATATCGGAGGAGGGGAAAAGGGCACACCGGGTCTATCCCACTCCTTGCTAATAATCTCTGTAAGCCTTTTAGGTATAGGAAAAACGTCAGTACACACCGGTACCGCATAGTATTTATCCAGCCTACATAATTTCTCTGGGATTGCAACCGTGTCGCAATCATTCAGAGCCGCTAACACCTCCCCTAGCAATACACGGAGGTTCTCAAGCTTAAATTTAAAATTTGAAATTTCTGAATCCGGTCTCCCCGGATCAGATCCGTCACCCACAGAATGAAGCTCTCCGTCCTCATGTTCTGCAAATTGTGACGCAGTATCAGACATGGCTCTCGTGTCATCGGCGCGCTCTGTCCTAAACCCAGAGCTATCGCGCTTGTCTCTTAAATCAGGCAAATTAGATAATACTTCTTTCATAACATTAGCCATATCATGCAAAGTGATTTGTAAGGGCCTTGATGTACTTGGCGCCACAATCTCACGCACCTCCTGAGCGGGAGGCGAAGGTACTGACACGTGAGGAGAGTTAGGCGGCATAACTTCCCCCTCGTTGTCTGGTGATAATTTCTTTACCAGTAAAGACTGACTTTTATTTAAAGTAACATCAATACAATTGGTACACATATTTCTATTGGGCTCCACATTGGCTTTTAAACATAATGAACAAGTAGATTCATCTGTATCAGACATGTTTAAACAGACTAGCAATGAAGGCTAGCAAGCTTGGAAAAAAACTTTCAATAAATTTACAAGCAATAGAAAAAAACGCTGCAGCGCTTTTAAAAACCCAAAAAACTGTCACAGTTGAAATAACAATGAACTAATTCAGTTATAGCCAACAATTTTAACAGAAAATGTATGAATTTAGCAGAGGATTGCACCCACTAGCAAACGGATGATTAACCCCTCAATACCCAAAAACGGATAATCAATTTAAGATTTAACGCTTTTATCACAGTCAAACACACTGTCACAGGTCTGCTGTGACTGATTACCTCCCTCAAAAATGAATTTTGAAGACCCCTGAGCTCTCTGGAGACGTCCTGGATCAAGGAGGAAGAAGCAGGAAGACTGTGCTAGAATTTTAACTGCGCAACATGGCGCTAAAAAGGCCCCTCCCACTCATAGTACAACAGTGGGAGACCTGTTACAACGGTTTCTATGCAGAAATATACGTTAGCCATATGGAAAAAAATCATGCCCAAAAAGATTTATCACCAAAGTACCTCACAAAACGAATAACATGCCAGTAAACGTTTTAAAAACAACTTTCCAGTGTTATGCAAAGTTATCACTAAGCCTGCTACCAGTCGCTTCTACTGCAGTTAAGGCTCATACATTTATTTCAGTATTAACAGTATTTTCTCAGTCAAATTCTAGTCCCTAGAAAATAACTCAACTGCACATACATTTATCAGCCTGATACCAGTCGCTACTACTGCATTAAAGGCTGTACTTACATCATATGGGTAACAGCAGTGTTTTCTTAGTCAATTCCATTCCTAGAAAATATTACTGCACATACCTCATTTGCGGGGGACCCCGCATGCTATTCCCTTTTCTGAAGTTACCCCACTCCTCAGAATGTGCGAGAACAGCCAGTGGATCTTAGTTACGTCTGCTAAGATCATAGAAAACGCAGGCAGATTCTTCTTCTAAATACTGCCTGAGAGAAAAAAACAGCACACTCCAGTGCCATTTTAAAATAATAAACTTTTGATTGAAGAATAATTAGGTAAAAAACTCCTATCTCCTCTCGCGACCTCCTTCTTTGTTGAGACTTGCAAGAGAATGACTGGATATGACATGTGAGGGGAGGAGCTATATAGCAGCTCTGCTTGGGTGATCCTCTTGCAACTTCCTGTTGGGAAGGAGAATATATCCCATAAGTAATGGATGACCCGTGGACTGAACACACTTAACAAGAGAAATGTATACTGTAGTGCCTCACCATTAACCCTTTCTTTTAGTTTCTGAATTGTACAGCTCTAACTCCCCCCAAACATTTTCTTCTATGGCTGTAGCTATAGTCACCTTTGTTTTGGTAAAATGCAGAAGTGAATAGGGATTATCTACTGGAGCATGCCTAGAAGCTGTGAACTCATTTGAAATACAATGTCTGTGTCTAAACACTGATAAGGGGGGTGGAGTTAGCTGCTCCAGACAGCACAGCTTTGTAACTCATTTTCCTTATTTTTGAAAATTATTTTAAAATACTTGCCAGCACTTTTTAAACAATTTGTTTATGCAAACTATTTTTTACTTAATTAGCCCTTTTAGGATATGCACAGATCTCAACCTGTTTTATGGCCCTTTAAATATAGCTGCAAAAAAAGATTGATAGAGATACTTTTTACATAATAGCAGGGGAGTCCAAAAAGAGGAAAAAACATAATTTATGCTTACCTGATAAATGTATTTCTCTTGTAGTGTATTCAGTCCACGGGTCATCCATTACTTATGGGATTATATCTCCTTCCCAACAGGAAGTTGCAAGAGGATCACCCAAGCAGAGCTGCTATATAGCTCCTCCCCTCACACCTCATATCCAGTCATTCGACCGAAACAAGACAAGAAAGGAGAAACCATAGGGTGCAGTGGTGACTGTAGTTTGAATTAAAAATTTAGATCTGCCTTAAAAGACAGGGCGGGCCGTGGACTGAATACACTACAAGAGAAATAAATTTATCAGGTAAGCATAAATTATGTTTTCTCTTGTTAAGTGTATTCAGTCCACGGGTCATCCATTACTTATGGGATACCAATACCAAAGCTAAAGTACACGGATGATGGGAGGGACAAGGCAGGAACTTTAAACGGAAGGAACCACTGCCTGTAGAACCTTTCTCCCAAAAACAGCCTCCGAAGAAGCAAAAGTGTCAAAATTGTAAAATTTTGAAAAAGTGTGAAGTGAAGACCAAGTTGCAGCCTTGCAAATCTGTTCAACAGAGGCCTCATTCTTAAAGGCCCAGGTGGAAGCCACAGCTCTAGTGGAATGAGCTGTAACTCTTCCAGGAGGCTGCTGTCCAGCAGTCTCATAGGCTAAGCGTATTATGCTACAAAGCCAAAAGGAAAGAGAGGTAGCCGAAGCTTTTTGACCTCTCCTCTGTCCAGAGTAAACGACAAACAGGGAAGAAGTTTGACGAAAATCTTTAGTTGCCTGCAAATAGAACTTCAGGGCACGGACTACGTCCAGATTATGTAAGAGTCGTTCCTTCTTTGAAGAAGGGTTAGGACACAGTGATGGAACAACAATCTCTTGATTGATATTCCTGTTAGAAACTACCTTAGGTAAGAACCCAGGTTTAGTACGCAGAACTACCTTGTCTGAATGGAAAATCAGATAAGGAGAATCACAATGTAAGGCAGATAACTCAGAGACTCTTCGAGCCGAGGAAATAGCAGTCAAAAACAGAACTTTCCAAGATAACAGCTTAATATCAATGGAATGAAGGGGTTCAAACGGAACACCTTGAAGAACTTTAAGAACTAAGTTTAAACTCCACGGCGGAGCAACAGTCTTAAACACAGGCCTAATCCTAGCCAAAGCCTGACAAAAAGCCTGAACGTCTGGAACTTCTGCCAGACGTTTGTGTAGAAGAATAGACAGAGCAGAAATCTGTCCCTTTAACGAACTAGCAGATAAGCCCTTTTCTAAACCCTCTTGTAGAAAAGACAATATCCTAGGAATCCTAACCTTACTCCATGAGTAACTCTTGGATTCGCACCAGTATAAATATTTACGCCATATCTTATGGTAAATTTTTCTGGTAACAGGTTTCCGAGCCTGTATTAAGGTATCAATAACCGACTCCGAGAAGCCACGCTTTGATAGAATCAAGCGTTCAATCTCCATGCAGTGAGTCTCAGAGAAATTAGATTTGGATGATTGAAAGGACCCTGAATTAGAAGGTCCGGCCTCAGAGGCAGAGACCATGGTTGACAGGATGACATGTCCACTAGGTCTGCATACCAGGTCCTGCGTGGCCACGCAGGCGCTATCAGAATCACTGATGCCCTTTCCTGTTTGATCCTGGCAATCAATTGAGGAAGCATCGGGAATGATGGAAACACATAAGCCATGTTGAAGACCCAAGGGGCTGTCAGAGCATCTATCAGCACCGCTCCCGGGTCCCTGGACCTGGATCCGTAACAAGGAAGCTTGGCGTTCTGGCGATACGCCATGAGATCCAGTTCTGGTTTGCCCCAACGATGGACCAGTTGAGTAAACACCTCCGGATGGAGTTCCCACTCCCCCGGATGAAAAGTCTGACGACTTAGAAAATCCGCCTCCCAGTTCTGTACGCCTGGGATGTGGATCGCTGACAGGTGACAAGAGTGAGACTCTGCCCAGCGAATTATCTTTGAGACTTCTAACATCGCTAGGGAACTCCTGGTTCCCCCTTGATGGTTGATGTAAGCCACAGTCGTGATGTTGTCCGACTGGAATCTGATGAACCTCAGTGTTGCTAACTGAGGCCAAGCTAGAAGAGCATTGAATATTGCTCTTAACTCTAGAATATTTATTGGGAGGAGTTTCTCCTCCTGAGTCCACAATCCCTGAGCCTTCAGGGAGTTCCAGACTGCGCCCCAACCTAGAAGGCTGGCATCTGTTGTTACAATCGTCCAATCTGGCCTGCGAAAGGTCATACTCTTGGACAGATGGACACGAGAAAGCCACCAGAGAAGAGAAACTCTGGTCTCTTGATCCAGATTTAGTAGGGGGGACAAATCTGAGTAATCCCCATTCCACTGACTTAGCATGCATAATTGCAGCGGTCTGAGATGCAGGCGCGCAAATGGCACTATGTCCATTGCTGCTACCATTAAGCCGATTACTTCCATGCACTGAGCCACTGACGGGCGCGGAATGGAATGAAGAACACTGCAAGCATTTAGAAGTTTTGATAACCTGGACTCCGTCAGGTAAAATTTCATCTCTACAGAATCTATAAGAGTCCCTAGGAAGGAGACTCTTGTGAGTGGTGATAGAGAACTCTTTTCCACGTTCACCTTCCACCCATGCGACCTCAGAAATGCCAGAACTATCTCTGTATGAGACTTGGCCCTTTGAAAGCTTGATGCCTGTATCAGGATGTCGTCTAGATACGGAGCCACCGCTATGCCTCGTGGTCTTAGAACCGCCAGAAGTGAGCCCAGAACCTTTGTAAAGATTCTCGGGGCCGTAGCCAACCCGAAGGGAAGAGCTACAAACTGGTAATGCCTGTCTAGAAAGGCAAATCTTAGGTACCGATAATGATCTTTGTGAATCGGTATATGAAGGTAGGCATCCTTTAAGTCTACCGTGGTCATGTATTGACCCTCTTGGATCATGGGTAGGATGGTTCGAATAGTTTCCATTTTGAATGATGGAACTCTTAGGAATTTGTTTAAGATTTTTAGGTCCAAGATTGGTCTGAAGGTTCCCTCTTTCTTGGGAACCACAAACAGATTCGAGTAAAACCCTTGCCCGTGTTCCGTCCGCGGAACTGGGTGGATCACCCCCAATACTAAGAGGTCTTGCACACAACGTAGAAATGCCTCTTTCTTTATTTGGTTTGCTGATAACCTTGAAAGATGAAATCTCCCTTGTGGAGGAGATGCTTTGAAGTCCAGAAGATATCCCTGAGATATGATCTCCAACGCCCAGGGATCCTGGACATCTCTTGCCCAAGCCTGGGCAAAGAGAGATAGTCTGCCCCCCACTAGATCCGTTTCCTGATAGGGTTCCCTCTCTTCATGCTGTCTTAGGGGCAGAAGAAGGCTTTCTGGCCTGCTTGCCCTTGTTCCAGGACTGGTTAGTTTTCCAGCCCTGTCTGTAACGAGCAACAGGTCCTTCCTGTTTTGGAGCGGAGGAAGTTGATGCTGCTCCTGCCTTGAAATTACGAAAGACACAAAAATTAGACTGTTTGGCCTTTGACTTGGCCCTGTCCTGAGGAAGAGTATGACCCTTACCCCCAGTAATGTCAGCAATAATTTCTTTCAAGCCGGGCCCGAATAAGGTCTGCCCTTTGAAAGGAATATTAAGCAATTTAGACTTAGAAGTCACGTCAGCTGACCAGGATTTAAGCCATAGCGCTCTGCGCGCCTGGATGGCGAATCCGGAGTTCTTAGCCGTTAGTTTGGTTAAATGTACAACGGCATCAGAAACAAATGCATTAGCTAGCTTAAGTGCTTTAAGCTTGGCCATAATCTCATCCAATGGAGCTGTGCGAATGGCCTCTTCCAGAGACTCAAACCAGAATGCCGCAGCAGCAGTAACAGGCGCAATGCATGCAAGGGGCTGTAAGATAAAACCTTGTTGAACAAACATTTTCTTAAGGTAACCTTCTAATTTTTTATCCATTGGATCCGAAAAAGCACAACTATCCTCCACCGGGATAGTGGTACGCTTAGCTAAAGTAGAAACTGCTCCCTCCACCTTAGGGACCGTCTGCCATAAGTCTCGTGTGGTGGCGTCTATCGGGAACATTTTTCTAAACATCGGAGGTGGGGAAAAAGGCACACCGGGTCTATCCCACTCCTTGCTAATAATTTCTGTAAGCCTTTTAGGTATAGGAAAAACGTCAGTACACACCGGTACTGCAAAGTATCTATCCAACCTACATACTTTCTCTGGAATTGCAACCGTGTTACAATCATTCAGAGCCGCTAATACCTCCCCTAGCAATACGCGGAGGTTCTCAAGCTTAAATTTAAAATTAGAAATCTCTGAATCCGGTCTCCCTGGATCAGATCCGTCACCCACAGAATGAAGCTCTCCGTCCTCATGTTCTGCAAATTGTGACGCAGTATCAGACATGGCTCTCACATCATCAGCGCGCTCTGTCCTTAACCCAGAGCTATCGCGCTTGCCTCTTAATTCAGGCAATTTAGATAATACCTCTGTCATAACAGCCGCCATGTCTTGCAAATGATTTGTATGGGCCTCTCTGATGCACTTGGCGCCACAATATCACGCGCCCCCTGAGCGGGAGGCGAAGGTACTGACACGTGAGGAGAGTTAGTCGGCATAACTTCCCCCTCGTCTGGTGATAATTTCTTTACAGATATAGATTGACTTTTATGCAAAGTGACATCAATACAATTAGTACACATATTTCTGTGGGGCTCCACATTGGCCTTCAAACATAGTGAACAAGCAGATTCATCTGTGTCAGACATGTTTAAACAGACTCGCAATGAGACTAGCAAGCTTGGAAAAAAACCTTTCAAGTAAATTTACAAGCAATATAAAAAACGCTACTGCGCCTTTAAGAAGCACAAAAAAAGACGTCACAGTTGAAATAACAAAGAACCAAATCAGTTATAGCAACCAAATCTTCACAGTAAATGTATTAAGTTAGAAGAGTATTGCACCCACTAGCAAATGGATGAATAACCCCTTAATACCCAAAAACGGATAATCAAATTAACAATTAACGTTTTTTATCACAGTCAAACACACTGTCACAGGTCTGCTGTGACTGATTACCTCCCTCAAAATGAATTTTGAAGACCCCTGAGCTCTCTAGAGACGTCCTGGATCAAGGAGGAAGAAGCAGGAAGACTGAAACTGAATTTTTACTGCGCAAAAAAGCGCTAAAATAGGCTCCTCCCACTCCTATTACAACAGTCAGCCATGTGGAAATTTTCATGCCCCAAAAGATTTATCACCAAAGTACCTCACAAAAAACGAATAACATGCCAGTAAACGTTTTAAACATACACTTTAAATGTTAGATAGTGTTATTAATAAGCCTGCTACCAGTCGCTTCTACTGCAGTTAAGGCTTATACAATACTTCGGTATTAACAGTATTTTCTTAGTCAAATTCCATTCCTTAGAAAATTACTTATTGTACATACATTCATCAGCCTGATACCAGTCGCCGCTGCATTTAAGGCTGTACTTACATTACATTGGTATCAGCAGTATTTTCTTAGTCAATTCCATTCCTTAGAAAAATAATTTACTGCACATACCTTGTTTGCGGGATTCCCCGCATGCTATTCCCTTTCTGAAGGTTACCCCACTCCCCAGAATGTGCGAGAACAGCCAGTGGATCTTAGTTACTTCCGCTAAGATCATAGAAAACGCAGGCAGATTCTTCTTCTAAATACTGCCTGCGAACAAACAGCACACTCCGGTGCCATTTAAAATAACAAACTTTTGATTGAAGAAATAAACTAAGTATAAAAACACCACAGACCTCTCACAACGACCTATCTAGTTGAGTTGCAAGAGAATGACTGGATATGACGTGTGAGGGGAGGAGCTATATAGCAGCTCTGCTTGGGTGATCCTCTTGCAACTTCCTGTTGGGAAGGAGATATAATCCCATAAGTAATGGATGACCCGTGGACTGAATACACTTAACAAGAGAAAGTGAGATTTATCAGCCAATTTAAAAATAAATGGAATGACATTAGTGCAATAAAAAAAAAAATATTGGAAAATTCTTACATTTAACAATGATATTAGGGATATTGTGGGCTGCAACTAACGATTATTTTCATAATCGATTAATCGGCCGATTATTTTTTCGATTAATCGACTAATCGGATAAAAAATAAATAAATCATTTTTTCCTGTATTTAAAGTAAAATCCACACACTGCGTGTTATAAATATAAACTTCAGACTAAAACTTTACAACTTTACATTAACACAACTGTTGGTCTAATAATAAGAGGTAGACTACAACTGTTTATAATATTTCAGAAACTTTGAATCGAAATGCAAAAATGCATACACATATTTAGATATGTATATGTATGTATAGATACATTATACCCCTTTGTAGTCAAATACCTAGTCATATACCATATACCTTTTGAACTTTTTTTTAATGTTTACATAACTCATTTTATTAGATAGTGTTTATATGAATGTAAATGTAATTTTAAATATATTTATGTTGTGTTTAGTGCAACTTTTTTTTAACGCACTACCCTCTATGCGAGGTCTTTAGTCATTCTTACCCAAAAAGTGCAAAATGCTATTGCGCTCTCACAATCGCGTTTACTTTCAACTTGTAATACGAGCGCTATTTCTATCATGCACAAAAAGCCAAAAAACACAATATCACTTGGGTTGCCACAGAAATAAATATTTTTGGATTTATAACCTTGTGCCGGATAAGGTAGTGTTTCGTGCAATTTTGGACTGTATTCTTTACCTTCTTTTAAAACATAAATATAAGGTCCAACAGAAGCAAACACAGGATTTTTTTTTAAACAGTGTGCAAAATAAAGTATTTTAAAGTTTCAGTGGCTTATATACCCATGGCACTAATCTCACCTACCACACTGCTTCACAATCAAGTTTGCTGTAGCCAAATTGTGTGCATGGTGACATCATGGCTGAAATAATATGGCAGCTTTGATTTCGCCATTTAGACAAAATTCCTGAGAAGTCCAATGCTAAAACAAGATTTTAAAAAAAAAGGAAAGATAAACTTCACCCGCAAACAAAATATCTATAAAAAGTGTACCAAGACACACAGACATATATTTATTTGCAATATGTGTGTGTGTATGTATGTATGTATGTATGTATATATATATATATAAAATATATATATATATATATATATATATATATATATACTGTGTGTATATATATATATATATATATATATACACACACACATACACACACATATCCAGGGAGAAGCACTCACCGAAGAAATCCATTAAAACATAACCTTTGTTGTACAAACAAAAAACTCATGATGTTTCTATATCTTACTGTGTGTGTGTGTTTTTTTTTCTATATTTAGCATTGAGTGGACTAGTATCTTTTTCACTCAGAACTAGTAACTGACTAGTAAACTATAGTGATATTTCTACCAATTTAATAAATGTTTGCAAGGATAATACATCAATCTGATGCTATATTGCCCAAGCTTTTGTGCACTACAGAAAAGCTCTTACAAGATGACTAGACTGAGGAGTTAAATTTTTTAATTTTTTTTGCAATCTATGACAAACTCCTTGAAAAGCCTTGAGTACTGGGATGTTCAAATCAATATTTAAAAAGCCTTAAGGCTCAAATATAAATGTATTGCTATTAAACACAAAGGCCTAGATTTAGAGTTGGGCGGTAGCCGTCAAAACCAGCGTTAGAGGCTCCTAACGCTGGTTTTAGGCTACCGCCGGTATTTGGAGTCAGTGAGGAAAGGGTCTAACGCTCACTTTCCAGCCGCGACTTTTCCATACCGCAGATCCCCTTACGTCAATTGCGTATCCTATCTTTTCAATGGGATCTTTCTAACTCCGGTATTTAGAGTCGTGGCTGAAGTGAGCGTTAGAAATCTAACGACAAAACTCCAGCCGCAGAAAAAAGTCAGTAGTTAAGAGCTTTCTGGGCTAACGCCGGTTTATAAAGCTCTTAACTACTGTGCTCTAAAGTACACTAACACCCATAAACTACCTATGTACACCTAAACCGAGGCCACCCCACATCGCCGCCACTCTATAAAAAATTTTTAACCCCCAATCTTCCGCTCCGTACACTGCCACCAACTACGTTATCCCTATGTACCCCTAATCTGCTGCCCCTAACACCGCCGACCCCTATATTATATTTATTAACCCCTAATCTGCCCCCCACAACGTCGCCGCCAGCTACCTACACTTATTAACCCCTAATCTGCCGTCCGCACGCCGCCGCCAGCTACATTATAGCTATGTACCCCTAATCTGCTGCCCCTAACACCGCCGACCCCTATATTATATTTATTAACCCCTAATCTGCCCCCCACAACGTCGCCTCCACCTGCCTACACTTATTAACCCCTAATCTGCCGAGCGGACCGCACCACTGTTATAATAAAGTTATTAACCCCTAATCCGCCTCACTCCCGCCTCAATAACCCTATAATAAATAGTATTAACCCCTAATCTGCCCTCCCTAACATCGCCGACACCTAACTTCAAGTATTAACCCCTAATCTGCCGATCGGAGCTCACCGCTACTCTAATACATTTTTTAACCCCTAAAGCTAATTTTAACCCTAACACCCCCCTAAGTTAAATATAATTTTATTCTAACAAAATAAATTAACTCTTATTAAATAAATTATTCCTATTTAAATCTAAATACTTACCTGTAAAATAAACCCTAATATAGCTACAATATAAATTATAATTATATTATAGCTATTTTAGGATTAATATTTATTTTACAGGCAACTTTGTATTTATTTTAACCAGGTACAATAGCTATTAAATAGTTAAGAACTATTTAATAGCTAAAATAGTTAAAATAATTACAAAATTACCTGTAAAATAAATCCTAACCTAAGTTACAATTAAACCTAACACTACACTATCAATAAATTAATTAAATACAATATCTACAATTATCTACAATTAAACCTAACACTACACTATCAATAAATTAATTAAATAAAATACCTACAATTATCTACAATTAAACCTAACACTACACTATCAATAAATTAATTAAATACAATATCTACAAATAAATACAATGAAATAAACTAACTAAAGTACAAAAAATAAAAAAGAACTAAGTTACAAAAAATAAAAAAATATTTACAAACATTAGAAAAATATTACAACAATTTTAAACTAATTACACCTACTCTAAGCCCCCTAATAAAATAACAAAGCCCCCCAAAATAAAAAAATTCCCTACCCTATTCTAAATTAAAAAAGTTCAAAGCTCTTTTACCTTACCAGCCCTGAACAGGGCCCTTTGCGGGGCATGCCCCAAAGAATTCAGCTCTTTTGCTGTAAAAAAACCACATACAATACCCCCCCCAACATTACAACCCACCACCCACATACCCCTAATCTAACCCAAACCCCCCTTAAATAAACCTAACACTAAGCCCCTGAAGATCTTCCTACCTTATCTTCACCATACCAGGTTCACCGATCGGTCCTCGGAAGTGTTGATCCAAGCCCAAGCAGGGGGCTGAAGAGTGACGTCCATCCTCGGGCTGAAGTCTGGATCCAAGCGGCGGCTGGAGAAATCCATCATCGGGCTGAAGTCGGAAGTCCATCATCGGGATGAAGTCTTCTATCAAGCCGCATCTTCAATCTTCTTTCTTCTGGAGTGGAGCTATCTTCTTCCAAGCCGACGCGGAACATCCTCTTCAACCGACGCCTACTCGCCGAATGACGGTTCCTTTAAATGACGTCATCCAAGATGGCGTCCTTCGAATTCCGATTGGCTGATAGAATCCTAATTAAGGTAGGAATATTCTGATTGGCTGATGGAATCAGCCAATCAGAATCAAGTTCAATCCGATTGGCTGATCCAATCAGCCAATCAGATTGAGCTCGCATTCTATTGGCTGATCGGAACAGCCAATAGAATGCGAGCTCAATCTGATTGGCTGATTGGATCAGCCAATCGGATTGAACTTGATTCTGATTGGCTGATTCCATCAGCCAATCAGAATATTCCTACCTAAATTCCGATTAGCTGATAGAATCCTATCAGCCAATTGGAATTCGAGGGACGCCATCTTGGATGACGTCATTTAAAGGAACCGTCATTCTGTGAGTAGGCGTCGGTTGAAGAGGATGTTCCGCGTCGGCTTGGAAGAAGATGGCTCCGCTCCAGAAGAAAGAAGATTGAAGATGCGGCTTGATAGAAGACTTCATCCCGATGATGGACTTCCGACTTCAGCCCGATGATGGATTTCTTCAGCCGCCGCTTGGATCCAGACTTCAGCCCGAGGATGGACGTCACTCTTCAGCCCCCCGCTTGGGCTTGGATCAACACTTCCGAGGACCGATCAGTGAACCTGGTATGTTGAAGATAAGGTAGGAAGATCTTCAGGGGCTTAGTGTTTGGTTTATTTAAGGGGGGTTTGGGTTAGATTAGGGGTATGTGGGTTGTGGGTTGTAATGTTGGGGGGGGTATTGTATGTGTTTTTCTTACAGGCAAAAGAGCTGAATTATTTGGGGCATGCCCCGCAAAGGGCCCTGTTCAGGGCTGGTAAGGTAAAAGAGCTTTGAACTTTTTTAATTTAGAATAGGGTAGGGCATTTTTTTATTTTGGCGGGCTTTGTTATTTTATTAGGGGGCTTAGAGTAGGTGTAATTAGTTTAAAATTGTTGTAATATTTTTCTAATGTTTGTAAATATTTTTTTATTTTTTGTAACTTAGTTCTTTTTTATTTTTTGTACTTTAGTTTGTTTATTTCATTGTATTTATTTGTAGATATTTTATTTAAATAATTTATTGATAGTGTAGTGTTAGGTTTAATTGTAGATAATTGTAGATATTGTATTTAAATAATTTATTGATAGTGTAGTGTTAGGTTTAATTGTAGATAATTGTTGGTATTTTATTTAATTAATTTATTGATAGTGTAGTGTTAGGTTTAATTGTAACTTAGGTTAGGATTTATTTTACAGGTAATTTTGTAATTATTTTAACTATTTAATAGCTATTGTACCTGGTTAAAATAAATACAAAGTTGCTTGTAAAATAAATATTAATCCTAAAATAGCTATAATATAATTATAATTTATGTTGTAGCTATATTAGGGTTTATTTTACAGGTAAGTATTTAGATTTAAATATGAATAATTTATTTAATAAGAGTTAATTTATTTCGTTAGAATAAAATTAGATTTAATTTAGGGGGTGTTAGGGTTAAAATTAGCTTTAGGGGTTAAAAAATTTATTAGCGTAGCGGTGAGCTCCGATCGGCAGATTAGGGGTTAATACTTGAAGTTAGGTGTCGGCGATGTTAGGGAGGGCAGATTAGGGGTTAATACTATTTATTATAGGGTTATTGAGGTGGGAGTGAGGCGGATTAGGGCTTAATAGCTTTATTATAGTAGCGGCGGCGTGTGGACGGCAGATTAGGGGTTAATAAGTGTAGGCAGGTGGAGGCGACGTTGTGGGGGGCAGATTAGGGGTTAATAAATATAATATAGGGGTCGGTGGTGTTAGGGGCAGCAGATTAGGGGTACATATGTAAGTAGCGGCGGTTTATGGAGCGGCAGATTAGGGGTTAAAAAAAATATGCAGGTGTCAGCGATAGAGGGGGCGGCAGAATAGGGGTTAATTAAGTGTAAGGTTAGGGGTGTTTAGACTCGGGGTACATGTTAGAGTGTTAGGTGCAGACGTAGGAAGTGTTTCCCCATAGAAAACAATGGGGCTGCGTTAGGAGCTGAACGCGGCTTTTTTGCAGGTGTTAGTTTTTTTTTCAGCTCAAACGGCCCCATTGTTTTCTATGGGGATATCGTGCACGAGCACGTTTTTGAAGCTGGCCGCGTCCGTAAGCACCGCTGGTATCGAGAGTTGAAGTTGCGGTAAATATGCTCTACGCTCCTTTTTTGGAGCCTAACGCAGCCATTCTGTGAACTCTAAATACCAGCGGTATTTAAAAGGTGCGGCCAGAAAAAAGCCAACGTAGCTAACGCACCCCTTTTGCCGCAAAACTCTAAATCTAGGCAAAAATTATTTTATTTCCTAAAAATGTCCAATATTAAGGTGGCATGGTACTCTCTGTTTGCTGTTCTACCCTTCAGGGGTCTCTTTTGAGTTGTGGCCAATTTATTTGCCCAACCACTATTTTTCCCCAAAGCACAACACTTTTGGAACACATTCTAGGTTCTGATTGAAGCCCTAGGGCCACCAGTTGGCCATCTTTGATTTATTGTATTTTCTTTACTGTGGCCAGTTAGGTGACAGATGACAGATAAATGTTCTGCACATATCAACCAATCACTGTGCAGCATGAAGGAAGATCAGAGGTCTGAATTCCATAGCATGCACTCCAGCCATTCTGGGAGCAGTGGAAAAGCTAACATTTTCAGATATGAATTACAGAAAAAGCAGGCAACATTAAATTATGAAAGTGCGTTGCAGAGTTTACTTCACCTTACTTTGACGTACACTCTTCTTTTTCTGCTTTTGTATATACTCCATACATATTAAAGGGACAGTAAAGACAACATTAAGCTTCCATGATTCTGATACAGCATGCAATTTTAAAGGGACATTCCAGACAACATTTTACTGTACACGATTGCATTTTCATTTCAAAGAGAAGCATTTTTGCAATATACATGAATTTGCAAAAATGCTTCTGCAGCTATAGCTTTTTAAGAGTATACTTAGGTTTACTCTGTGCACCAGCATTTTATGCACAGCACTTGTTAAGAGAGTCTTAAGGTGCTTGTATCATCTGGTAAAAGACTTAATTTGCATCATTACTATACAAGCCCTATTAGCTCCCTAAACAACTGCAGTATTTTAAATGCTGGTGCCCCTGTGAATATCTAGCTATGCTTCACATAACACTAAAACAGTGATAACTTTTACTAGAACCGTTTTTGAGAATGTTTGTATATTATAGATATGCTTCTATCCAAATATCTATGTGCATTTCAATTGTGACTGGAATGTCCCTTTAAATACATTTCCAATTTACATCTATTATCGAATTGGCTTCATTCTCTTGTTATCCTTTGCTGAAAAGCTTACCTAGATAGGCTGAGCAATTGTTTAATATCACTAAATTAGTTTGAAAATCCATTCTTTTTCCAGTTAGTATGAATAGAATTCTGAGACTCAGCATATTATTTAATTGCACTATTTTGTCAACATTTCCCAGAGGCTTTCTGGGACAGGAAGGTGTTGGGAACTTGTAGACATTGGCCTTCCATGTTTTGTGGGCGGAGCAGTGCCAGGAGTGGGGGGGGGCACAGGCATGCAGTGAGTGGGGAATTGCGTGCAATGGGTGGGGTAGAGATGAATCTGGGCATGTCATTTTTTGGGGTTGGCCAGTCCCTGAAGAACAGGACATTTGCCTGATAAGAGAAGCTACAGAGGTACAGAAGGAAGGCCTCCCACTGCATGACAATCCAGCAATAACTGGGACAGTTAGGGAGGTATGCATCAAAGGGAGAATAAACACCTTGTAATTATATCTTTCAGCAGTGTTCTAATAGATTAACATACCAGCAGAGTCTGAACTATATAAGAACAGATTAACACCATGTTTTCTGCAATTGTTTTTCAGTGGCAAAACTCCTCTCACCACTTTCCTTATTAGGATGAGCCAATCCTGGACTTGAGTTTGGAGATAACAGGGCTTACCACTGCCATTTTGCTTCAGCAGAAAATGATAAGGCAAAATTGGGAGAGATATGTGGCAAGAATACACTTGTGAAGCCTTTCATGTCAGGACTGGAAAATCCAACATCACCTACTTAAAGGGACACTGAACCCCAAAAAAATATTTCGTGATTCAGATAGAGCATGCAATTTTAAGCAACCTTCTAATTTACTCCTATTATCAAATTTCCTTCATTCTCTTGGTATCTTTATTTGAAAAGCAAGAATGAAAGTTTAGACGCCAGCCCATTTTTGGTGAACAACCTGGGTTGTTCTTGCTATTTGGTGGATAAATTCACCCACCAAGAAACAAGTGCTGTCTATAGGTCTGAACCAAAAATTGGCTGGCTCCTTAGCTTAGATGCCTTCTTTTTCAAATAAAGATAGCAAGAGAACAAAGAAAAATTGACAATAGGAGTAAATTAGAAAGTTGCTTAAAGGGACATTAAACCCAAAATTTTCTTTCATGATCCAGATAGAAAATACAATTTTAAACAACATTCCAATTTACTTCTATTATCTAATTTGCTTCATTCTTTAGATATCCTTTGTGGAAGAAATAGCAATGCACATGGGTGAGCCAATCACACGAGGCATCTATGTGCAGCCACCAATCAGCAGCTACTCAGCCTATCTAGATATGCTTTTCAGGAAAGTATATCAAGAGAATGAAGCAATTTAGATAATAGAAGTAAATTGGAATGTTGTTTAAAATTATATTTTCTATCTGAATCATGAAAGAAAAAATTTGGGTTTAATGTCCCTTTAAAATTGCATGCTCTATCTGAATCACAAAAGAAAAAATGTGGGTTCAGTGCCCCTTTAAATTACAGGGAACATATTGAATGAAAGTACATTGCAAAGTTTTACTATGTATAATAAAACATTTTATTTTACAATAAGTGTTTACTGTCTCTTCAAGCCATTGAAAGTCATATAAAGTGCATAGGGAATTGTTCTCCCCCATCAATCATTCACATTAGACAGAAAATATAGCTATAGTATAACAAGTCTTTCACAAATTCAGTTGCCCATATTTTTCAAATAGTTTATTATTCTGTAGTTAATGGGACATGAAACCCAAAAACATTATTTCATGATTTAGGTAGAACATAAAATTTCTATCATCAAATTTGCTTTATTCTCTTGGTATCCTTTGTTGAAGGAGCAGCAATGCTCTACTGGTTTCTAACTGAACACATGGGTGACAATCGGTATATATATGCAGCCACCAATCAGCAGCTAGAACATAGGTTCTCTGCTGCTCCTGAGCTTACCTAGATAAACCTTTCAGTAAAGTATAACATCCTCCTACCCATCTAGATTGTAAATTCCTATGGGAATGGGGCCCTCAATTCCCCCTGTATTTGTCTGTAAAATTTTGTCTTTTATTGTATTGTTTCTCCGTTGTACTTTTATCCTTGTACCCATGGGCAGCGCTGCAGAATCTGTTGGCGCTTCATAAATAAAAAATGATAATAATAATATTAATAACAAGAGAAGGAAGCAAATTAAATAATATAAGTAAATTGGAAAGTTGTTTAAAATCAAATGCTCTTTCTGAACCATGAATGTGGGTTTCATGTCCCTTTAAGAAAATATGATAGTTTTTTTAAAAAAAAAGTTTTATACCAGTAAAGTTCATGTAAACAGATGAAATAGCATATTTGCTTAAAGGGACACTGAACCCAATTTTTTTCTTTTGTGATTCAGATTGAGCATGACATTTTAAGCAATTTTGTAATTTACTCCTATTAGCAAATGTTTTTCATTCTCTTGGTATCTTTATTTGAAAATCAAGAATGTAAGTTTAAATGCCGGCCCATTTTGGTGAACAACCTGGGTTGTTCTTGCTGATTGGTGGATAAATTCATCCACCAATAAACAAGTGCTGTCCAAGGTTCTGGACTTTCTTTTTCAAATAAAGATAGCAAGAGAACGAAGACAAATTGATAATAGGAGTAAATTAGAAAGTTGCTTAAAATTGCATGCTCAACCTTAATCACAAAAGAAAAAATTTGGGTTCAGTGTCCCTTTAATTAACCAACTACAGTTCCTGTTCAAAGTCTCATTATTACATGTTCCTGTCCTGAAAGGGTCAACTGAGACTTCCATCCTCCTCAGGTTGATAAATTGAGTACCTTAGCTATTATTTATTAGCTTGCAATTATTTGCCAAGCCTGGGGCTGGTGTTCTAAGAAACCCAGTTATCCTGCATTTTTGCCCATATATTTGAATCATTTGTAACTATTTTTATAAGATTATTAGAGATCTAAAATATATACAGCTTCCCCATACTTTATATAATGCATTCAAAAAATCACATTAAAACGGACAGTCAAGTCCCAAAAAAACTTTCATGATTTAAATAGGGAATGTAATTTTAAACAACTTTCCAATTTACTTTTATCAACAATTTTGCTTTGTTCTCTTGGGATTCTTAGTTGAATGATAATTCTAGGAGGTTCATATGCTAATTTCTTAGACCTTGAAGACTGCCTCTAATCTGAATGCATTTTGACCACTAGAGGGCATTAGTTCATGTGTTTCATTTAGGAGTGAGCACTGATTGGCTAAAAAGCAAGTCTGTCAAAAGAACTGAAATAAGGGGGCAGTCTGCAGAGGCTTAGATACAAGGTAATCACAGAGGTAGAAAGTATATTTATATAACTGTGTTGGTTATGCAAAACTGGGGAATGGGTAACAAAGGGATTATCTTTCTTTTTAAACAACAAAAAATTTGGTGTTGACTGTCCCTTTTAACAAAATGTATTTTTGTTCTAAATCCCACCCCATTCTGAAAAAGCTTTATTTCATTCCTAGGAACTAAGTTGAAGTACCAAGCTCACTGCTGGTGATCTAATAGCCAAGGGCGCATACTTTTTGAGTCAACAAAGACAGGGTACTTGAATTTGTGAGATTACTAAATGTTATGCCACCTGTGTTCTCGAAAATATGTTTAAGGGACAGTAATTTATTTTTTATATATGCAGAGAACATATCAGTAATTAATGACTGCATTGTTTAAGTACTGCATTCAAAATATAATTTTAAAAAAATATTTCCAACTTTTAGCCAAAGTTACGTTGTTTTGCAATCCAGGGGCACACCCCTTGCAAAAGGCTCTTAAGTACATTTTTTTTTTTTTATATATATATAATTATTTTATTGAGGTTCAAAGGTAATGATACAACATATATTTAAGGCCAAAATATCAAGTTTGATGGATAGATATAAGAATATTCTGAATACATTTGTGACCCAAAAATGTGGAACCTCATTTTAGAATAAGGATCCTCCCCAATGGTGTGTAAGGGTCACTCTTGGACCCTGTCACATGCATGACTATAAGGAGGGAGTATAGCATTTGTTAAGGCCACTTTTGGAGCTAAAATTTGTTTCATACTCAATGTGTAGATGATAAAGTTATTAGTTTATAGATTGAGTCCTTAAACATATAATAACAGGAACCATAGGGCATCTTAGACTAATAAGGTAGCATCAAATCTACTAAACTGGATATATAGGGAAATAAGGACACATTATTTGGGTCTATAACTTACATGTCTGCCAAGGACAAGGGGGTAACCACAGATCAGAAGGGAGTGTGAGGGTTATTACACTACAATGTATGATAAGGTGTCTGCACTCTAGATCAACTAATGGTCTATATAATGAGTACCAAGTATAGTGTCAAGCAATAAGAGTGGTGAAGCAGTTTGGCATATCCAAACTCAGTTATTAAGGGTGGTAAATGCAATAATTGGTACTAAAATTTTCTTGAACATAAGCAATGTGTAGGAGAGAGTGGTAAATGTAATAAACCCCACCTGGGTGCTTAATTAAAATGATATTGGGCATTTACTTGGAGTCAATGCTATTTAGGATGGCCATATATTTAAAGATGTTACACAGGCCAGAACAATTAATAGTTATAGGTAGTGTGACAGTAAGCGCAGTTTCCTTTGCCTTTGGCTTAGGTATTAGTAAGAAATGCTTGTGGAACATAGAAGTAATAGGTTACACAATGTAAAGCAAACAGATATATAGCCCAATCTATAAGAACAGTGCAAATCAAAACTCACAACTATAAACCAACATAGAGTCACAAAATCACTGTAACATGAGCTCGCCTGTAAGTCTGGTGCAAGGGCAGGGATTCGGCACAATAGAGAGTGGGCGGGGACACACCCCTTTGCTACAGTCTATGGATTGGCTTCTACTCCGGGCGGAACTGCTGGGCACGCCCCAAACAACGAGTGCACATGTAAGTACAAAAAACGGATAGCGCTCATACCATATGAATTCCAAATTACCATATGAGAAAAGTAGATGAAGAGAAGAGCTCCAGGCAAGGCTAATATAAAAATCCAAAACTTTATTCCTTAAAATGAACGTTATACAAAACATCCATGCGAGAAGAGCCAGCAGTGACAGAGACAATCAGGTAGTTGAACTGATCTCCATGCAGACGCGTTTCACTGCTCAGTGAACAAGTACGCGTTTTGGATTTTTATATTAGCCTTGCCTGGAGCTCTTCTATTCATCTACTTTTCTCATATGGTAATGTGGAATTCATATGGTATGAGCGCTATCCGTTTTTTGTACTTATATAAACCAACATAGGTAACCGTTTCCCGGTCGCACTGTGCAATATCTAAAAAAAAAGGCTGTGTCCTCAGATCTTAGTGAGTTGGCTGACTACCGTTATACAGAAGTACTTTAACAGGAAAAGTCTTAGACAATCCTTTGCTCTGCAGTCGGAGCATAATCGGCAGATCATCCTTGGGATCAGTTCCCTTGCGTATACAAGCGATATAGAGTCTATGTCAGCAGAGACAGCATCTGCTATATTTCTTGGTGTGGATTTGACTTGTTCTGCATTATCAACAATGCCAGGGTCCCCATTTCTAGTCAGGTCAGTTGTTGCGACTATGAACTTGCTGCCATCAGGTGTCTCAGACGAACCATGGGCTTTAGTAGCATAGCTAGGATATTTGGATTCTCTATAGTTCTCACTTCCATGAGGTGTCGATTGTGTCCCCTCGATACTCTCCTCCAAGCGTTGTAACGTTTTCTTGTCTAACTGTGAGTTCAGTGTGCTTCGCAAGCTTCCCCATTCGTTAGCAATAAGTGTGGAAAGCTGCCTAAAGTGGGCGCATAAAAGATCTTCCACTTCACTTAGTAGTAGTTGAGTGACGGTCGCCATCTTGTAAAGAAGGTGGTCACTTTGCATATGGTTACCCTTCTCAATCTCTCCCAGTGTAATTAGTTATGGGATAATCTGTAGGAATTCCAACAAGACTCAAGAAGGAGATTGATGACAAATAGCTGTCCAGTTACTTTTGAACTGGTTTGATAACCCAGGGATCGGGGGGGGGGGGGGTATACATGCGCTAACCTCAACCACACTTACAGACAGACAGCAAAGGCCTCACAACCTCGTAGCTAGTTGCAGTGAGGTTAGCTGAGGAATATAGGTAGGTTCGTAATGTGTTAGGTATACCTAGACTCCTCTTGAGTAGCTTAAGATAATTTAGCTTGAGTTTTCCAAAAAAGAAAAAGTAAAAGCTATAAAATAATATTAAATAAGCTGATTAGGTCCAGGAGCTCTTCACATACACATCCTGCCGCAACAGCTATAGGCTCCGCCCCCCTCTTAAGTACATTTATTGTATATCCTTTGCACTGACAAATAAGAGACACTGCGTAGCATGTTGTATGGTCAGGATTCTGCATGACCCACTCCAGTATCTCTGAGCTATACTTCTCAGATATAAGTTCAAGAAAAAAAAAGCATGTACAAAAAATAACAACATTACATTGCTTTATGTTCTTTTACTGCACATTAGTAAATATTAGAAATCCATTTTTATGGCAAAATACATTTTTGAGTTTAATGTCCCCTTAAATTTGTTTTTAGCTTCAACTTTTTTGTAATCAGGTACGACCAGTAACCATCAAGACATTTATAAACATTGCCAAGACTTCTCTCATATACGAAATGGATTTCACTAAATTGTGCCAAAAGTATACATTTTCCATTACTGTACAGTCCCCTAATTTTGACTGTATTTTTAACAGGGTATTGTAATGGAAAATTGCATTCTTTTATCTGTTAGAGCATATCATTTACTGCTCACCCTGGGCTAATCACATAATTAAAGCTCCAGGAGCCCGTTAAAGGGACAGTAACCATCTTGGATTTTTATAGAACATAATTAGTTATGTGTAATGGTATGGAACAACTTTGTATCAGAATTTTATTATTTAGGTTGCCCATTTTTCACATAATTTACTCTGAAAATTTAGGTTTTATAATTCTCAGAACTTGAAATGCACTATTCTGACTGATCAAGGCTAACCCTGCTACATAATTTGCTTTACATTACAACAAATGCAAAACAATGCATTTTATACAAATATTATGGGCACAATGTATCATCATTGCAGGTGGACAGGTTTGCAAGTAATGAACCTGTCCCCTTACAACCACCACATGCAATGCTGCATCACGCAGCGAGATGTAATATAACACAAAAAACAATTGAGCTTGAGCAGGGCATGTCAATCACCCCGAACAAGCAAGCGTCATGATGACTAATCTCACTACTTCTAAAATATATGGCAGAAGGCTCACTCATGCGAACCTGCTTCATATAGGCCAAAAGCTGTGCATGCAGCTTAATAAATTTATCCCATGACTGTATAGCCTTGTTATCCGCACACTAAAGCCCTAATTGGCTACGCCAAATACAGAAAATGGTGGGTGGGATTTGGCTATTGAGAAACAATTCATGTTATTCTATAGCAACGCAATAAAAATGTCTTGTAATTACAAGGTGTTTACTGTCCCTTTAAGCATTACAACTTGCCTGCTTCGCTCACCTGCATTACAACTTGCCTGCTTGGCTCACCTGCTGTTTACTGCTTGGGATCAGCAGTTTTCTGCTGCTCCTGGGTGAGACTTTATTTATGTGTTTAGCCCATCAAAGTTCCAGGGTGAGCAGTGAAGAAAATAACATGCATTTGTATTTTTTTTCTACTACAATGTCCCTTTACAATTAACCAGAAGCCAAAAACAAAAAAGAATTATGTTTAAAAAAAAAGAAAAAGAAAACATACTTATATTTGTTTAAGGTTCTCTGAGACTTTATGTAGGAGGTCTTTATCTCAGAGCTAAGAACTTTCAACAGAGAGCTCCTTTGTCTACAAACAAGCCGATTGCTATTACTCACTCATCAAAGGTTTCCATTAATCTCACATGAGAACTAAGACAACTTCCTATTTTTTTTTTTATTTTCTTCCTCAGTGTATCCAAGGTATGATTATGAGCTATGGAATGTCATGGGGATTTATTCATTATTATCTCACACAAGAAACAAACAATAAAATAATGGCTTTGATCCATATTCCCTAACGTGCTTTTAAATTCTAAATATATAAAGACTATGAAAAAGTTAGTTATATTTATTATATTTTTTATAAGTGGAATTGTTATATTTTAAAGCAGGGGTCGCCAACCTTTGGACCTCAGGGACCACTAAACTCACAATTTTGAATCCTGTGGACCATATAATGTGTATATAATGTGTGTGTGTATTTATATATATATATACACACACATACTGTACATAACTAGTATAACCATAGCTAAGTTTACATTATGTATATATTTACACATTTTTAAGAATTCATTTTTGGAATTAACTCAGATGATAGATGAATGGTGAGTGACAACTTTTGAGCTGGAAATAGAGAGGCAGAAAGTGGGAAAAAAAAGAATGATGTTTAAAAGGACCACAAGACTATCAAGTTACCTCCCCAGTTAGGAATTATTCAAAACTACTTATGATCATGGACAGACATCGGAGTCATAAATTAAGTTTATATCAGAAAGCTCTCAATATGGATGTGAGCTAACCACGACTGATGTTACTGGCAATTACTATAATACTGGTGGGATATGGCTGATCAGAGGAGATTAATTCCTGCTTGATGGTGTCAAGGACCACCAACATCTTCTCGTGGACAACCAGTGGTCCACGGACCACTGATTGGCGACCGCTGTTTTAAAGGTATTGAAGATATTTATTACACTATTCACCTTGAACTGTTCTGCACTGTAACAAACCATGTTCACATTCACAATGTGCACTATAGTTCACATAAAATTACATGGATACGTAAACAAATCCATGTTGGCAAACACCAAGAATATATATAACCGGTACTTGAGGAATGTTATCTATATAGATAAAACACATTAGGTCTTTTATAATCAATAGGAGTATGTAGAAAATCTTTTTCTGGTTTACAAGCTCAAAGGTTTCAGTTATGAAGTTTCCTTTCTTTCAAGGTTTGACAAATGACTCTATAAATGGTTGAGAAATTTAAACAAGAGGAAATTCAGCAGTCTGGTTGTGACTAGGGATGGGCAAATGTTTTACAACATTCGAAAAATGAAACAAATTTGAACACATTTGTTTGTTCGTTTTGAATTTAGAATGTTTGTACAACATTCTAACATTCGTTTAATTTAATAGTATTTCGAACACTTTCTTTATATGTAACGTTTGATTAAAATTTTTTATAATAATTTGATTCAAATTATGCAATATTCAAATTAGAAAAATTCAAATTGATATATTTGTAATAGTATTTCTAATGCTCTCATTAAATGTAATATTCAGATCATGAAATATTCTAAATAGAAACATTCTAATTGATTTATTTGTATCTATTATGTATCAATTTACTAAATTCTTACCACACAAACTATAGAACTTCTGAATAATATTTGCTAAATCGATTACATATTCCAAAAACGAAAGTAACATTCGGTTACTGAATTTTTGTGGATTTTCACTCTTATCAACATTCGATTCTCCAAAACGAAAGTACACAGGACTATTTGTTCTACCAAACAAATTAGACTTTCAGCAAATTCGCCCATTCCTAGTTGTGACACATTGAAACTGTATTTCAGTTTAAGGTTGTGACATTGTAAAAGTGAGCTGTACACACAACAAATCAAATAGTGTAGAAAAGAATTTGTTTTGTATTGAAGTAACCCAAACAACAATGTAAACATTTCTGGTTCTGTAATAAAGTACAACAACATTTGTGAGACAGCATAAATGCACAGATATAGGATTTCTGCCATTTCCTCCACTTTCAGTGTTAAAACCCCTGGAGCAGATCTATTTAATATATTTCACCAAATAAAACTAAGAAAACTGTTATTTCTAATATTTCTCTTTATAAAAATTAGTGAGTAGTTTTGGCTGTAGAATTGGCTAAAAATAAATGTATTGTCGTGTGAGAAAACAACACACTGAACTGATAAACTTAAAGGGGCATTATACACTAGATTTTTCTTTGCATTAATGTTTTGCAGATGATCCATTTATATAGCCCATACAGGGTTTTTTTTTTTTTTTTAAATGTATAGTTTTGCTTATTTTTAAAAAAACATTCCTCTGATTTTCAGACTCCTAACCAAGTTTTAGGAGAATACTGATGTATACCTACTCCAGCTTGCTCCTGTTTGTGCAAAGAAAATGGGAGGGGGGAGTGTCTGATATTTCCAACTTGCAGTGGGTCCAGCTACCTTTTTAACAGAGCTAAACTGCAAGCTTCTAAGTAACTTTTTTAATGGTTTTATACTGGATTTTTAGATCAGTATCTTTGCATATTATTCTTTATAGTAGTGTCTATTACATGCGGTTATATGAAAAACAGAATTTATGCTTACCTGATAAATTACTTTCTCCAACGGTGTGTCCGGTCCACGGCGTAATCCATAACTTGTGGGAATATTCTCTTCCCCAACAGGAAATGGCAAAGAGCACACTAAAAGCTGTCCATATAGTCCCTCCCAGGCTCCGCCCCCCCCCAGTCATTCGACCAACGGATAGGAGAAAAAAAGGAGAAACTATAGGGTGCCGTGGTGACTGTAGTGTATAAAGAAAGAGATTTTTCAAACCTGATTAAAAAACCAGGGCAGGCCGTGGACCGGACACACCATTGGAGAAAGTAATTTATCAGGTAAGCATAAATTCTGTTTTCTCCAACATTGGTGTGTCCGGTCCACGGCGTCATCCATAACTTGTGGGAACCAATACCAAAGCTTTAGGACACGGATGAAGGGAGGGAGCAAATCAGGTTACCTAAACAGAAGGCACCACGGCTTGCAAAACCTTTCTCCCAAAAATAGCCTCCGAGGAAGCAAAAGTATCAAATTTGTAGAATTTGGCAAAAGTGTGTAGAGAAGACCAAGTCGCTGCCTTACATATCTGATCAACAGAAGCCTCGTTCTTGAAGGCCCATGTGGAAGTAACAGCCCTGGTAGAGTGAGCTGTGATTCGTTCAGGAGGCTGCCGTCCGGCAGTCTCATAAGCCAATCGGATGATGCTTTTCAGCCAAAAGGAAAGCGAGGTAGCAGTAGCTTTTTGACCTGAATTCTGGCCCAAAAAGGGTCTTACCTTTGAAAGGGATATTAAGCAATTTTGTCTTGGAAGATACATCCGCCGACCAAGACTTTAGCCAGAGCACTCTGCGCGCCACAATTGCAAACCCTGAATTTTTCGCCGCTAATCTCGCTAACTGCAGAGCGGCATCTAAAATAAAGGAATTAGCTAACTTAAGTGCGTGAATTCTGTCCATGACTTCCTCATACAGAGTCTCCCTACTGAGCGACTTTTCCAGTTCCTCGAACCAGAACCACGCCGCTGTAGTGACAGGAATAATACACGAAATAGGTTGAAGGAGGTAACCTTGCTGTACAAAAATCTTTTTAAGCAAACCCTCCAATTTTTTATCCATAGGATCTTTGAAAGCACAATTGTCCTCAATAGGAATGGTCGTGCGTTTGGCTAGTGTAGAAACTGCCCCCTCGACCTTAGGGACTGTTTGCCATAAGTCCTTTCTGGGGTCGACCATAGGGAATAATTTCTTAAATATAGGAGGAGGGACAAAAGGTATGCCTGGCTTCTCCCACTCCTTATTCACTATGTCCGCCACCCGTTTGGGTATTGGAAAAGCATCAGGGTGCACCGGGACCTCAAGGAACTTGTCCATCTTGCACAATTTTTCTGGGATGACCAGATTGTCACAATCATCCAGAGTAGATAGCACCTCTTTAAGCAATGCGCGGAGATGCTCTAATTTAAATTTAAATGTCACAACATCAGGTTCTGCCTGCTGAGAAATTCTTCCTGTATCAGAAATTTCCCCATCTGACAAAACCTCCCTCATTACCACTTCAGATTGGTGTGAGGGTATGACAGAAAAATTATCATCAGCGCCCTCCTGCTCTACAGTGTTTAAAACAGAGCAATTGCGCTTTCTCTGAAATGCTGGCATTTTGGATAAAATATTTGCTAAGGAGTTATCCATTACTGCCGTCAATTGTTGCATAGTAACAAGCATTGGCGCGCTAGAAGTACTAGGGGTCTCCTGCGTGGGCAAAACTGGTATAGACACAGAAGGAGATGATGTAGAACTATGTCTACTTCCTTCATCTGAGGAATCATCTTGGGCGACTTTACTATTTGTGACAGTACTGTCCTTACTTTGTTTGGACGCTATGGCACAATTATCACACATATTAGAAGGGGGAGTCACATTGGCTTCCATACATACAGAACATGATCTATCTGAAGGCACAGACATGTTAAACAGGCTTAAACTGGTTAATAAAGCACAAAAACCGTTTTAAAACAAAACCGTTACTGTCTCTTTAAATGTTAAACAGGGCACACTTTATTTCTGAATATGTGAAAAACTATGAAGGAATTATCCAATCTTTACCAAATTATTGCACCCCAAATTTCAGACTGTTAACCCTTAAAATGTGGAAACCGGAGCCTTACAGTCCCAGCCCCAGCCTTTGCTGCGACTTCACCAATCCCAGGGGGGTATACGATACCAAATGAAGCCTTCTAGGAACCTTTTCAGTGAATTCCAGACCCACACACATGCAGCAGCATGTACTGTTCTCAAAAGTAACTGCGCAGTAATGGCGCGAAAATGAGGCTCTGCCTACTACAGAGAAAGGCCCTTCCTGACTGGGAAGGTGTCTAAACAAGTGCCTGGCGTAAAAAACGTTCCTCAAAGATATAAAAGTGTGAAATTCAACTTCAAACTGCATATAATACCTAAATAAAGCAATCGATTTAGCCCATAAAAGTGTCTACCAGTTTATAGCCCATAATAAGCACTTTATTCTGTTTGAGTCTAAGAAAATGGCTTACCGATCCCCATGAGGGAAAAATGACAGCCTTCCAGCATTACACAGTCTTTTTAGAATAATGGCTAGTCATACCTTAAACAGAAAAGTCTGCAAACTGTTCCCCCCAACTGAAGTTCTCTCAGCTCAACAGTCCTGTGTGGGAACAGCAACCGATTTTAGTTACTGCTGCTAAAATCATACTCCTCTTATAAACAGAACTCTTCATCTCTTTCTGTTTTAGGGTAAATAGTACATACCAGCACTATTTTAAAATAACAAACTCTTGATAGAAGAATAAAAAACTACAATTAAACACCACATACTCTTCACCATCTCCGTGGAGATGCTACTTGTTAGAGCGGCAAAGAGAATGACTGGGGGTGGCGGAGCCTGGGAGGGACTATATGGACAGCTTTTGCTGTGCTCTTTGCCATTTCCTGTTGGGGAAGAGAATATTCCCACAAGTTATGGATGACGCCGTGGACCGGACACACCAATGTTGGAGAAATTGGTGTATACTGTCCCTTTAAAGGTTTAGAGTAGATGCCAATCCAAGGTTATGAGCCAACATCCATCTAATTTGTTTAGCAAAGTGAAACATATTTGAAAAAAGCACTAAACACCAAAATCTGCATTGAACTTACATTTGGGCTAAAAACTAATTTTTTCATAAACTGCTATTATCATTATCATAAACTGTGGATGGATGAAATAGATTTAATTAAGAGAAAACAAACATAATTAGGGAAGAAAGCTTAAAGAAATAATTTTCAACTTCAATGATCTAAAGCGTTAACTTTCCAATTGGTTTGAATTATTTCAAAATGTATTACAAACTTTTGTGAAAGTGCTGTTTTGTTCTATTTATAATAGGAAAAATTGCACATCTCTTGCTTTTGTGTGAAATTTTGCTTGAATCATCCTTCCAAGAGGGGCCAAAAAGCAAATCCTGTAACCTGCAAATGCTGTAAATCAAATAGCTAGTTTATGGAATTTGCAGCATTTTGAAAACCTAAGTGATATGAGGCACATTTTGGAGGTTTTTAAAGTGAATGTAAACTTTCATCAATTAGTGCCCGGTTTTTAAAAATACTATTAAAAACAAGGGCACTTTCATTGATGAAAGTTTTACATTGCACCATATTTTTACAAATACTTAGCTTTTACTTCTTCAAAGCCGGATCGGCATCCCCCCGCCTCCAGGTCCTCTGTAAATACGTCACCAATGACAAAACCGGCTTCCTCCAATCACAGCTCCCCCCCCCCAAGAGCGTCCATCTCGTGAGGCCCTGCCATGATTGGAGGAAGCCGGTTTTGTCATTGGTTACGTATTTATAGAGGACCTGCAGGCAGGGGATGCCGATTCAGGCTTTGAAGAAGTAAAAGGAAAGTATTTGTAAAATATGGTGCAATGTAAAATTTCATCAATGAAAGTGCCCCTGTTTGTAATAGTATATTTAAAAACCGGGCATTAATTGATGAAAGTTTACATTCACTTTAACTTAGTTGACATCTGAGGCTCAATTTACTAAGCAGTGTAAGATGCTTTTGAGCCCTAGTGGTGTAAGCTTGCACACGTGAGCTTCCTGCAATCTAAGAAGCAGTGGTCTGCCACCTATGAGCTGGCGTATTGAAATCACCCACGTCTGCTTGGGGTGATTGACAGGCCCTTCTCTCATGTGATTGGCCGTGCATTATACACTTAGGGCTCAATTCTAAAAAGCTCTCTGGGCTGGTGACATTCTATAACAATGCTCACCTCTCCTATTTCCCTGTTACCCTGAAAACAGGAAATCTCGCTAAGGTGTCTTGCTATGGGGCTAATACTGCACACAAAAATACTTTTAGCAAAAAACAGAATTTATGCTTACCTGATAAATTACTTTCTCCAACGGTGTGTCCGGTCCACGGCGTCATCCATAACTTGTGGGAATATTCTCTTCCCCAACAGGAAATGGCAAAGAGCACAGCAAAAGCTGTCCATATAGTCCCTCCTAGGCTCCGCCCACCCCAGTCATTCGACCGACAGATAGGAGAAAAAAAGGAGAAACTATAGGGTGCCGTGGTGACTGTAGTGTATAAAGAAAGAGATTTTTTAAACCTGATTAAAAAACCAGGGCGGGCCGTGGACCGGACACACCGTTGGAGAAAGTAATTTATCAGGTAAGCATAAATTCTGTTTTCTCCAACATTGGTGTGTCCGGTCCACGGCGTCATCCATAACTTGTGGGAACCAATACCAAAGCTTTAGGACACGGATGAAGGGAGGGAGCCAATCAGGTTACCTAAACGGAAGGCACCACGGCTTGCAAAACCTTTCTCAAAAAAATTGCCTCCGAAGAAGCAAAAGTATCAAATTTGTAGAATTTGGCAAAAGTGTGCAGGGAAGACCAAGTCGCTGCCTTACATATCTGATCAACAGAAGCCTCGTTCTTGAAGGCCCATGTGGAAGCCACAGCCCTAGTAGAGTGAGCTGTGATGCGTTCGGGAGGCTGCCGTCCGGCAGTCTCATAAGCCAATCGGATGATGCTTTTCAGCCAAAAGGAAAGCGAGGTAGCAGTAGCTTTTTGACCTCTCCTCTTGCCAGAATAAACGACAAACAGAGAAGACGTTTGTCTGAAATCCTTTGTTGCTTCTAAATAGAACTTTAAAGCACGAACTACATCTAAATTGTGTAACAAACGTTCCTTCTTTGAAACTGGATTCGGACACAAAGAAGGCACAACTATTTCCTGGTTAATATTCTTGTTGGAAACAACCTTTGGAAGGAAACCAGGTTTAATACGCAAAACAACCTTATCTGAATGGAACACCAGATAGGGCGGATTACACTGCAGAGCAGATAACTCAGAAACTCTTCTAGCAGAAGAAATAGCAACCAAAAACAGAACTTTCCAAGATAACATCTTGATATCTATGGAATGTAGAGGTTCAAACGGAACCCCTTGAAGAACTGAAAGAACTAAATTCAGACTCCAGGGAGGAGTCAAAGGTCTGTAAACAGGCTTGATCCTGACCAAAGCCTGAACAAAAGCTTGAACATCTGGCACAGCTGCCAGTCGTTTGTGTAACAAGACAGATAAAGCAGAAATCTGTCCCTTTAGAGAACTCGCTGATAATCCCTTATCCAAACCTTCTTGAAGAAAAGAAAGGATCCTAGGAATTTTGATCTTACTCCATGAGAATCCCTTGGATTCACACCAACAGATATATCTTTTCCATATTTTATGGTAAATTTTTCTAGTTACAGGTTTTCTGGCTTGTACCAGAGTATCTATCACAGAATCCGAAAACCCACGCATAGATAAAATCAAGCGTTCAATTTCCAAGCCGTCAGCTGGAGGGAAACTAGATTTGGATGTTCGAATGGACCCTGTACTAGAAGATCCTGTCTCAAAGGTAGCTTCCATGGTGGAGCTGATGACATATTCACCAGGTCTGCATACCAAGTCATGCGTGGCCACGCAGGAGCTATCAAGATCACCGAGGCCCTCTCCTGTTTGATCCTGGCTACCAGCCTGGGAATGAGAGGAAACGGTGGAAACACATAAGCTAGGTTGAAGGCCCAAGGCGCTACTAATGCATCCACTAGAGTCGCCTTGGGATCCCTGGATCTGGACCCGTAGCAAGGAACCTTGAAGTTCTGAAGAGACGCCATCAGATCCATGTCTGGAATGCCCCATAATTGAGTCAACTGGGCAAAGATCTCCGGGTGGAATTCCCACTCCCCCGGATGGAATGTCTGACGACTCAGATAATCCGCCTCCCAGTTTTCCACTCCTGGGATGTGGATCGCAGATAGGTGGCAGGAGTGATCCTCCGCCCATTTTATGATTTTGGTCACTTCTCTCATCGCCAGGGAACTCCTTGTTCCCCCCTGATGGTTGATGTAAGCAACAGTCGTCATGTTGTCTGATTGGAATCTTATGAATCTGGCCTTTGCTAGTTGAGGCCAAGCCCTGAGAGTATTGAATATCGCTATCAGTTCCAGAATGTTTATCGGGAGAAGAGACTCTTCCCGAGACCATAGACCCTGAGCTTTCAGGGAGTCCCAGACCCCGCCCCAGCCCACTAGACTGGCGTCGGTCGTGACGATGACCCACTCTGGTCTGCGGAAGCTCATTCCCTGGGACAGGTGATCCTGGGTTAGCCACCAACGGAGTGAGTCTCTGGTCTTCTGATCTACTTGAATCACTGGAGACAAGTCTGTATAGTCCCCATTCCACTGTTTCAGCATGCACAGTTGTAATGGTCTTAGATGAATTCGCGCAAAAGGAACTATGTCCATTGCTGCAATCATCAACCCTACTACTTCCATGCACTGAGCTATGGAAGGTCGTGGAACAGAGTGAAGAACTTGACAAGCGTTTAGAAGTTTTTACTTTCTGACATCTGTCAGGAAAATCTTCATTTCTAAAGAATCTATTATTGTCCCCAAGAAAGGAACTCTTGTCGACGGAGACAGGGAACTCTTTTCTATGTTCACCTTCCACCCGTGAGATCTGAGAAAGGCCAGAACGATGTCTGTGTGAGCCTTTGCCTTTGAAAGAGACGACGCTTGTATCAGAATGTCGTCCAAGTAAGGTGCCACCTCAATGCCCCTTGGTCTTAGAACCGCTAGAAGGGACCCGAGTACCTTTGTGAAAATCCTTGGAGCAGTGGCTAGCCCGAATGGGAGAGCCACAAACTGGTAATGTTTGTCCAGAAAGGCAAACCTTAGGAACTGATGATGATCTTTGTGGATAGGAATATGTAGATACGCATCCTTTAGATCCACGGTAGTCATAAATTGACCGTCCTGGATTGAAGGTAAAATCGTTCGAATAGTTTCCATTTTGAACGATGGCACTCTGAGAAATTTGTTTAGAATCTTTAAAACCAGAATTGGTCTTAAAGTTCCCTCTTTTTTGGGAACTACAAACAGATTTGAGTAAAACCCCATTCCTTGTTCCACAGTTGGAACTGGGTGTATCACTCCCATTTTTAAGAGGTCTTCTACACAATATAAGAATGCCTGTCTCTTTATTTGGTTTGAAGATAAGTGAGACATGTGGAACCTTCCCCTTGGGGGTAGTTCCTTGAATTCCAGAAGATAACCCTGAGAAACTATTTCTAGTGCCCCGGGATCCTGAACATCTCTTTCCCAAGCCTGAGCGAAGAGACAGAGTCTGCCCCCTACTAGATCCGGTCCCGGATCGGGGGCTACTCCTTCATGCTGTTTTGGTAGCAGCAGCAGGCTTCTTGGCCTGCTTACCCATGTTCCAGCCTTGCATCGGTTTCCAAGCTGGTTTGGTTTGCGAAGCATTACCCTCTTGTCTAGAGGCTGCAGAGTTGGAGGCCGGTCCGTTCCTGAAATTGCGAAAGGAACGAAAATTAGACTTATTCTTGGCCTTGAAAGGCCTATCTTGTGGGAGGGCGTGGCCCTTACCCCCAGTGATGTCTGAGATAATCTCTTTCAATTCAGGCCCAAAAAGGGTTTTACCCTTGAAAGGGATATTAAGCAACTTTGTCTTGGAAGATACATCCGCTGACCAAGACTTTAGCCAGAGCGCTCTGCGCGCCACAATTGCAAACCCTGAATTTTTTGCCGCTAATCTAGCTAACTGCAAAGCGGCATCTAAAATAAAGGAATTAGCTAACTTAAGTGCGTGAATTCTGTCCATAACCTCCTCATACGGAGTCTCTCTACTGAGCGACTTTTCTAGTTCCTCGAACCAGAACCACGCTGCTGTAGTGACAGGAATAATGCACGAAATAGGTTGCAGGAGGTAACCTTGCTGTACAAAAATCTTTTTAAGCAAACCCTCCAATTTTTTATCCATAGGATCTTTGAAAGCCCAATTATCCTCGATAGGAATAGTAGTGCGCTTAGCTAGTGTAGAAACTGCCCCCTCGACCTTAGGGACTGTCTGCCATAAGTCCTTTCTGGGGTCGTCCATAGGAAATAATTTCTTAAATATAGGAGGGGGGACAAAAGGTATGCCGGGCTTCTCCCACTCCTTATTCACTATGTCCGCCACCCGCTTGGGTATAGGAAAAGCGTCGGGGTGCACCGGAACCTCTAGGAACTTGTCCATCTTGCACAATTTTTCTGGAATGACCAAGTTGTCACAATCATCCAGAGTAGATAGCACCTCCTTAAGCAGTGCGCGGAGATGCTCTAATTTAAATTTAAATGTCACAACATCAGGTTCTGCCTGTTGAGAAATTCTACCTGAATCAGAAATTTCCCCATCTGACAAAACCTCCCTCATGGCCACTTCAGATTGGTGTGAGGGTATGACAGAGCAATTATCATCAGCGCCCTCCTGCTCTACAGTGTTTAAAACAGAGCAATCGCGCTTTCTCTGAAATGCAGGCATTTTGGATAAAATATTTGCTATGGAGTTATCCATTACTGCCGTCAATTGTTGCATAGTAACAAGCATTGGCGCGCTAGAAGTACTAGGGACCTCCTGCGTGGGCAAAACTGGTGTAGACACAGAAGGAGATGATGTAGAACTATGTCTACTCCCTTCATCTGATGAATCATCTTGGGCAACTTTACTATCTGTGGCAGTACTGTCCTTACTTTGTTTGGACGCTATGGCACAATTATCACACAATTTTGAAGGGGGAGACACATTGGCTTCCATACATACAGAACATAGTTTATCTGAAGGCACAGACATGTTAAACAGGCTTAAACTTGTCAATAAAATACAAAAACCGTTTTAAAACAAAACCGTTACTGTCTCTTTAAATTTTAAACAGGGCACACTTTTTTACTGAATATGTGAAAAACTATGAAGGAATTGTTCAATTTTAACCAAATTTTCACCACAGTGTCTTAAAGCATTCAAAGCATTGCACCCCAAATTTCAGACCTTTAACCCTTAAAATGCCGTTTACAGTTTTAAACCCCTCTACAGTCCCAGCTACAGCCTTTGCTGCGACTTTACCAAACCCAGGGGGTATACGATACCAAATGAAGCCTTCTAGGAACCTTTTCAACCACTTCCAGACCCACACACATGCAGCTGCATGTCCTGCTCTCAAAAGTAACTGCGCAGTAATGCCGCGAAAATGAGGCTCTGCCTACTACATAGAGCCCTTCCTGACTGGGAAGGTGTCTAAACCCGTGCCTGACGTAAAAAAACGTTCCCCAAAGTTATAAAGTGTGAATTTCAACTTCAAGCTGTATAAAATGCCCAAATAAAGCAATCGATCTAGCCCATAAAAGTGTCTACCAGTTTTATAGCCCATATTAAGCCCTTTATTCTGTTTGAGACTAAGAAAATGGCTTACCGGTCCCCATGATGGGGAAAATGACAGCCTTCCAGCATTACTCAGTCTTGTTAGAAATATGGCTAGTCATACCTTAAGCAGAAAAGTCTGCCAACTGTTTCCCCCAACTGAAGTTATCTCATCTCAACAGTCCTATGTGGAAACAGCAAACGATTTTAGTTACTGCTGCTAAAATCATATTCCTCTCACAAACAGAACTCTTCATCTTTTTCTGTTTCAGAGTAAATAGTACATACCAGCACTATTTTAAAATAACAAACTCTTGATAGTAGAATAAAAAACTACAACTAAACACCACATACTCTTCACCATCTCCGTGGAGATGCTGCTTGTTCAGCAGCAAAGAGAATGACTGGGGTGGGCGGAGCCTAGGAGGGACTATATGGACAGCTTTTGCTGTGCTCTTTGCCATTTCCTGTTGGGGAAGAGAATATTCCCACAAGTTATGGATGACGCCGTGGACCGGATACACCAATGTTGGAGAAATGTAATATTTGTATGTAAATTAATCCAAAATAAATCATATTAAATATGCACAGAGTAAATCGTAATTTAAGTACA
The DNA here is from genome assembly GCF_027579735.1 of Bombina bombina. Lineage (NCBI taxonomy): Eukaryota > Metazoa > Chordata > Amphibia > Anura > Bombinatoridae > Bombina > Bombina bombina. The sequence continues at coordinate 874,206,319 of NC_069500.1, forward strand.
CTGGATGTGCAAACAACACATAGAAATGTGTACTTTTAAGTACAAAATACAGTGTAGTTTTTTTTTTTTTGTAATTCTGTATACATTTCCGCCCTACAGACCTCACAGTTTTTTCTCGCAACTCAAAAGGTGGCGAGCTTTTATCAAAATACTCAAAACACTAAATACTCTGATAGGAAAACCTATGCATTCGAAAATAACAGCACATTTAAGGTACAGTGCACTGAAAACAGAGCAATTTGATTTTTGTTTAGGTGTAATATTAAAGTTTTAACAAATGCTGGGTTCTCCCTCTGTACTTCGTCCAGCATTATCTCTGGACAATAAATTAGAGAGAGATTATTACTGTTACAATTATTTATTACTAAATTTGCACACAAAAAAACAGGTTGAATTATGGAGATTACTTCCGGCAATACTTTTTTTTTTCAAAAATAGGTGGCAACCCAAATGGCAGAATATTTGTTTCTCTTTAGAGAAAATAAATTTACTTTACTCTTTTTTCAAAAGCGCAGATTACAAGTTATATGTATGTATGTATGTATATATATATATATATATATATATATATATATATATATATATATATATAAATATAAATATACACACAGGGCTTCAAATTTCCAGTGTTCCAGTGCAGCAGACAACTTAGAAATTTGATGATCATAGAAATAAATTGGAAACTTTTTTTAAAATTGTATGTTCTGTCTGAATCACAAAATAATTATTTTGAGTTTCATATCCCTTTAACGGCATAAAAACTGTAGTCCATATTGCACGATTCGACCCCCTGCCAAACATCATATTTTCTAAACAATTCCTTCGCTTTATTGAAACCCATTTTAACATAGTACCTTATTCTATGTATTGAGTGTGTTGATGACCATGCTCATGCATACTAGTGTGTTCTGTATACTGCATAACAGTTAGTATAAAAATGTTTCCAGATGTGCACTTTACAAATCCAGTATAAATACACAAGACTTGTCTGTGTAACTTGATCAACCTGATTATGTCATTATTTGTCAGCTAAAGTTAAGGAGAAAGGGTAGGTCTGACTGGGACTTAAGCAGACGTGTATGCTAATAAAGGGACATGCCTAACACCGCAGTGTCACTTTTACTGACAGCACATTGATAAATTAGCATCTGTCTTGTCCCTGTGACAAATGCCAATGACATACTTTAACACATTTACTAGAGAAATGCTCATCAGCTTTTTCACAATAGCTTGAGAACTCTGCCGCCTACAACGGCCAAAGTCTTAGCCAGATAACTTTATTTTTAATTAAATATTTTTTTAATAAAATTTAAAATAAAGAAGACATTTTTTCCCCTTAAAGGGATATAACATATATATATATATAACTCATATAAAAGTGCAACATCTAAGAATGCTTTGGCCTGGAAAATATATAGGAAAATATATATCAGTAAATCAGCATCAGGGGGAAATACACAAATTATACTGATGTATGTGTGTATATGTAAATTAAATTTTTACTTCAATATTCTTTTTATTTGTATTTTATTGTTCATTTTATTGTATGATCAACCAAATACAAAAGGTTATTCAAAGAGAGAAATGTCACTGTCATCTGGAGCATGAATATGTCCATGGCCTAACACTGAGTAACCAGAAGGCAAAATGTGTCACTTAGCATGTATATATTTATATTTGGATTATGCAATATTTCAGAAAGTTTGTTATTATTACAACTAGGAAAAATTTAGGGAGAGATGACATATGCGGCGCAAGCTTCAGCGTAACTGCTGAAACCCGCTACTCGTAATTTCCCCTTGCACAACGGGGAATCACATAAACGCCGCCGGCAGTTCATAAAGTGCCGTAAGTCAGATAAACTAGCGATGATGTCCAGAAATGAGCGTAAATACAAATTTCTGGAGTCGCCAGTAACTTACAGCACTTTAGAAACTGCCGGCGCCTAAGAAAAAAAAAAGTTAAATCTCCTGTAAAATAAACCCGACACGTAAAAACCCCTATATCTGCAATCCCCCCACATCGCAACTAATAATAAAAGTATTAACCCCTAAACCGACAACCCCCCACAACGCAATATGCCTAATTAAACTATTAACCCCTAATCCGCCAAGCACCCACATCGCAAATAACTAGTTTAATTACTAAACTAACCTAACACCCACTAAATTAACCCCAAATTACATAAAATAATAAAATACTAAATTACGATTAAAATAAAAAATTCTAACAGTACTTAAAAAATAAACCTAAGATTAAATTAAAATAAATGAATCTGAAATTACCAAAAATAAAAAAGTCTAATATTACAGAAAATAATAAACAAAATGATCAAAAATTAAAAAAATCTAATCTAATCCCTATGAAAATAAAAAAGCCCCCCTAAAATAAAAACACCCCCTAATCTAATAGCCCATAAAAGGGCCTTTTGTAGGGCATTGTCCTAAGTAAAACCCCCCCACCCACCAAACCCCCCAAAATAAATAAACCTAACACTAAAAAAAACTAAACTACCCATTGCCCCTAAAGTGGCATTTGTATGAGCATTGCCCTTAAAAGGGCATTCAGCTCTTTAACTGCCCTGCCTTTTACTGTAAGGGGGGACTTAGATTTTTTTTGTAACTGCAAAAGAGCTGTTTAATTTAGGGCGATGTGGGTGTTTGGCGGATTAGGGGCTAATAGGTTAATTAGTGTACTTGCGTTGTGGGTGTTTGGCGGACTAGGGGTTAATAGGTTAATTAGGGTACTTGCATTATGGGTGTTTGACGGATTAGGGGTTAATTAGGGTACTTGCATTGTGGGTGTTTGGCGGATTAGGGGTTAATAATTTAATTAAGTATATTGTGTTGTGGTGGGTTGGCAGATTAGGGGTTAATACATTTATAAGGTTAGCTTGTGATGTGGGGGTTGGCGGATTAGGGGTTAATACATTTATTTAGTTATTGCGGTGGGGTTGGCGGTTGACAGGTAGATAGATATTGCGCATGCGTTAGGTGTTAGTTATTTTCAGGAGGTAGATAGATATTGCGCATGCGTTAGCTGTTAGTTACTATTTCCAGGGGGTCACGGTGCTCACATACTCAGCGCAAGTCTTGCTGCGTCTGCCTATGTGTGGGGAGGTAAAAATGAAGTAAAATTTCTCCATTTGCACAGCGTAAGTCCTTGCACTGAATATGTGATACTGATTTACAACGCGGTTCTATGTTAGCTTATGGGAGTAAAAATTGCGGGCGACGGGTGAAATATGCGCACCGCATTTATTTGCGGTGCATATATGTGATAGTGAAACCGCGTAAAAACCGGCGTCGCCTGCAAAATCTTGCCCTTAGTGTTTTACTTTAGCTCTGAAAATTGAGAAATTTCTAATTCTCAGAACTTGAAATGCACCCTGCTGACTTCTCAAGGCTATGGGGCCAATTTATAAAGCAGTCAATGTTCGTCCGACATATAAATAAATAATATAAATCAGGCCCTATATATCTGTCCCTTATTGGTTGTATCAGATAACAATGGCAAAACAATTAGAAAGTTGCTTAAAATCTGAATCATGAAAGAAAGTATTTGGGTTTACTATCTCTTTAATTGCTCACTGGCTGGTGATAAAAAAGTCCTACTGCTTTATTGGTGGGTAGCGATATGCATCAAAAGCATAAAAACAATATCATTTTTGGGACATACCTGCAGGATGACATGATAGACCTACTCATTTTGCAAAATAGTCACTTTGAGGGGACTTTCTTTGTTGCTATTTATTGTTTTTCCTTGAGTATATCCTTTGGAATATTGTAGTTTTATTACAATGTTATCACTTGTACTACTCAATATTCATCTTAATAAAGTTTTGTAAAAACTAATAGTTTTTTATCAGTACATAAAAACATTTTGATACTGCAATTGTAATACCTCAGTTGTAAAGACATGGGTAATAACAGCAGTAAAAGTAAACACTTTATGTAACTGTATGGATCAATACACAGAGCTTATTCAGGCCCATATACCACTGTTCCAATCAGCCAATAGCCTTTGAGCTCTCATTCTATTGGCTGATTGGAACAGCCAATAGAATGAGAGCTGCACAAATCCTATTGGCTGATTGGAACAGCCAATAGAATGAGAGCTGCACAAATCCTATTGGCTGATTGGAACAGCCAATAGGATTTTAGCAGCTCTAATCCTATTGGCTGATTGAAATCTTTCAGCCAATAGGAATGCAAGGGACGCCATCTTGGATGGTGTCACCTGCATTGAAGTTCTAGTTTACGGCGGCGACCGTATGAAGAGGATGCTCCGCGCCGGATGTCTTCAGGTTGGACCCGCTCCGCGCCGGATGGATGATGATAGAAGATGCCGCCTGGATGAGGACTTCTCCAGCTGGATGAAGATGGAAGAGGCTGCTCGGATGAAGACTTTTTGCCACCTGGATAAGGACTTCTCCGGGTGGATGGATCCTTCAAGCGGGACTTCAAGAACTGTAAGTGGATCGTCGGGGGTTAGTGTTAGGTTTTTTTTAAGGGTTTTTTGGGTGGGTTTTATTTTTAGATTAGGGTCTGGGTATGTAAACGAGCTAAATGCCCTTTTAAGGGCAATGCCCATACAAATGCCCCTTTCAGGGCAATGGGGAGCTTAGATTATTTTAGATAGGTTTTTTATTTGGGGGGGTAGTTCGTTGGGTGGGTGGTGGGTTTTACTGTTGGGGGAGTGTTTCTATTTTTTTTTTACAGGTAAAAGAGCTGATATCTTTGGGGCTTTTTTATTTTGATAGGGCTATTAGATTAGGTGCAATTCTTTTTTATTTTTGATCATTTGTTTTTTTATTTTTCGTAATTTAGTGTTTGTTTTTTTTCCTGTAATTTAGTACTTTTAATAATGTTTAATTGTAGATTTAAATAATTTGAGTAGGGTTAGGTTTCTTTAATATGTAATTTAGTTTATTTAATTGGTATTTTAATTTAATTGTAGTAAAATAGTTAGGGTAGGTTAATTAATAGTTTATATTAGTTAATTTTAATTCTACAGGTAAGTTTAAATTTATTTAACGATGGGGATGTTGTCATTTTAATTTAAAGTTAGCGGGTTGTTAGGTTTAGGTGTTAATAGCTTAATTTAGTTTATGGCGATGTGGGAAGCTGACGGTTTAGGGGTTAATAGGTTTAGTTAGTTGTGGTGATGCGGGAGGCCAGAGGTTTAGGGGTTAATACGTTTATTTAGTGGCGGCGGTGTCGGGGAGCGATGGGATAGGGGTTAATAATTTTATTTAGGTTGCAGCGATGTCGGGGAGCAGCGGGATAGGGGTTAAACATTTTAGTATAGTGACGGCGTTTAGTGACAAGGTATGAATAAAGTTCGGAAAAAGCCGAATAGACGCGAGATTGATGACTGCTAGTTAACAACAGTCTGATACTCATCGCCCCGTACTTGGTGCGCGTCTTTTTGCCGGCTTTTTTTCATAAATAAGGAGAGCGTATTGAGATACGCGGCTGCGATGTTAGGCGAGCGTATTGATGCCGGTGAATGCAACACAGTTGACGGCTTGATAGTACACTTTAGTACACAATAAAACAAATATTTCTGCATGGAAAAAAAGCTAAAAAATGAAGATGTAAAACCGTATGTCGCCTAAAAAGGTTCAAGAGAAATGTGTTTTCAATAAAGCAGGATCAATAGAAGATGGTTCTGTACCTGCACTGTTTCATTTTCAAATGATCAGGAACTGTAATTAACAATATATAAAAGGGCCATTACAGTAAAAAAAAAATTGACATGCTCTAAACTGACCCTGCAACTATATCGGTTACAGTACTACTCGGAATCAGACGTTCTCTGTGGTTTCTGAGCTCTGGGGAGATTGACAGCTCCTGCCCGCGCACAGCAAATCATGCGCGGGCAGGAGCTGTCAATCTCCCCGGTCCGACTGTTGAGATTAAAATTGTCCAGCTAAGAGGGGGAGAAGACGGTAGGGAAGCAGCGGTCTGATGAACGTTGCTTGATAAATCGTGACTCTTGAGAGAACCTGCAGTCATAGGGAGGAGAAGGGCTTGATAAATTGAGCCCTATGTGTCTAAACCCTGCAAAGAGGTTAAACACATACTTAAAGCACCGCTCATGAGCCACAGAGAACTTCTGATCCCAAGTGATACTTTAAACATTTGCTGGGGTTAATCAAGCACATTGCGTTGCAGTACCAATAGTTATAAAATTATATAATGATTTAGCGCATGTCTTTTTCTCACTATAATAGCACTTTTAAAGGGACATGAAACCAAACATTTTTATTTCATGATTTCAGACAGAACACACATTTTTAAACAACTTTCCAATTTACTTCTGTTATTCAACTTGTTTCATTCTCTTAGTATCGTTTATTGAAGGAGCAGCAATGCACTACTGGGAGCTAGCTGAGCATACCATGTAAGTCAATGACAAAAGGCATGTGTGTAAGCTCATAGTAGTGCATTGCTCCTCCTGAGCCTACCAACGTATGCTTTTCAACAAAGGATACCAAGAGAAAACAAGGCAAATTAAATCATAGAAGTAAATTGGAAAGCTTTTTAAATTTGCATTATCTGTCTGAATCATGGAAATTAAATTTTGTTACTGTACTTTCTCATTAAGGGATTTAAACTATTCTATTCCCCATAAAATATTTCATTATGTATAATAAAAAAAACTTTGCATTAATACATTTTGTTATTTATATTTCTTTGTTTCTTTTGTTATCTTTTTACTGTAATTTAAATCTAACAATTTGAGTTTTTCCAATACAGCCAGAGAAGGCAGAACCCTAATACTCATAATCATAAAATAAAAATCATATGAAACAAATAAATAAAGTATTAAATAATAAATACTAATTCTTAAAAATATAGCGCTTACCCTAACCTTTATATTTTCCAAACACTAATTCTTAAAAATACAGCGCTTACCCTAACCTTTATATTTCCAAACACTAATTCTTAAAAATACAGCGCTTACCCTAACCTTTATGTTTGTGACAAAGTTGGACATATGATTGGCCTACAAGATAGGAATAGGGAGGAGTTATCAGCATTTAAATTACGGACCCCCGCGAAAAACTTCATACCTTGTTTGCAAGTCTTGAGAAAGTTTGCATAGGTCGGACGAAACGCGTAGAAAGGCACAAGGCAGTAGTCACCAAAGAACTAAGGGAATAAAAAGCTTGTCTGTGGGACGATCAATAACGGACTGTGTATACCGGAGAAAGCTCGATCACAAGGAAGGTGTAAAAGCCACAGCTGAACCGGGACAGGATAATCCTAAATGATCTACCACTTTGAGGCGCCTGTTTTTATCTAAGCTCTTGTAAGTGCAATATGTGTGTATGCGCAATTTGGAAGCATTAAAACTTTTACCTTGAGTCGTGGCTGCACTCGTTTTTCTTTTTGTCTCTATATTAAATAATAAATGCAGTAAAAATTGTTTTGTTCAATTGCATTAAAGGGACATTTTTTATAATGCATTAAAAGGACATTTTTTCATTATGCATTAAAGGGACATTGTTTTCATGATTCAGATAGAAAATACTACTACTGAAAATAGGCTGTTTGCATAACAGCACATAATTAAGCCATTGTTCAGAAAGATTTCACGTGAGGAAAAAAAAAAGATAATTGTCTAGACAAACCTACAATACACAAATGCACTGTGGCTTCAGATGTATTTACAAAGAAGCATCACCTGCAAGAGAAGAATAAGCATATACACTGTGTTTGCCAGGACAGTAGTCAAACTAGTCTGAACTCTTTTTAAAGGGACAGTCAACACCCAATACTTCATAACTCCATACCTTAGATCAGTAATAGAAGATGCAGCTGCACCGCATCGCATGTTGATGAGCTCTAAGGGTATGGAGTGATCACCCAAAATACAAACGTTTAGTTCAGGTAGATAATGGCCGACAAACTCCTCCCCCTTCTCCTTCCTCCCCTTCTCTAATCTTTTCCCTGCTCGTTCCTGTTGAAAGGGTGACGTTGTGCATTATCTAATACCCGCTCGCAAACTCAAGCCAAAATCGAAAGTGCTATCCATTGCGCATGCGCGATTCTCCGTGAACGCAAGTTAACCCCAACCGAGGAATGAATTATGATTGGAGGATTCAATCAAAAAGAAAGCTATTACGTAACAGTGGGGGGAGTTTGACGGCCATATCTACAAGGAAAAAGCATATGTATTTTGGGTGATCACTCCATACCCTTAGAGCTCATCAACATGCGATGCGGTGCAGCTGCATCTTCTATTACTGATCTAAGGTATGGAGTTATGAAGTATCGGGTGTTGACTGTCCCTTTAATTGGGAGATGAAAAATCTTGACCCTTGCTAAAGACCTTTTATCTTTGATGATCTGGCTTATAGCATTAAAGGGACATGAATTCCAAAACATTTCTTTCATTATTTAGAAAGAGAATACAATTTTAAACACATTTACAATTTACTTCTATTATTTAATTTGCTTCCTTCTCTTGCTATTCTTTGCTGAAAAGTTTATCTGGGAAAGTTCATGGTTAGCAAAGAATCTAGGTTCTAGCTTCTGATTGGTGGCTGCATAAAAAAAAAAAAGATTGTCATTGGCTCACCCATGTGTTCAGTCAGCAACCAGTAGTGCATTGCTGCTCATTCAACAAAGCATACCAAAAGAACGAAGAAAAAATGATAATATGAGTAAATTAGAAAGTTGCTTACAATTGCATGCTATGGGTAGAGTTGCCAGGTGTCCGGTATCTGACCGGACAGTCCGGTATTTCCGTTTACTGTCTGGTATTATGTTTAAAAATATACCGGACAGTATTTCATACAAGTGACATTTCAGTCTGGGAGAATGCGTAACACACAGAGAGCGCAGCCGCTCCTTTTGACCCTGCTGGAAGTGAGTGAGTGACATCATCTCAGTCACGTGATGCTGAAATCCAGCGCGGGTGCTCTAAACTTGCAAGGTACTGGGAGTGAGTCAACAGCAGACCGGTGTTCTATCAGGCCGCCTGCCACTTGTGATTACTTTAAGAGGGCGGCCGCGGATCTATTTGCCGAAGTTATCATTTCATTAGACCGATATGCACGTGGGGAAATAAAGCAGCCAGTCATAGACACAATAATGAGTTGGGGAGCTAAGAGACAGAAGGTATTTTGTTTTGACTGTATCATTATGTTAACTGGGCATTGACGTATATAGCTCTCTGGTAAAACATAATACAAACATCAAATCCGTATATTACACTTTTGGAGTTTGTCAAGTGCAAATTCACAAATGCATTCATTGGAAGATACAGTCCCATAGATTAAACCGCATGTGCTCTCAGGTTATACAGCCACAGTGACTATTCGTGTCATATAAATGCTTTGAATGAAAATTACTTTAGCACAATAGAAATAAACAAGTACTCGCAATGATATTTAAATTCACAGGCACACTCAGAATGTGACCTGCAGATTCTGATATAGTGCACTCATTTTTGGATTTACACACTCAAAATGAGAATGTTCACATTATGATGCAGTTACTACAGGGGAGTCCATAACATCCCCCCAAAACTTTGATTTTATATGCAGTATTAAGCAGATCTGTATATATATATATACATACACTGTATATGTGTGTATATATATATATATATATATATATATATATATATATATACACACGCTGTATATGTGTACTGTATAAATATATATAAAACACACTTTTGTTTTACCCATTCCCCCCCCCCCCCCCTCCGTTATACATCAGGTATTTTTGTGAAGGACACCTGGCAACCCTAGCTATGGGGCATATTTATCAAGGTCTGGCGGACCTGATCCAACACTGCGGATCAGGTCCGCCAGACCTCGCTGAATACGGCGAGCAATACACTCGCTGTATTCAGCATTGCACCAGCAGCTCACAAGAGCTTCTGGTGCAACGCCGCCCCCTGCAGACTCGCGGCCAATGGGCCTCCAGCAGGGGGGTGTCAATCAACCCGATCGTACTTGATCGGGTTGTATTGTGGCAATGTGTGTCCGCCTGCTCAGAGCAGGCGGACAGGGTTATGGAGCAGTGGTCTTTGTGACCGCTGCTTCATAACTGCTATTTCTGAAAAAAACAGGGGCCATCAAGCTCCATACGGAGCTTGTTAAATAGAGCCCTCTATCTGAATCATGAAATAAAAAATGTGGGTTTCATATCCTTTTAAACCAAAATTTTTTATTTCGTTATTCAGATAGAGAATACAATTTTAAACAACATTCAAATTTACTTCTATTATTCAATTTGCTTCATTCTTTAGATATCCTTTGTTGAAGAAATAGCAATGCACATGGGTTAGCCAATCACACGAGGCATCCATGTGCAGCCACCAATCAGCAGCTTCTGAGCCTATCTAGATATGATTTTCAGCAAAGGATACCAAGAGAAGGAAGCAAATTAGATAATAGAAGTACATTAGAAAGTTGTTTAAAATTGCAGGCTCTTTCTATATCATGAAAGAAAAAATTGGGGTTTCATGTCCCTTTAATAAAATAATATAACCTCTATGGGGAGCACTACAAAACTCTGTTCTTGCTTTCACTGAAATGCTTACCCAAAGGTGCACTAAGCCAATGTGAACTAAGTCGAAGGTGCATTTAAAAATACTTAAGTTAAAATATCTTTGTTCTGCACTCAGTAGAAAATGTTATTTTTAGTTACCCCCCCCCACACTATATATTGGGTACATTAGCGTCCCACATACATCCACAGTAAGTAGCACCAAACGCACTTTCACTACGTCACCAAGGAGGCATCTAATATTGCTCTACATCAATGGCCCACACTAAAAAAAACACACACCCCTCTGTGGCGTCATCCGTAACAGTGGGCGGTGAGCTGTCCCAGAAGTCCCTAAAACATCATTCACAAATCATCCAATGACACTCCCCAACCACATTTCTAAGGATCATTTCTACCCCATATATGTAAAAAAATGACTGCAAGAGAGACCAGTGCAAACTCCATTTGAAACATCTTTGGTCTACATAATATGAATAATAAAGTGTTATAGTGTGTAGCTACTGTAACTATTTCACATTCCAATGTTCTGCACACAGCATAATGTGTTCTATGTATTTATAAATAGATATTCTTATATATATCTGTATATATATAGCTATATATAATCATGTATATATATATATATATAGATGTGTGTGTGTGTGTGTGTATTTATGAATAAATAGAACATATTCTTCTCTGTGAAGAACATTGGAATGTGAAATATTTATATTTTCATGTTGGGTTAAGGCACTTGAGAATATGCGATCGGGTTTGCGCACGAGTAGAGTGTTAGGTTTTTCCCTTTTTTTGCTCTATTGCCGTCTATGGGGGAATAGGTTAGGGCGAGTGCAAAATTCTAAGTTCGGCATTTTACGCGCATCGGGTTAGCGCGCAAGCGAAAACAGTTTTCCTTTAACTTGTAATACGAGTGCAAACTGACACACGCAAAAAACTTACTTCTAGCGCAGTTAAAGCTCGAGAGGGAGCATTAAATAGCGCTCCACTTGTAATCTGGCCCTAAATAGGATTCTAACCTTAATACAAGTAAAGTGACCAAAAAACAAAAAAGTAGTGCTGATCAGGACACCCCATTACAATAAATGGAGCACAAATGTAATTAATAAAGACAAAAATAGATCAGTTCTAATAGGAACTGCCAGGTCTACACATTTGTTCAAATCTTCTGGAACCAAGGTGTGTAATTTGTAAATCCAACAGGTTTCCCTACGTCTCAGAAGGGTGAAAGAATTGAGTGCTAACCTGGGAACGTGTTCAATAGGTATGATCCTAATAATATTGGTATACATGACTAAGGGCCTAGTATGGGCTTGAAACGTTGTATTGTTTGCTCTGGATCCTTTGTGAAAAATAAAGGTTTTTTTTATGCCAAACTTGGAGGCTGGAATTTCTATGTTACAGATTGGATAAGTGGACTTGGCAAGTTCTGCATTCCGTGCCCCTCAACAAAGAAATTGTGTGCTGTTTTCCAACTTTTGTGAAGTTCCTAATAATATTGGTGCCACCTTCATGTACATGGGTGTAGTACCTAGATACACTATGTAATAAAAAACTATTGCTATAGTGTGCACTCCATCATCTTTTTATTTTAAAACATGTACGTCCCACATACTGCACACCAAAGGAACACTGTATCAGATATATTACAAAAGTTGATTCACAGATGATTTCTTATTTTATATTCTGTCCCTGTGGCATTAAATGTAAATGCAGTAATACCATCCTTAGTAAATCTACACATACCTCATAGTGCTTTCCCACATTTGTAAACCCTTATTTGTAATATTTGATTTGTTCTTAAACCTCTCTTTGGCAACTTTACTAGGTGCCAATTTGGTTTTAAGTGTATGTGCCTTTCTAAGAACTATTCTAGGTATGGACCCTATGGTCTCTGTTAGAAAAGGATCATCAAATATTAGCCAGAGTTTAGATTTAATCTTCTTGATTTCTCGAAAACGACTATTATACCCAGTAACAAACAATGACTGAGAGGAAAGTCAGAAGTCGTTTCAATTTGAATGATGTCTTTATTAGACTATTTGAACTAATTATTTCAATCTTCTTTTCATAACTTTTAGTAACGAAAATAATATGACATTCCTTCTAAATTAACCTTTAATTGGACCTAAATTGCCCATGACGGTAACATACTATTATTTGTTTTCATGCTGATAATGCATTTGAAGCTATGCCAGAAAATAAAGTTAGAACTCTGCTGAAATAAGCCAAATATATAAACTGTATGTGTAAGATGCACTGGAATAAAATATCAAAGACAACAAAGTGAAAAGGTATGGGTAATAAATTAAAGGAACATTATAGTCGAAAAATGACATGCTTAATTAATTAATTAGTGCTTGTCACTTTAAGACTAGCAACCCTACATCTCTGTGCGTTTAACTCCTACAACGGGGTTAAACACATAGTAGAAGTACTACGTACGAGCACTGCTGCTTAAAATTTTCTACTATAATGGCTCTTTAGGAAAAGGAAAATGATCTTAAGTCTTCATTCTGCTGCATAAGGACCTTGAAAACTAAGTACAAAACTCAAATATATTCTAAATCTTTTCTCCAACCTTGTCTGTACTTTCTTATTAATGGACTAGGTTTCCTCTAAAAAAATATGTATTGCTAATGACTATTATGACTTCTCACAGTATTTTGTAAGCTGGTAGCTGCACTGGAAATGTAATGAGCTATTGATTTTGTCAATTTATTCAACCAATAGAGAAAGGTCCTTCATAGTTTAAATGATTGCATGGAAAGCGATCCAAACATTACAGCTTCTGTATTTATAATTTGTAAAAAAGTGTTTAGTAAAGGTTTCATTAGAAAGATGTCTAAACCCAAGGACTAGAAAATGTGAAATATGATTCTTTTGCAAATAAACAAAAGAACATATTTGCAGTGAAATGTAGTTAATGCACAGCAGCTTTATGGAAAAAAAATGTACAAAAGCCTAGCAATGTGGGTGTTATAAAAACACTAAGCTTTATTTCTAAAGGTTATGAACTATTTTATTTCATAATTTGTGTCCCAGTTATGAAGCTGTGAATGCAGACATAGAGCCCTTGCTATCTTGCAATTTAAAAGGAGATTTTGAGTGATTGAGATAGAGAATACAATTTGAAGAGAACTTTCAATTTACTTCTATTACCAAATTAACTTAAAGGGATATGAAACCCTATATTTTTCCTTTGTGAACCAGACAAAGCATACAATTTTGAAAAAGTTTCCAATTTATTTCTATTATCAATTTTTTTCCGCTCCCATAGTTTGTTGAAGAGATACCAAGGTAGGTGAGCACGACATAGCAGGAAATAGTATAACATTCTTGTAAAACTTCTGACATATAGTGGTCCAGACAGGTGCACGTTCCTAAGATTACGTCTCTGCTTTTCAACAAAAACAGAATTTATGTTTACCTGATAAATTACTTTCTCCAACGGTGTGTCCGGTCCACGGCGTCATCCTTACTTGTGGGATATTCTCTTCCCCAACAGGAAATGGCAAAGAGCCCAGCAAAGCTGGTCACATGATCCCTCCTAGGCTCCGCCTACCCCAGTCATTCGACCGACGTTAAGGAGGAATATTTGCATAGGAGAAACCATATGATACCGTGGTGACTGTAGTTAAAGAAAATAAATGATCAGACCTGATTAAAAAACCAGGGCGGGCCGTGGACCGGACACACCGTTGGAGAAAGTAATTTATCAGGTAAACATAAATTCTGTTTTCTCCAACATAGGTGTGTACGGTCCACGGCGTCATCCTTACTTGTGGGAACCAATACCAAAGCTTTAGGACACGGATGATGGGAGGGAGCAAATCAGGTCACCTAGATGGAAGGCACCACGGCTTGCAAAACCTTTCTCCCAAAAATAGCCTCAGAAGAAGCAAAAGTATCAAACTTGTAAAATTTGGTAAAAGTGTGCAGTGAAGACCAAGTCGCTGCCCTACATATCTGATCAACAGAAGCCTCGTTCTTGAAGGCCCATGTGGAAGCCACAGCCCTAGTGGAATGAGCTGTGATTCTTTCGGGAGGCTGCCGTCCGGCAGTCTCGTAAGCCAATCTGATGATGCTTTTAATCCAAAAAGAGAGAGAGGTAGAAGTTGCTTTTTGACCTCTCCTTTTACCGGAATAAACAACAAACAAGGAAGATGTTTGTCTAAAATCCTTTGTAGCGTCTAAATAGAATTTTAGAGCGCGAACAACATCCAAATTGTGCAACAAACGTTCCTTCTTTGAAACTGGTTTCGGGCACAGAGAAGGTACGATAATCTCCTGGTTAATGTTTTTGTTAGAAACAACTTTTGGAAGAAAACCAGGTTTAGTACGTAAAACCACCTTATCTGCATGGAACACCAGATAAGGAGGAGAACACTGCAGAGCAGATAATTCTGAAACTCTTCTAGCAGAAGAAATTGCAACCAAAAACAAAACTTTCCAAGATAATAACTTAATATCAACGGAATGTAAGGGTTCAAACGGAACCCCCTGAAGAACTGAAAGAACTAAGTTGAGACTCCAAGGAGGAGTCAAAGGTTTGTAAACAGGCTTGATTCTAACCAGAGCCTGAACAAAGGCTTGAACATCTGGCACAGCTGCCAGCTTTTTGTGAAGTAACACAGACAAGGCAGAAATCTGTCCCTTCAGGGAACTTGCAGATAATCCTTTTTCCAATCCTTCTTGAAGGAAGGATAGAATCTTAGGAATCTTAACCTTGTCCCAAGGGAATCCTTTAGATTCACACCAACAGATATATTTTTTCCAAATTTTGTGGTAAATCTTTCTAGTTACAGGCTTTCTGGCCTGAACAAGAGTATCGATAACAGAATCTGAGAACCCTCGCTTCGATAAGATCAAGCGTTCAATCTCCAAGCAGTCAGCTGGAGTGAGACCAGATTCGGATGTTCGAACGGACCTTGAACAAGAAGGTCTCGTCTCAAAGGTAGCTTCCATGGTGGAGCCGATGACATATTCACCAGATCTGCATACCAAGTCCTGCGTGGCCACGCAGGAGCTATCAAGATCACCGACGCCCTCTCCTGATTGATCCTGGCTACCAGCCTGGGGATGAGAGGAAACGGCGGGAATACATAAGCTAGTTTGAAGGTCCAAGGTGCTACTAGTGCATCCACTAGAGCCGCCTTGGGATCCCTGGATCTGGACCCGTAGCAAGGAACTTTGCAGTTCTGACGAGAGGCCATCAGATCCATGTCTGGAATGCCCCACAGTTGAGTGATTTGGACAAAGATTTCCGGATGGAGTTCCCACTCCCCCGGATGCAATGTCTGACGACTCAGAAAATCCGCTTCCCAATTTTCCACTCCTGGGATGTGGATTGCAGACAGGTGGCAGGAGTGAGACTCCGCCCATTGAATGATTTTGGTCACTTCTTCCATCGCCAGGGAACTCCTTGTTCCCCCCTGATGGTTGATGTACGCAACAGTTGTCATGTTGTCTGATTGAAACCGTATGAACTTGGCCCTCGCTAGCTGAGGCCAAGCCTTGAGAGCATTGAATATCGCTCTCAGTTCCAGAATATTTATCGGTAGAAGAGATTCTTCCCGAGACCAAAGACCCTGAGCTTTCAGGGATCCCCAGACCGCGCCCCAGCCCATCAGACTGGCGTCGGTCGTGACAATGACCCACTCTGGTCTGCGGAAGGTCATCCCTTGTGACAGGTTGTCCAGGGACAGCCACCAACGGAGTGAGTCTCTGGTCCTCTGATTTACTTGTATCCTCGGAGACAAGTCTGTATAGTCCCCATTCCACTGACTGAGCATGCACAGTTGTAATGGTCTTAGATGAATGCGCGCAAAAGGAACTATGTCCATTGCCGCTACCATCAAACCTATCACTTCCATGCACTGCGCTATGGAAGGAAGAGGAACGGAATGAAGTATCCGACAAGAGTCTAGAAGTCTTGTTTTTCTGGCCTCTGTCAGAAAAATCCTCATTTCTAAGGAGTCTATTATTGTTCCCAAGAAGGGAACCCTTGTCGACGGAGATAGAGAACTCTTTTCCACGTTCACTTTCCATCCGTGAGATCTGAGAAAGGCCAGGACGATGTCCGTGTGAGCCTTTGCTTGAGGAAGGGACGACGCTTGAATCAGAATGTCGTCCAAGTAAGGTACTACAGCAATGCCCCTTGGTCTTAGCACAGCTAGAAGGGACCCTAGTACCTTTGTGAAAATCCTTGGAGCAGTGGCTAACCCGAAAGGAAGCGCCACGAACTGGTAATGCTTGTCCAGGAATGCGAACCTTAGGAACCGATGATGTTCCTTGTGGATAGGAATATGTAGATACGCATCCTTTAAATCCACCGTGGTCATGAATTGACCTTCCTGGATGGAAGGAAGAATTGTTCGAATGGTTTCCATCTTGAACGATGGAACCTTGAGAAACTTGTTTAAGATCTTGAGATCTAAGATTGGTCTGAACGTTCCCTCTTTTTTGGGAACTATGAACAGATTGGAGTAGAACCCCAACCCTTGTTCTCCTAATGGAACAGGATGAATCACTCCCATTGTTAACAGGTCTTCTACACAATGTAAGAATGCCTGTCTTTTTATGTGGTCTGAAGACAACTGAGACCTGTGGAACCTCCCCCTTGGGGGAAGCCCCTTGAATTCCAGAAGATAACCTTGGGAGACTATTTCTAGTGTCCAAGGATCCAGAACATCTCTTGCCCAAGCCTGAGCGAAGAGAGAGAGTCTGCCCCCCACCAGATCCGGTCCCGGATCGGGGGCCAACATTTCATGCTGTCTTGGTAGCAGTGGCAGGTTTCTTGGCCTGCTTTCCCTTGTTCCAGCCTTGCATTGGTCTCCAAGCTTGCTTGGCTTGAGAAGTATTAACCTCTTGCTTAGAGGACGTAGCACTTTGGGCTGGTCCGTTTCTACGAAAGGGACGAAAATTAGGTTTATTTTTGGCCTTGAAAGGCCGATCTTGAGGAAGGGCATGGCCCTTACCCCCAGTGATATCAGAGATAATCTCTTTCAAGTCAGGGCCAAACAGCGTTTTCCCCTTGAAAGGAATGTTAAGTAGCTTGTTCTTGGAAGACGCATCAGCTGACCAAGATTTCAACCAAAGCGCTCTGCGCGCCACAATAGCAAACCCAGAATTCTTAGCCGCTAACCTAGCCAATTGCAAAGTGGCGTCTAGGGTGAAAGAATTAGCCAATTTGAGAGCATTGATTCTGTCCATAATCTCCTCATAAGGAGGAGAATCACTATCGACCGCCTTTACCAGCTCATCGAACCAGAAACATGCGGCTGTAGCGACAGGGACAATGCATGAAATTGGTTGTAGAAGGTAACCCTGCTGAACAAACATCTTTTTAAGTAAACCTTCTAATTTTTTATCCATAGGATCTTTGAAAGCACAACTATCTTCTATGGGTATAGTGGTGCGTTTGTTTAAAGTGGAAACCGTTCCCTCGACCTTGGGGACTGTCTGCCATAAGTCCTTTCTGGGGTCGACCATAGGAAACAATTTTTTAAATATGGGGGGAGGGACGAAAGGAATACCGGGCCTTTCCCATTCTTTATTTACAATGTCCGCCACCCGCTTGGGTATAGGAAAAGCTTCTGGGAGCCCCGGGACCTCTAGGAACTTGTCCATTTTACATAGCTTCTCTGGGATGACCAAATTGTCACAATCATCCAGAGTGGATAATACCTCCTTAAGCAGAGCGCGGAGATGTTCCAACTTAAATTTAAACGTAATCACATCAGGTTCAGCTTGTTGAGAAATGTTCCCTGAATCTGTAATTTCTCCCTCAGACAAAACCTCCCTGGCCCCATCAGACTGGTTTAGGGGCCCTTCAGAACCATTATTATCAGCGTCGTCATGCTCTTCAGTATCTAAAACAGAGCAGTCGCGCTTACGCTGATAAGAGTGCATTTTGGCTAAAATGTTTTTGACAGAATTATCCATTACAGCCGTTAATTGTTGCATAGTAAGGAGTATTGGCGCGCTAGATGTACTAGGGGCCTCCTGAGTGGGCAAGACTCGTGTAGACGAAGGAGGGAATGATGCAGTACCATGCTTACTCCCCTCACTTGAGGAATCATCTTGGGCATCATTGTCATTGTCACATAAATCACATTTATTTAAATGAGAAGGAACTCTGGCTTCCCCACATTCAGAACACAGTCTATCTGGTAGTTCAGACATGTTAAACAGGCATAAACTTGATAACAAAGTACAAAAAACGTTTTAAAATAAAACCGTTACTGTCACTTTAAATTTTAAACTGAACACACTTTATTACTGCAATTGCGAAAAAATATGAAGGAATTGTTCAAAATTCACCAAAATT
Source organism: Bombina bombina (assembly GCF_027579735.1). Taxonomy (NCBI): domain Eukaryota; kingdom Metazoa; phylum Chordata; class Amphibia; order Anura; family Bombinatoridae; genus Bombina; species Bombina bombina. Next base: position 874,225,186 of record NC_069500.1, read on the forward strand.
TCACCACAGTGTCTTAAAGCCTTAAAAGTATTGCACACCAAATTTGGAAGCTTTAACCCTTAAAATAACGGAACCGGAGCCGTTTTTAACTTTAACCCCTTTACAGTCCCTGGTATCTGCTTTGCTGAGACCCAACCAAGCCCAAAGGGGAATACGATACCAAATGACGCCTTCAGAAAGTCTTTTCTATGTATCAGAGCTCCTCACACATGCGACTGCATGTCATGCCTCTCAAAAACAAGTGCGCAACACCGGCGCGAAAATGAGGCTCTGCCTATGATTTGGGAAAGCCCCTAAAGAATAAGGAGTCTAAAAAAGTGCCTGCCGATATAATCTTATCAAAATACCCAGATTAAATGATTCCTCAAGGCTAAATATGTGTTAATAATGAATCGATTTAGCCCAGAAAAAGTCTACAGTCTTAATAAGCCCTTGTGAAGCCCTTATTTACTATCTTAATAAACATGGCTTACCGGATCCCATAGGGAAAATGACAGCTTCCAGCATTACATCGTCTTGTTAGAATGTGTCATACCTCAAGCAGCAAGAGACTGCTCACTGTTCCCCCAACTGAAGTTAATTCCTCTCAACAGTCCTGTGTGGAACAGCCATGGATTTTAGTAACGGTTGCTAAAATCATTTTCCTCATACAAACAGAAATCTTCTTCTCTTTTCTGTTTCTGAGTAAATAGTACATACCAGCACTATTTTAAAATAACAAACTCTTGATTGAATAATAAAAACTACAGTTAAACACTAAAAAACTCTAAGCCATCTCCGTGGAGATGTTGCCTGTACAACGGCAAAGAGAATGACTGGGGTAGGCGGAGCCTAGGAGGGATCATGTGACCAGCTTTGCTGGGCTCTTTGCCATTTCCTGTTGGGGAAGAGAATATCCCACAAGTAAGGATGACGCCGTGGACCGGACACACCTATGTTGGAGAAAGATACCAAGAGAACGAAGAATATTTGACAATAGAAGTAAATTAGAAAGTTGTTTAAAAATGGCATGCTCTCTTTGAATCATGAAAGAATTAAAATTGATTTCATGTCCCTTTAATTCTTTTGGTAACCTTTGTTGAAAATCATACCTAGGTAGGCTCAGGAGTTACTTTGTGTCACGTAACTGTTCAATAAACGTTATTTTGGATTCTTACCTCTGTGCCCGCTTCATCTTCTGTTGCAGGCTCAGGAGTAGCAATGAAAGCAAACTGATGATTGGTTGGTAATCTCATGCAACTAGTTACACAAGAGCAGGAGGCGGAGCTGCACGAGTACATACTTGTGCAATGGTACATTTGGGCAGTGGGTGCCACCTTGCTATCCCCAAATGCAGATGGGACAGGTCCTCTGAACTTGGAACCTTGTTCACTCGCTCCTTGATAGATGGGGGTTAATGTGTCAAATAACCCAACTCTTTCTGCAATTATATGTCTGATATATCTCATAAGAGGAATCTATTTTGATCTATCCCTCTAGGACAGTCTCTCTTATGCATCATTACCTTTTCACTTTTTAATTATTTATAACTCAACAAAGTCTTAAAGGGACAGTAAAGTCAAAACATACATGATTTAAATCAAGGGGCCGATTTACTAAAGTGCGGAAGGACATGATGCGATGAAGCGTATCATGTCCGCCGCACATCAATAAATGCCAACAGCATACGCTGTCGGCATTTATCATTGCACAATCAGTTCTTGTGAACTGCTTGTGTAATGCTGCCCCCTGCAAATTCATGCAGGGGGTGTCAATCAGCCTGATTGTATAGGATCGAGCGGATTGAAGACCGCCGCCTCAGAGGCAGCGGATCAGTTATGGAGCAGCGGTCTTTAGACCGCTGCTTCATAACTGCTGTTTCTGGCGAGCCTAAAGGCTCGCGTGGAAACAGGGGCATCAAGCTCCATTCGGAGCTTGATAATTCGGTCTCATAGTATGTATTTTAAGCAACTTTGCAATTTACTTCTATTATTAAATATTATTTGTTCTCTTGGTGTCCTTTGCTGAAGAGTAAAACTGTATTTTGCATTCTATGGCAGAGATGTTTTCAACTATGTATGCTATAAACTTTGTTGCACATATTGTTGCCTGATGGCTAAGGACACATGCACGCTCCCTAGGATTACTCTTTAACAAAGAATAACAAGAGAACTAAGACAAATTTATAAAACACATTGGAAAGATCAAATGTAATGCACTATCCAACCCATTTAAAGGTTAATTTTGATTTAAAGTAACATAATGCAAAACAATACATTAAATGCACAACTCAATGAGCAATGATTCCACACATACACATGGTTAAGAAATGATTTCCCTGCAGCAAACAGATGGTAAAGGAATCAACACTGTGGGATTACAGGAATCAAAGAGACAGTGTTTTAATTAAAAGGATAGCTCCATAAACTGTTGTTAAACAGATATAGCACAAAACAGAATTAATAAAAAAAAATTCAAGTTAAACTCAGAGTTTAAGTACCTTAGTACAAAATATTTCTAGAATGTAAAATAATTGTGTTAAAGGGAAATTAAACCCAAAGAGGGATAATTATTAAATAGTCAACTATGCTGCATTCGACGGCACCAATACGCTCGCCTAACATCGCCTAACATCGCGGCCGCGGACCTGAATATGCTCTCCTTATTTAGAAAAAAGCTGTCAAAAAGCCGTGCACCAAGTACGGGGCGATGAGCAGCGGACTGTTGTTAACTAGCAGTCATCGATCTCGCTGCTATTTGGCTTTTTCCCAACTTTATTTATACCCTGTCACTAAACGCCACCACTATACTCAAATGTTTAACCCCTATCCCGCCGCTCCCGGACCCCGCCGCAACTAAATAAAGTTATTAACCCCTATTCCGCTGCTCCCGGACCCCGCCACAACTAAATAAAGTTATTAACCCCCATCCCGCTGCTCCCAGAGCCCACCGCAACTAAATAAAGTTATTAACCCCTATCCCGACGCTCCCGGACCCCGCCGCAACTAAATAAAGTTATTAACCCCTATCCCGCCGCTCCCGGACCCCTCCACAACTAAATAAATGTATTAACCCCTAAACCCTTGGCCTCCCACATCACTACCACTTACTAAACCTATTAACCCCTAAACCGCCAGCCCCCCACATCGCCATAAACTAAATTAATAAACCTACCCTAACTATTATACTAAAATTACATTAAACTACAAATTAAAGTAACTATATTACATATTTAAAAATCTAACCCTACTCAAGTTATTTAAATCTACAATAAAGAATTACTAAATTACAAAAGATAACAACTAAGTTACAAAAAATAAAAAACACTAAGTTACAAAAAATAAAAAACACTAAGTTACACAAAATCAAAAATAAATTATCAAATATTTAAACTAATTACACCTAATCTAAAAGCCCTATTGAAATAAAAAAGCCCCCCCCCCAAAAAAAAAACTAAAACCTAGCAATTGCCCTTAAAAGGGCCTTTTGCGGGGCATTGCCCCAAAGAAATCAGCTCTTTTACCTGTAAAAAAAAATACAAACACCCCTTAAAAGTAAAACCCACCACCCACACAACCAAACCTCCCAAATAAAAACCTATCTAAAAAACCTAAGCTCCCCATTGCCCTGAAAAGGGCATTTGGATGGGCATTGCCCTTAAAAGGGCATTTATCTCTTTTTCAACCCGAAGTCCCTAACCTAAAATTAAAACCCACCCAATAAACCCTTAAAACACTAACCCCCGAAGATCCACTTACAGTTTTCGAAGACCGGACATCCATCCTCATCCAAGCGGCAGAAGTCCTCAGCGAAGCCGGCAGAAGTCTTCATCCAAGCAGGCCGAAGTCTTCATTCAGATGGCATCTTCTATCTTCATCCATCCGGCGCGGAGCAGCTCCATCTTCAAGACATTCGGCGCGGAGCATCCTCTTCTTACGACAGCTACTGAAGAATTAAGTTTCCTTTAAATTACGTCATCCAAGATGGCGTCTCTTACATTCCGATTGGCTGATAGAATTCTATCAGCCAATAGGAATTAAGGGGGAAAAAATCGTATTGGCTGTTGCAATCAGCCAATAGGATTGAGATTTCATTCTATTGGCTGATCCAATCAGCCAATAGGATTGAGCTCGCATTCTATCTGCTGTCCAGAGTCTGAACCAAAAAAACCCGCCTAGATGCCTTCTTTTTCAAATAAAGATAGCAAGAGAATGGAGAAAAATTGATAATAGGAGTAAATTAGAAAGTTGCTTAAAATTGCATGTTCTATCTGAATCACGAAAGAAAAAATTTGGGTACAGTGTTCCTTTAAGTATTTATTTTTTTAATCTCATTTGTTGTAAAAAACTAGGGACAAATACAAATCAGCCCCTGTTCTAATCACGTAATCAATAAGTAGCATGTTGCAGGATCATAGTTATGAATCCTAGAGTATGCTGTGGATTGTAAAAATTACATAAAAGGGAGCAAAATAAATAATAAAAGTAAACAGCATATTCCTTTTATGTAGAATTCTTTTTTTAAATATCCCTTTTAGCCTTGTACTGTGTTGGGGTAAACACATGTTCTAACATGAAAATTTGCACCTAAATATTTCAGTTACTGTACTTTTAAGAAACTATTTTGCCCATATTTTTTGTTTTATTTCAACCTATTTAATTCTCCTCTCTAATGACATTTTATGCTTAAAGGGCCATAATGGTGGAAAAATGACATGCTGTAATTTGTTAGAGCATATCATTTTAAGACTATCGACTGCCGCTGATCCAATCAAACAGCTCACAACTCAGCTGCTTAATTAGAGCTGCTGATTGGATCAGCAGCGGTGTTCGCTCGGGACCAATGCTCTGCGGCAAAGGGGTTAAACGCACAGTAGTGCAGGGTCTAAAAATGACATGCTCAAACAAATAAGAGCATGTCATTTTTTTTATTATTATGGCCCTTTAATTCAGCAGATAAAAATGCACTCATAAATATATTTATATAAGTTATTTACAAAATACACACGTAGATCAGAAAGCGAGAAGATTAATTGTGTGTTTTAAATTGCTTTTCAAATTGAATTCTCAATCACATATTTGTATTTCTTTTTTTTCTATTATGCCCACTACTTATCTTATAAAATAAAGTACATCCACTAAAAACACGCTTCCCGTAACGCAAAAAGAATTATATTTATTACTGCAGTAAAATGGCCCATAAAATGCCTGTAATGTTCAATAGAAAAATGTTCTACTTGTCTGGGAATCTCATTATAACATTTTTTCTAAGCAATTCACACCTGATGCTGTTTCAATGAATTATACCGTAGAGTGAGAACTTGATTACACTTGTGTAATGTTTCAGAAATTAATATTGTATATATATATATATATATATATATATATATATATATATATATGTGTGTGTGTGTATATGTGTACAGGTGAAACTCGAAAAATTAGAATATTGTGCAAAAGTTCATTTATTTCACTAATGCAACTTAAAAGGTAAAACTAATATATCAGATAGACTCATTACATGCAATGCAAGATAGTTCAAGCTGTGATTTGTCATAATTGTGATGAAACCAAAAATCCACAATCTCAGAAAATTAGAATATTGTGAAAAGGTGCAATATTCTAGGCTCAAAGTGTCCCACTCTAATCAGCTAATTAAGCCATAACACATGCAAAGGGTTCCTGAGCCTTTAAATGGTCTCTATCTGGTTCAGTAGGAATCACAATCATGGGAATGACTGCTGACCTTACAGTTGTGCAGAAAACCATCATTGACACCCTCCATAAGGAGGGAAAGCCTCAAAAGGTAATTACAAAAGAAGTTGGATGTTCCCAAAGTGCTGTATCAAAGCACATTAATAGAAAGTTATGTGGATGGGAAAAGTGTGGAAGAAAAAGGTGCACAAGCAGCAGGGATGACCTCAGCCTGGAGCAGCAGGGATGACCGCAGCCTTGAGAGGATTGTCAGAAAAAGACCATTCAAAAGTTTTGGGGACTTTCACAAGAGCCACCACACACAGACGGATCCTGGACATGGGCTTCAAAAGTCAAATTCCTCTTGTCAAGCCACTCCTGAACAACAAACAACGTCAGAAGCATCTTACCTGGGCTAAAGAAAAACGGACCTGGTCTGTTGCTCAGTGGTCCAAAGTCCTCTTTTCTGATGAGAACAAATTTTGCATCTCATTTGGAAACCAAGGACCCAGAGTATGGAGGAAGAATGGAGAGGCACACACTGCAAGATGCTTGAAGTCCAGTGTGAAGTTTCCACAGTCTGTGTTGATTTGGGGAGCCATGTCATCTGCTGGTGTTGGTCCAGGGTCAATGCAGCCGTCTACCAGGAGATTTTGCAGCACTTCATGCTTCCTTCCGCAGACGGGTTCTATGGGGATGCTGACTTCATTTTCCAGCAGGACTTAGCACCTGCCCACACTGCCAAAAGCACCAAAACCTGGTTTAATGACTGTGGGATTACTGTGCTTGATTGGCCAGCAAACTCGCCTGACCTGAACCCCATAGAGAATCTTTGGGGCATTGCCAAGAGAAAGATGAGAGACACAAAACCGGACAATGCAGAAGAGCTGAAGGCCGCTATTGAAGCATCCTGGTCTTCCATAACACCTCAGCAGTGCCACAGGCTGATAGCTTCCATGCCACGCCGCATTGAGGCAGTAATTGCCGCAAAAGGGGCCCAAACCAAGTACTGCGTACATACAGTATGCATGCTTATACTTTTCAGAGGTCCGATATTGTTCTACAGGTATGTACAATCCTTGTTTTATTGGATGTATGTAATATTCAAATTTTCTGAGATTGTGGATTTGGGGGTTTCATGAGCTGTAAGCCATAATCATCACAATTATGACAAATCATGGTTTGAACTATCTTGCTTTGCATGTAATGAGTCTATCTCATATATTAGTTTCAACTTTTAAGTTGCATTAGTGAAATAAATTAACTTTTGCACGATATTCTAATTTTTCGAGTTTCACCTGTGTATATATATATATATATATATATATATATATATATATATATATTATAAATCAAAGGAAAAAGTATTTGAGGATCAGGATCCGGTGTGAATCCCATATAATCTTCATAAATAAGCAGGCATTTAGAAATACGTCAAACACCTTTAATGTGTCATATAGAAGCCCATAACGTTTCGGCCCTCACAGAGGCCTTGGTCACATGAGAGAACACAACATGTATCCAACATACCCCAAACTAGTGCCTAATATACCCCTTGTATATAGTATACCCTATATATATAAATCAATAGAAATTATCGCACAGGCAATTTAGCACATTTAGGCAAGTATCCCTGCTTGCCTTTACCCAGTAAAACTTCATATACATTGTTACCAATGCACAAGAGGATTCTAGGTAAGATATGCAAAGTAGATATGCAACATATCAGGCTTTTTGCTTCAAATACTGTGTTAACACACAATGGTCCCCTAATGGGGTGAGTCCAGCAAATACAAAATTCACTACTAGACAGCTGTTTCATTCTTATTAGCTGTCTACTAGTGAGCATGCCAAGACACATGGAAGCTGTGATTGTAAATCAGGGTTGTTCCACCAAATATTTATTTCTTGCTAAGTTAAAGGGACAGTCAACACCAGAAGTTTTGTTGTTTTAAAAGATAGATAATCCCTTTATTACCCATTCCCCAGTTTTGCATAACAACACAGTTATAATAATACTCTGCAGACTGCCCCCATATTTTAGTTCTTTTGACAGACTTGCATTTTAGCCAATCAGTGCTCACTTCTTGGTAAATTCATATGCATGAGCCCAATGTTATCTATATGAAACACATAAACTAATGCCTTCTAGTGGTCAAAATTCATTCAGCTTAGAGGCGGCCTTCAAGGTCTAAGAAATTAGCATATAAACCTCCTAGGTTTAGCTTTCAACTAAGAATACCAATAGAACAAAGCAAAATTGGTGATAAACGTAAATTGGAAAGTTGTTTAAAATTACATGCCCTATCTGAATCATGAAAGCTTTTTTTGGACTTGACTGTCTCTTTAAGACATTAGTATTGTGTTGTTCAAAAATGAACATAAACTTGTTTTTTTTTGCATTATTCGAGGTCTGAAAACACTGCATCTTTGTTATTTTGACCAGTTGTCATTGTCTGCAAATAAATTCTCTAAATGACAATATTTTTATTTGGAATTTGTAAGAAATGTTCATTTTACTCAACCGCATACCGATAAATAGTAAAACCAAAGAAACTGATAAAGTAAGAATCTTTCAAAATAGAAATGTTAATAGTTTATGTTTATCAATTAGCAAAATGCAAAGTGAGTGAACAGAAGAAAAATCTAAATCAAATGTATATTTATTGTGACCACCCTTTGCCTTTAAAACAGCATCAATTCTTCTAGGTCACTTGCACACAGTTTTTTAAGGAACTTGTTAGGTTGTTCTAAACATCTTGGAGAACTAACCACAGTTCTTCTGTGTATTTATGTTGACGCAATTGCTTCTGTCTCTTCATGTAGTCCCAAACAGACTCAATGATGTTGAGATCACGCTCTGTGTATGGCCATAACTTCACTTCCAGGACTCCTGATGCCTCCCTGATTGTATTGCATAATGGATAAGTATCTGCCTGTACTTTTCAGCATTGAAGAGACAAAAAATTCTAATCAAATCCCCAACTCGATTTGAAGAAATACAGCCCCAAACTGGCAAGGAATCTCCCCCCGTGTTTCACTGTTGCCGGCAGACGCTCATTCTTGTACCGCTCTCCAGCCCTTCTGGGAACAAACTGCCTTCTACTACAGCCAAATATTTACTCATCAAAGCACCTGCTGCCTTTTTAATCATTCCAGTTCATGTGTTTTTGTGCATAGTTGAGTTGTTTGGCCATGTTTCCATGTCTGAGTTATGGCTTATTGGTGGTAAGTTTACAGTGCAGACCAGACCTCTCCAGACAGTAGATGGGTGTAGCAGGGTCCCACTGGTTTCTGCAAATTCTGAGCTGATGGCACTCCTTAATATCTTCTGATTGCAAAGGGAAGTAAGCATGATGTGTCTTTTATCTGCTGCACCAAATTTCCTTGGCCAACTGTGTCTACGTTACTCAACGTTATCCATTTCTTTGTGCTTCTTCAGAAGAGCTTGGACAGCACATCTGGAAACCCCTATCTGCTTTGACATTTCTGCCTGGGAGGGACCTTGCTGATGCAGTACAAGTTTGTGTCTTGTTGCTGTGCTCAGGCTTGCCATGCTGTATGAAAAAACATAATTTATGCTTACCTGATAAATTCCTTTCTCCTGTAGTGTAGTCAGTCCACGGGTCATCCATTACTTATGGGATATTAACTCCTCCCCAACAGGAAGTGCAAGAGGATCACCCAAGCAGAGCTGCTATATAGCTCCTCCCCTCTACGTCACACCCAGTCATTCGACCGAAAACCAAACGAGAAAGGAGAAACTATAGGGTGCAGTGGTGACTGGAGTATAATTTAAAATTTAGACCTGCCATAAAAAACAGGGCGGGCCGTGGACTGACTACACTACAGGAGAAAGGAATTTATCAGGTAAGCATAAATTATGTTTTCTCCTGTTAAGTGTAGTCAGTCCACGGGTCATCCATTACTTATGGGATACCAATACCAAAGCTAAAGTACACGGATGACGGGAGGGACAGGCAGGATCTTTATACGGAAGGAACCACTGCCTGAAGAACCTTTCTCCCAAAAACAGCCTCCGAAGAAGCAAAAGTGTGAAATTTGTAAAATTTGGAAAAAGTATGAAGAGAAGACCAAGTTGCAGCCTTGCAAATCTGTTCAACAGAGGCCTCATTCTTAAAGGCCCAAGTGGAAGCCACAGCTCTAGTAGAATGAGCTGTAATCCTTTCAGGAGGTTGCTGTCCAGCAGTCTCATAGGCTAAACGTATTATGCTACGAAGCCAAAAAGAGAGAGAGGTAGCAGATGCTTTTTGACCTCTCCTCTGTCCAGAATAAACGACAAACAGGGAAGAAGTTTGGCGAAAATCTTTAGTTGCCTGTAAATAAAATTTCAGGGCACGGACTACGTCTAGATTGTGCAGAAGTCGTTCCTTCTTTGAAGAAGGGTTAGGGCACAATGATGGAACAACAATCTCTTGATTGATATTCTTGTTAGTGACTACCTTAGGTAAGAACCCAGGTTTAGTACGCAGAACTACCTTATCTGAATGAAAAATCAGATAAGGAGAATCACAATGTAAGGCTGATAACTCAGAGACTCTACGAGCCGAGGAAATAGCCATTAAAAACAGAACTTTCCAAGATAACAGCTTGATATCAATGGAATGAAGGGGTTCAAACGGAACACCCTGTAAAATGTTAAGAACTAAGTTTAATCACCACAGTCCTCTCACACATCCTATCTATTAGTTGGGTGCAAGAGAATGACTGGGTGTGACGTAGAGGGGAGGAGCTATATAGCAGCTCTGCTTGGGTGATCCTCTTGATCCTGTTGGGGAGGAGTTAATATCCCATAAGTAATGGATGACCCGTGGACTGACTACACTTAACAGGAGAAACTCACCTTATTAGCAGCGTTTAGCTGTTCCTCACCCAGTTTTGTTCCTCCTACACAGCTGTTCCTGTTTCATTTAATGATTGTGTGTCAACCTACATATTAAATTGATGAACATTATCACCTGTATGGTATAATCGTTTATTTATGCACTTGATTATATGCTACAAAATCAGTGCAAGTGTACCTCAAAGAATAAATGCTGTTTTGAAGGCAAAGGGAGGTCACACCAAATATTGATTTGATTTAGATTTTACTTGTGTTCACTCTCTTTGCATTTTGTTAATTGATAAAATAAAATAAACTACTAATATTTATATTTTTTTAAAGCATTTTTACTTTACAGAATTTTTTCACACCTTTCTAAAACCTTTGCCCAGTACTGTATCTATCTATCTATCTATCTATCGATATATATAAATATATATATATATATATATATAAATATATATATATATACTGTATATATATATATATATATATATATATATATTCATCTAGCTATCTGAAACATGAAATAAAACTTTTAGGGTTTGATGTCCCTTTAAATGCGCAGCCCAACACGTTTTCTGTCATTATTCATATAGAGAGAGTACATTTACAAAGAAAAACAAAAAATTTCCAATTTATTTTTATTATGAAATGTACTTTGTTTTCTTTATATACTTTGTTGAAAAGCAGGTAGGTAGCCACCAATCAGCAAGCGCTACCAAGGCACTGAACCAAAAATGGGCCTGCTCCTATGCTTTACATTCCTGCTTTTTAAATAAAGATAGCAAGAGAACGAAGAAAAATTGATAATAGGAGTAAATAAGAAAGTTGCTTAATGTCCCCTTAAGAAAACATTTCCCTACAGCAAACGGATGTTAAAAGATTCAACATCACAACTGTAGGATTACCCGGAAAGCAAAAAGGCAGTGATTTCATTAAAATTATACCACTATACACTGAGGGTTATTAAAGTGCCATTTTAGTCAAAAAATGATATGATCTAATTCTAATTTTATATAATTTGCTTCTTTTTGGTATCCTTTGTTTAAAATGATACCTAGGTAGGATACCTAGGCAATGCACTAGTGGAAACTAGCTGGTGATTGGTGGCTACAAATATACGCTTTTTGTCATTGGCTCACAAAATTGTGTTTGTCTAGCTCCGAGTAGTGCTTTGCTGCTCCTTCAACAATGGATAACAAGATAATAAAGCACATTTGATAACAGAATTAGTAAATAAGAAAGTTGATTAAAATAGTATGCTCTATCTGATCATGAAATAAGTATTTTGGGTTTCATGTCCCTTCAATAGTAGCAGTTTTTCCTTTACCTACCTACCTATCTTTCTCTTTCCCTCTCTCCATCTCTCTCTTTCTTACCCTCTCTCTCTCTTTCTTACCCTCTCTCTCTCTCTTTCCCTCTCATGCTCTCTTTCTTTCCCCCCTCTCTCTTCCCCCCCCCCCTCTCTCTATCCCTCCCTATCTCTCTCTCATGCTCTCTTTCTTTCCCTCTCTCTTTCTCTCTTTCCCTCTCTCTTTCTCTCTTTCTTTACCTCTCTCTCTCTCTCTCTCTCTTTCACTCTTTCTTTCTCCCTTTATTTCTCTCTCTTTTCCTCTCTTGCTCTTTCTTTCCCTCCCTCTCTTTCTTTACCTCTCTCTCTCTTTCTTTCCCCATCTCTGTCTTTCTTTCACTCTTTCTCTCTCTTTCCCCTCTCTCTCTCTCTCTCTCTCTCTCTCTGTGTGTCTCTCTCTTCCTCTTTCTTTCACTTTCTCTTTCCCTTTCTCTTTCTTTCACTCTCTCTCTTTTTTCACTCTCTCTCTGTCTTCCCCTCTCTTTCTTTACATCTCTCTATTTCTTTCCCTCTCTCTTTTTCTCTTTCTTTCCCTCTCTCTCTATCTCTCTCATCCAGCACCCCAATCCAAATGGCAACTTTTAATGTTTGAATCAAGTAATTATTTCTTTATAGAAAGCCTTTGCTGGGTATTGATTGTACATTAGTCTACTATACATTTCATGAGTGAATGAGTCAACTAACATTTAAATTTCTACTCCTGTGTTTTTGTTCTAGAGGTTAAATCTAAGCAATTATTTCCAGTCACTACTTTTGCACAGTTTTTATAAAGACAGTGTATTCAATCATTACCATAGTATAAGTGTGTGTGTACTGTGCTGTCCCGCCTAGAACTGCTCAATTTAATGATGATAAGACTACCAGATCTAAATATGAATCAAAATATATGTTTGGCTAGCAAAGTACATAATTATGGTAACTACAAAGGATGAAAACTTGAGTTCATCTATGAGTCATTATCGAAGAAAAATAAGAACTTCAAGAGTAAGAATAATAATGCTCATTTGCTAAACATTGCAAAAAAACAAAAAAAAGGAATTCAACCTCAAATCATAATTTTGTAAATTGAACTAGCAATGTATAAACTATGTACGGATAAGAATAATTTCATTAAATTTTTGTATAAAATATAAGACACTCAAGGATCAAACATACAAAGCTAAAATGATACACTTAAAGGGACTTAAATCACTTTACTATTGCAAATTACATTTTTTTATTGTGCATGTTACTACAAAATACTTTGCAATATACACTTATTATTTATCTTGCTTGTTTGTTTGTTTGTTTTTTTTGCTGTAAAATATCTTGATTTTGTGTAAAAAAAATAAATTATGTTGCATTGCCATATCTGGATGGTACATAACACCCTACACTTTACTTGGGGAAATCTTACATGATAAATTAATTTCTTTCATATTGGCAAGAATCCATGAGCTAGTGACGTATGGGATATACAATCCTACCAGGAGGGGCAAATTTTGTAACCTAATTTCTTTTCAAAATGCTGCAAATTGTCCAAAACCACCTACAAATGAAAAACGAATTTACAGCCAACTAACTCTTATTGGTCAAAATTAAAGGCTAGATTACAAGTGGTAGAAAAACAAAGAAAAAAATGGATATACCAGAGCACTCTTAGTGTTTCAATTATAGAACAGTGAGGTAGTATGCAGTGGGTGTAAGGTAAAACTTAACATTTAATTGTATTAATTAAAAAGGTAGTAATGACTACCTGTGTAGTGCATTAAAAGCTGTATTGTGGTACAGTAGAGCTGGTGAACCTAGGAGAGTATCCTTAAAGACGTAGCTGCAACAATGTAACCAAGTATAAAGTCTATAAACATAGAAGGGAATGGGTCTGCTGCAAAAACACCATAAAATGCTCGCGGATTGCACTAAAACTAATCTACAAAAGAGGACAAGCCTCAACCAATTATGCTAAGCTGGTGCAGTACTGGAGCGGTGTATATGGCAGCAGAAATTCCAATATTAAATTAAGGAATGGATACAAAGTAGAGCTAAGTAACGTCTATGAGGTTGCAGAGCTCTCAATTAAGCGCCTGATGCGCATTTCGCCCTATCCATTCCTTAATTTAATATTGGAATTTCTGCTGCCATATACACCGCTCCAGTACTGCACCAGCTTAGCATAATTGGTTGAGGCTTGTCCTCTTTTGTAGATTAGTTTTAGTGCAATCCGCGAGCATTTTATGGTGTTTTTGCAGCAGACCCATTCCCTTCTATGTTTATAGACTTTATACTTGGTTACATTGTTGCAGCTACGTCTTTAAGGATACTCTCCTAGGTTCACCAGCTCTACTGTACCACAATACAGCTTTTAATGCACTACACAGGTAGTCATTACTACCTTTTTAATTAATACAATTAAATGTTAAGTTTTACCTTACACCCACTGCATACTACCTCACTGTTCTATAATTGAAACACTAAGAGTGCTCTGGTATATCCATTTTTTTCTTTGTTTTTCTACTACTTTAACCGGATAAAGAGCACCCCCCACCAGATTTATAGTGAATAGCTAATTCAGGAATACTTGGGTCTGATTACCCTAGATATACTATATACTAGCTTATAAATTATTTTGGGGTCTAGTTATATTGAATCCATTCCCTCCATACCTTATCATTCTAGATTACAAGTGGAGAGCTATTTATAGCTCCCGCTTGTGCGCTAACTCCGCTAGTAGTAAACTTTTTGCACACAATTGGTAGAGCGCGTATTACAAGTTGAAAGTAAAAAGTTTTTACAAAATATCACCACCACGTTATATTACCGTATTCCCATAAAGACATCAGTGGAGCGCAAAAAGTGGGAAAAAAACTGAAACCCTTACTCGATCGCAAACCCGATATCATTTTCTCATGTCCTCTAACCTGACATGAAACATTATTATTACATATCCAATGTTCTTCATATAGCAGACTATGTTCTATGTATTCATAAATACACACATATATATATATAAAAAATATGTTGTGGTAAATTATATATCTATACATATATATATAAATATATTATTTGTGTTTTTTGTTTTTTTTCAACGACTATAGAAGATAGGCAAAGACTGCATATTAAGGTACCACCCATAGTGAATAATAAATACAAGGAATCAAATGTCTCAAATGTTGTGGGTATATATATATATATATATACATACAGTTGTGCTCATAAGCTTTTCGGAGAATACAAATGATAACACAAAAACTTTTCTTTCACTCATGGTTAGTTTTTGGCTGAAGCCATTTATAATAAATCAACTGTGTTTACTCTTTTTAAATCATAATGACAACAGAAACTACCCAAATGACCCTCATCAAAAGTTTACATACCCTGGTGATTTTGGCCTGATAACATGCACACAAGTTGACACAAAGGGGTTTGAATGGCTATTAAAGGTAAACCATCCTCATCTGTGATCTGTTTGCTTGTAGTTAGTGTGCGTGCATACAAGGTCAATGAGTTTCTGGACTCCTGACAGACCCCTGCATCTTTCATCCAGTGCTGCACTGACGTTTCTGGATTCTGAGTCATGGGGAAAGAAAAAGAATTGTCAAAGGATCTGTGGGAAAAAGGTAGTTGAACTGTATAAAATAGGAAAGGGATATAAAAAGCTATCCAAGGAATTGACAATGCAAATCAGCAGTGTTCAAACTCTAATCAAGAAGTAGAAAATGAGGGGTTCTGTTGAAACCAAACCACGGTCAGGTAGACCAACTAAAATTTCAGCCACAACTGCCAGGAAAATTGTTCGGAATGCAAAGACAATCTGCCCCTTGGCGGATGAGATTTGAATCCTATCTTGTATCCCTGAGATACCACCTCCAGGACCCACGTATCCTGTACGTCCTTGAACCAAGCATCTAAAAAAAGAGACAGTCTGCCCCCTACACGATCTGATCCCGGATCGGGGGCCGCCCCTTCATGATGATTTGTTTTCGGCGGGCTTCTTATTCCGCTTGAAATTATTCCAGGACTGAGCCGGCTTCCAAATACTCTTGAGTTGCATGGGCTTGGAGGAGGATTGTTGTCGTTGGGATTTGTCAGAACGAAAATTAGAAGATTGTCGTCCCTTAGACTTGTTCTTTTTATCTTGCGGTAGGAAGGCACCCTTGCCTCTGTTAACCGTAGAAATAGTGGAGACCAGGCCTGGACCAAATAAAATCTTTTCCTTGAAAGGAAGAGAAAGGGGTCTGGACTTAGAAGTAATATCTGCAGACCAAGACTTCAACCAGAGCGCACGGCGGGCTAGGATCGCAAAGCCAGAGGCCTTTATATTTAGGCGAATAATTTGCATGTTCGCATCACAGATAAAAGAATGAGCAATTCTCAGAGCTTTAATTCTGTCTTGAATATCCTCGAGGGGAGACTCTACTTCAATGAGTTCCGACAAAGAGTCGCACCAGTAGGTAGCCGCTCCGGCAATCGCGGCAACTGCAGCCGCCAGTTGAAACAAAAATCCCATATGTTGAAACATCTTTCTTAGAAAGGGTTCCTTTTTCTTATCCATCGGCTCTCTGAACGAAGAACTATCCTCAAGAGGTATAGTAGTATGATTAGCAAGCGTAGAGATAGCACCATCCACCTTAGGAATGGAGACCCACAAATCCAGTTGAGAGTCAGGGACCAGGAACAACTTTTTAAAAGTAGACAACGGGGAAAAGGAAGAACCAATTCTTTCCCATTCGTTCTTAATAATGTTCGCCATCGACACAGGAAAAGTCAAAGGAACTTTCCTGTCAACGTAAACTCTGTCTAATTTAGGTATCATAGGTTCTTCAGGCAACGCGGCCTCTGTAACCTCTAACATAGACAGAATCTCTTTTTTATTTTGTTAGTTTTTATTGAGCAAAATAAAGAGGATAAACAATACGTGGACATTGGCATACATCTCAATCTGGTAATAAAGCAGTACTTCCTATCCAAATATATTATCAGAACTTTGCTGTCTAAGTTAGTCCATGTACTGTTGCATAATAGCAATTGTCCACTGTAACACAAGGACCACAGTTGCCCAAGTGACCGCCAGTGGATCCCTGATACACAATTAAATTGAAATTCCATAACTAGAAGTTAATCAATTGAGCAGGGGGGATACCAGTGGGAAAGAGGGGCAGGGGGAAAGAAGAGAAGGCAGAGTATGGCAGGGGAAAAGATAAAGGAGAGAGAGATGGAGAAATAGAAAAAGGAATTTGAGGTGAGAGTTGTGTAGCTGTTAGTGAAACTCCCTGGGAAAGATACTAGCACTGCGTAGACAGAACCTCTTTAGATTTAAAATTGAGCTCTTGCGTTTTTTATTAAAAGATAGTTCCTCTGCAGCAGGAGGCTTAGACGCTAAGGACTCCGACCCAGAGAGTTCGCCCTCTGAAGCTACAGGGGTTAACTCATCATCAGATAACTGGGACATAATAGCTAAATCCGATAAATATTTAGATGACTCCGGTTGAGGAGAGCTATGTTTAACCTTTCTCTTGCGTTTTTCAGAGCAAGGTAATGCACTGAGGGCCTCAGACACCGCCATTTGTAACTGCGCAGCAAAGTCTGCAGGTAGAAGGCCCCCTCCGGATGGAGGATTAGATGTGCTATGGGGAACTGCATGTGGAGTGGATACTGTAGCAAGGGTAGTAATCTCACAGGACGCCGAGTCCTGAGAGGTAGACGCCTCAGAGGCTTGTCTCCCTTCTTAGACTTTATAACGGTGTTAAGGCATGTGGAACATAATTGAGTGGGAGGGGAAACGACGGCCTCCTCACAATATACCTTCTAACATGTCAGAGTCTCCATAGCTGAGGTTATACCCACAGAAGAACACAAATAAAAACTTTCTTTTTTTTTTTTTAATTATTAGAAAACTGCACCTTTATACTCCCAATGGCTGGGGCACTCACCAACTCCTAGACCCAGACAGTTAACAGAGGAAACGCTCTCCTCAGGTTCAAGTCTCAGCCGGAATGCAGGAAATTAACATAGACCACACCCGGTCACATGGAGTGTAAGACAGTAATTCCCTTGTTATTACAAGTACAGCAAGTAATAGGAGCTGTGCAGCACTTTCAAAAATGAAAGTGAAACTTAAAAGTGAAACCTGTTTGTTCCAGCCAAAACACACAGTCTATCAGCCCAGGAAAAAAAATCACACAAAGCAGCATCTAAATAATTAATATACTGATTAATTAACCCCAACTGTTCAATAAACCCCCTTCAGAGGATATTAACCCTGGATCCTATCAAGTTATAAAGGAGCCAAACTGTGACCCTGTTATAGTGTTTTATGTGTAAACATTGAAACAATCTTACCTCCAGGATCCATGCTGTGGAACAGAACACAGCCTCTCAAGTGTGACAGTCTTATAGCAGCACTCCTGACATGGACTTGAGTAAGAGAAAGCAGGCAGTGAAACTCGTCGACACTGATTGCTTAAAAGCTGTTAGCAGTAGTCTGGATGGTTTTGCAGGAAAACTTTCCCTGCATCTCCAGACTCTAACTTTCATCAATACTCTCACTGAGAGGTTCCCATGACTACTTAAAACTCCGGTCCTATCTCAAAGGGCAGATACCTTTTTCAGGACTCTCCGAAAGGTGATGAAAAGAAAAAAAATGACTGGGGTAATGAGGAAGTGGGAGGGATATTTAAGCCTTTGGCTGGGGTGTCTTGCCTCCTCCTGGTGGCCAGGTGTTGTATTTCCCAACAGTAAGGAATGAAGCCGTGGACTCTCCCTATCTTATTGTATATTAATCCTTTTAAGAGTACACACCAAACAAGTTAAAGGAGAGTAAAATATGGGAAACATTTTCATAAAAGTGTCAAAACACATTTGTTGGTAAGTTGTTAATTATATTCTATTCTAATTTTAATTAAAATAACTCATGTGCTTTGATACATAGATTTTTTTCTCTGTGTTATGAGATCCTTCACATGATTCTTTAAAGGCACATGAGAGATGCATATTTCACTAAGGGACGTTCCTTTCCCTACATTTCTGAATGCAAAGGAAAGACACATAACATTGTATAGTGCTCAATAAAATTAAAGGGACATTAAATCCAAAAAGTTTATTTCATGATTCAGATAGAGATTACAATTTTAAACAACTTTCCCATTTACTTATATTATCTAATTTGGGTCTTTCTCTTAGTATCCTTTGTTGAAGTAACAGTTACACTACTGTGAGTTAGCTGAAAACCAATAACAAGAGGCATAAATGTGCAGCCACCAATCAGCAGCTTCTAAGTCTACCTAAGTGTACTTTTCAAAAAATGATAAAAAAAAGAACTAAACAAATTAGACAATAAAAAACATTTGGAAAATTATTTAAAACTGCTTGCTTTATCTGAATGATGAAAGGAAGAAAAAGGGGTTTTATGTCCCTTTAACTGATATATTAAAATATAAAATAAAAATGAATCAAAGTAATAGATTATGCAGCAAAATGCAAATTTAAATTATGCAGTCAATTTTTTAAAAAAAAGGAACATTCCAGGCCAAAAATGAAATGCTGATGGATGCATTTCAGTTTTGAATAGAAGCATTTTTGCAATATACATGTATTAGCAAAAATGCTTCTAGTAAACGCTATAGCTTTTTCAAGAGAGTTCTTAAAGGGACATTAAACCCAAACATTTTCTTTCATGATTCAGATAGAAAATACAATTTTAAACAACATTCCAATTTACTTGTATTATTTAATTTGCTTCATTATTTAGATATCTTTTGTTAAAGAAATAGCAATGCACATGGGTGAGCCAATCACATTAGGCATCTATGTGCAGCTACCAATCAGAAGCTACTGAGCCTATCTAGATATGCTTTTCAGGAAGGAATATCGAGAGAATGAAGCAAATTAGATAATAGAAGTAAATTAGAAAGTTGTTTAAAATGGCATTCTCCATCTGAATCATGAAAGAACATTTTTGGGTTTAATATCCCTTTAAGTATGCTTAGTGCAGAATTTTAAACACAACAATTGCTCAGAGAGCCTAAGGTGCTTGTATCATCTGGCAATGACTCCATTTGAATAATTGCTAACATGCTACAAGTCCCACTGGCTCTCTGAGTAGCTGTAGTATTTAAAATCCTGATGCACTGAGAATATCAAGCTGTGCTTCACATATATGTGCAGACAAAAATGCTAACACTAAAACAGTGATAAGTTTTACTAGCAGAATTTGTTGCCAATATATATATAGTGTAAATAAGTTTCTATCCAAAGATATAATTAATCTATTTGCTTTTAAGTGTAAGCATTCATATTTAATGTAATGTAATCAAATATCAAAATATTAAAAAGTATAACAAAGCAGGTTTTATTTTATAGGGTAAAATTAGTCCATCAGCCTTGGCGAGTATGCTGAACAGGAGTATTCCTTGTGTGTGTCTAAAGTTGCCTCACCGGTCTAAATGTATTCTCTAATCATGTTAGGCCTCTGCAGCTCTCGCTGCTTTATCTCGCCAGATGTAAGCTAGCAAGTTTGTCTCAAAACACATGATGAACTTATTGCACTGAAAGAAAAAGACATTGGCCAAGAATACAAGGGGAGCGCAAATGTGTGTGCGCGCAAACAATATTGAGTTTTCGCATTAGTTTGCGCACAAGTTAAATTGCGCTCATATTACAAGTTGCCATCAGGGAGGTGTCAATCAACCCGATCGCATTCGATCGGGTTGATTTCCGTCGATTCCTGTCTGCCTGCTCAGAGCAGGCGGACAGGGTTATGGAGCAGTGGTCTTTAGACCGCTGCTTCATAACTTGTGTTTCTGGCAGGTCTGAAGATTCGCCAGAAACACGGCCCTTCAAGCTCTGTACGGAGCTTGATAAATGGGCCTGATAGTGTGTATTTACTGTAAATATTTCACATTCCAATGTTTTGCACATAGGGGAATATAAATATTTATAAATAGATATTCCTATATATATCTGTATATATCTATACCTATATATATATATATATATATATATATATATATATATATATATATATATATATATATACACACAGTGGGGCAAAAAAGTATTTAGTCAGCCACCAATTGTGCAAGTTCTCCCAATTAAGAAGATGAGAGAGGCCTGTAATTTTCATCATAGGTATACCTCAACTATGAGAGACAAAATGTGGAAACAAATCCAGACAATCACATTGTCTAATTTGGAAAGAATTTATTTGCATATTACGGTGGAAAATAAGTATTTGGTCAATATCAAAAGTTCATCTCAATACTTTGTTATATATCCTTTGTTGGCAATGACAGAGGTCAAACGTTTTCTGTAAGTCTTCACAAGGTTGTCACACACTGTTGCTGGTATGTTGGCCCATTCCTGCATGCATATCTCCTCTAGAGCAGTGATGTTTTGGGGCTGTCGCTGGGCAACACGGACTTTCAACTCCCTCCAAAGGTTTTCTATGGGGTTGAGATCTGGAGACTGGCTAAGCCACTCCAGGACCTTGAAATGCTTCTTAAAAAGCCACTCCTTCGTTGCCCGGGCGGTGTGTTTGGGATCATTGTCATGCTGAAAGACCCAGCCACGTTTCATCTTCAATGTCCTTGCTGATGGAAGAAGGTTTGCACTCAAAATCTCACGATACATGGCCCCATTCATTCTTTCATGTACACGGATCAGTCGTCCTGTTCCCTTTGCAGAGAAACAGCCCCAAAGCATGATGTTGCTACCCCATGCTTCACAGTAGGTATGAGGCTCTTTGGTTGCAACTCAGCATTCTCTCTCCTCCAAACACGACAAGTTGTGTTTCTACCAAACAGTTCTACTTTGGTTTCATCTGACCATATGACATTCTCCCAATCCGCTTCTGGATCATCCAAATGCTCTCTAGCATACTTCAGACGGCCTGGACATATACTGGCTTAAGCAGGGGGGACACGTCTGGCACTGCAGGATCTGAGTCCCTGGCGGCGTAGTGTGTTACTGATGGCAGCCTTTGTTACGTTGGTCCCAGCTCTCTGCAGGTCATTCACTAGGTCCCCCCATGTGGTTCTGGGATGTTTGCTCCCCGTTCTTGTGATCATTTTGTCCCCATGGGGTGAGATCTTGCGTGGAGCCCCAGATCGAGGGAGATTATCAGTGGTCTTGTATGCCTTCCATTTTCTAATTATTGCTCCCACAGTTGATTTCTTCACACCAAGCTGCTTGCCTATTGCAGATTCAGTCTTCCCAGCCTGGTGCAGGTCTACAATTTTGTTTCTGGTGTCCTTCGACAGCTCTTTGGTCTTCACCATAGTGGAGTTTGGAGTGTGTCTGTTTGAGGTTGTGGACAGGTGTCTTTTATACTGATAACAAGTTCAAACAGGTGCCATTAATACAGCTATTGAATGGAGGACAGAGGAGCCTCTTAAAGAAGAAGATACAGGTTTGTGAGAGCCAGAAATCTTGCTTGTTTGTAGGTGACCAAATACTTATTTTCCACCATAATATGCAAATAAATTCTTTCCAAATCAGACAATGTGATTGTCTGGATTTGTTTCCACATTTTGTCTCTCATAGTTGAGGTATACCTATGATGAAAATTACAGGCCTCTCTCATCTTCTTAAGTGGGAGAACTTGCACAATTGGTGGCTGACTAAATACTTTTTTGCCCCACTGTATATATATATATATAGGTATAGATATATACAGATATATATAGGAATATCTATTTATAAATATTTATATTCCCCTATGTGCAAAACATTGGAATGTGAAATATTTACAGTAAATACACACTATCAGGCCCATTTATCAAGCCCATTTATCAATACTGCGCACACATCTTATCACAGGCACACACTCTCACACACACACACACACACAATCACAAGCAAATACTCTCTCACACACAATCACAGGCACACACTCTCTCTTGCATACACACACAAAACACACACTCACAGTTACTATGTATATTAGACATAAAAGATGCCCAATGTTCAGAGAGAGAGAAAGAGAGAGAAAAAGAGAAAGAGAGAGAAAGAGACAAAGAAAGAGAGAGGGGCCTATTTATCAAAGCAACAACTGAAAATACGCTGGAATTCTGCGTCGTATTTGTCACGAGATTGATCCGCCGTACTTATCAAAGCGTCAAGATCGGCAAATGTTGAAATTTGTGACGTAATATACAGGTGAAACTCGAATAATTAGAATATTGTGCAAAAGTTAATTTATTTCACTAATGAAACTTAAAAGGTGAAACTAATATATGAGATAGACTCATTACATGCAAAACAAGATAGTTGAAGCCGTGATTTGTCATAATTGTGATTATTATGGCTTACAGCTCATGAAAACCCCAAATCCACAATATCGGAAAATTAGAATATTACATGCAACAATAAAACAAGGATTGTACATACCTGTAGAACAATATCGGACCTCTGAAAAGTATAAGCATGCATACTGTATGTACTCAGTACTTGGTTTGGGGCCCCTTTTGCAGCAATTACTGCCTCAATGTGGCATGGCATGGAAGCTATCAGCCTGTGGCACTGCTGAGGTGTTATGGAAGACCAGGATGCTTCAATAGCGGCCTTCAGCTCTTCTGCATTGTTCGGTCTCATGTGTCTCATCTTTCTCTTGGCAATGCGAGTTTGCTGGCCAATCAAGCACAGTAACCCCATGGTCATTGAACCAGATGTTGGTGCTTTTGGCAGTGTGGACGCTGCTGGAAAATGAAGTCAGCAGCCCATAGAGCTTGTCTGCGGAAGGAAGCATGAAGTGCTCCAAAATCTCCTGGTAGACGGCTGCGTTGACCATGGACTTAATGAAGCACAGTGGACCAACACCAGTAGATGACATCGCTCCCCAAATCAACACAGACTGTGGAAACTTCACACTGGACTTCAAGCATCTTGCAGTGTGTGCCTCTCCATTCTTCCTCCATACTCTGGGTCCTTGGTTTCCAAATGACATGCAAAATTTGCTCTCATCAGAAAAGAGGACTTTGGACCACTGAGCAACAGACCAGGTCTGTTTTTCTTTAGCCCAGGTAAGACGCTTCTGACGTTGTTTGTTGTTCAGGAGTGGCTTGACAAGAGGAATACAACATTTTGAAGCCCATGTCCAGGATCCGACTGTGTGTGGAGGCTCTTGTGAAAGTCCCCAACACTTTTGAATGGCCTTTTCCTGACAATCCTCTCCAGGCTGCGGTCATCCCTGCTGCTTGTGCACCTTTTTCTTCCACACTTTTCCCTTCCACATAACTTTCTATTAATGTTCTTTGATACAGCACTTTGGGAACATCCAACTTCTTTTGCAATTACATTTTGAGGCTTTCCCTCCTTATGGAGGGTGTCAATTATGGTTTTCTGCACAACTGTCAGGTCAGCAGTCTTTCCCATGATTGTGATTCCTACTGAACCAGACTGAGAGACCATTTAAAGGCTCAGGAACCCTTTGCAGGTGTTATGGCTTAATTAGCTGATTAGAGTGGGACACTTTGAGCCTAGAATATTGCACCTTTTCACAATATTCTAATTTTCTGACATTGTGGATTTGGGGTTTTCATGAGCTGTAAGCTATAATCATCACAATTATGACAAATCACGGCTTGAAGTATCTTGCTTTACATGTAATGAGTCTATCTCATATATTAGTTTCACCTTTTAAGTTGCATTAGTGAAATAAAATGAACTTTTGCACGATATTCTAATTTTTCGAGTTTCACCTGTATATTTTCAATTATTATTGCTCAGAATAATAATAATTTTACACTATATACATATAGTGATATAAATAAAGACAGAGATATGAAAGACCACATTGTTTAGAACAAAAAAAAAAGGAATTTAGGGACATGTAAATATGTTTGCAAAAGATTTCTGACATAACACACACACACACACATATATATATATATATATATATATTTATATATATATATATATACAGTATATAATATAATATATATATACACATACACACACAAGGATGTGCAAAGATATATGTACAAATTCTAGCGTTAATAATCATTTATAAAAAAAAATTGATGTGAGATAAAAGCATATCATAACTTCTAGAAATACAAATACACATTAATTTATGTGAAAGTATCATATAACAGATTTTTTTGTATAGCAAATAAATGTATAAAATAACTTTCTATTAGATATTGTTTGTTGAGGTATACATGTAGCTATTTATTGGGCATTAACAGTTGAAAAATAAAAGATTAGCTTTAGAGAAATGTGCTTGTTCATAGACAGTAATGAAATGGTATAAATAAAGTTGGAAAAAAACAGAATAACCGCAACATCGATGACTGTTAGTTAACACCAGTCCGATGCTCTTTGCACCATACTTGACGCGCGTGTTTTTGATGGCTTTTTTATAAATAAGGGGATTGTATTCAGATCCGCAGCAGCGATGTCTGGCGAGCGTATTGACGCCGGCGAATGCAACATAGTTCATGCTTTGATAAATAGAAAGAGAAATAGAGAAAGAGAGAGAGAGAGATAGAGAGGGGGGGAGAGAGAGAGGAAGGGGAGAGAGAGATAGAGATAGAGAGAGAGAGAGAGATAGGAAGGGGAGAGACACAGAGGAAGGGGGGGAGAGAGAGAGGGAGAGATAGAGATACAGAGGAACGAGAAAGAGACACAGAGGGGACCTGGTTTACACAAAAACTGCACGCACACATTGCTCACCCACCACAAACACTGTACACACAGACACTGCTCACACCACACACACTGCTCACCCACCACAAACACTGTACACACAGACACTGCTCACACCACACACACTCCTCACCCACCATAAACACTGCACACACAGACACTGCTCACACACCACACACACTGCTCACTCACCACAAACACTGCACACACAGACACTGCTCACACACCACACACACTGCTCACCCACCACAAACACTGCACACACAGACACTGCTCACACACCAAACACACTGCTCACTCACCACAAACACTGCACACACAGACACTGCTCACACACCACACACACTGCTCACCCACCACAAACACTGCACACACAGACACTGCTCACACACCACACACACTGCTCACTCACCACAAACACTGCACACACAGACACTGCTCACACACCACACACACTGCTCACTCACCACAAACACTGCACACACTGTGCAGAAAAAAATAAAGTGAAAATAAGTGCAAACAGCACTTTTTCCAAAAGCAAGTATACATTAATTTTACTAGAATAAAATAATTTATACTAAAATAAAAGTTTACAATGCCTTTGTTAGCAACTGAATGCATGTCAAGAGGATGTCAGGGCTTAAGCACCTACAGTTAAAGAAGCTGCTGCATGGAAATGCTGAGCGCTGCACAAGAGTCAATATTAGCAACAATGCTGCTGCCTCTGGTTCTTTCCCACACCTCGATGAAGCTTACTGAGGCACGCCACACAATATGTGCTTTTCAGTATTAGTAGCACACTGTCCAAGCAGCTCCATACCCGGCACGATCACGCTTACTGAGGCACAGCACGCTCTTTACTTGCGATATTTGCCAAGAATGGAGTGGAACTGACCAGCATGCTACTACTGAAAAGCACATAATGTGTAGTATGCTGCTCAAAAGGAGGAGTCAGACTCGCACCCAGTAAAGAGGATGTCAGGGCTGAAGCACTTTTAAAGAAGCATGAATATGCTGAGCGCTGAATATGCTATGCCGCTGCCTCTTCGGTCCCCCTGGATCTACCACCAGGTTTAATAAAAAGAAGTTATCTAATTCTATTACCTCTAGCTGTAACTAACTGTCGGCTCTAGCAGTGGCAGGAACACTGAGGGAAGCGAGCAGGAACGCGGCAGAACGTTTCCCATGGCAACACCTTCCGGATCAGCCTCCTACTACAGCATGAGAATATTTTCTCTTGACATACCCCCCGCATTTGCTGCACGTACCCCCGGGGGTACGCGTACCATGGGTTGAGAAACCATGAGATAGAGCACACATTTTTTAAACAATTTTCCATATGATTCTATTATCAAATTTGCTTTGTTCTCTTGGTATCCTTAGTAAAAGGGTAAATCTAGGTAAGCTCATAAGGGCTCGGGAGCATGCACATCTTTAGTACTTTATGGCAGCAGTGTAATTGTTGCAATCACTTCTGCTACAGAGTACTAAAGACATATGCATGATCCTGAACTCATATGAGCTTACCTAGACTAACTTTTAAACAAAGGATACAGGAGAAGAAACAAATTTGATAATGAAAATAAATGAGAAAGTTGTTTAAAATTGCATATTCTATCTAAACTATAAAAGTTTAATTTTTATTTGATTTTACTGTTCCTTTAAAAGGGACACTCAATCAAAATTAAACTTTCATTAATCAGATAGAGCATGCCATTTTAAACAACTTTCCAATTTACTTCAATTAACAAAATGTGCACAGTCTTTTTATATTTAAACTTTTTGAGTCACCAGCTCCTACTGAGCATGTGCAAGAATAAGTGTGTATGCATTTGTGAATGGCTGATGGCTGTCATATGGTACGTGTATGCATTTGTGATTGGCTGATGGCTGTCACATGGTACAGGGGGAGTGGAAAAACAGAATTTATGTTTACCTGATAAATTTCTTTCTCCAACGGTGTGTCCGGTCCACGGCGTCATCCTTACTTGTGGGATATTCTCTTCCCCAACAGGAAATGGCAAAGAGCCCAGCAAAGCTGGTCACATGATCCCTCCTAGGCTCCGCCTACCCCAGTCATTCGACCGACGTTAAGGAGGAATATTTGCATAGGAGAAACCATATGGTACCGTGGTGACTGTAGTTAAAGAAAATAAAATATCAGACCTGATTAAAAAAACCAGGGCGGGCCGTGGACCGGACACACCGTTGGAGAAAGAAATTTATCAGGTAAACATAAATTCTGTTTTCTCCAACATAGGTGTGTCCGGTCCACGGCGTCATCCTTACTTGTGGGAACCAATACCAAAGCTTTAGGACACGGATGAAGGGAGGGAGCAAATCAGGTCACCTAAATGAAAGGCACCACGGCTTGCAAAACCTTTCTCCCAAAAATAGCCTCAGAAGAAGCAAAAGTATCAAACTTGTAAAATTTGGTAAAAGTGTGCAGTGAAGACCAAGTCGCTGCCCTACATATCTGATCAACAGAAGCCTCGTTCTTGAAGGCCCATGTGGAAGCCACAGCCCTAGTGGAATGAGCTGTGATTCTTTCGGGAGGCTGCCGTCCGGCAGTCTCGTAAGCCAATCTGATGATGCTTTTAATCCAAAAAGAAAGAGAGGTAGAAGTTGCTTTTTGACCTCTCCTTTTACCTGAATAAACAACAAACAAGGAAGATGTTTGTCTAAAATCCTTTGTAGCATCTAAATAGAATTTTAGAGCGCGAACAACATCCAAATTGTGCAACAAACGTTCCTTCTTTGAAACTGGTTTCGTACACAGAGAAGGTACGATAATCTCCTGGTTAATGTTTTTGTTAGAAACAACTTTTGGAAGAAAACCAGGTTTAGTACGTAAAACCACCTTATCTGCATGGAACACCAGATAAGGAGGAGAACACTGCAGAGCAGATAATTCTGAGACTCTTCTAGCAGAAGAAATCGCAACTAAAAACAAAACTTTCCAAGATAATAACTTGATATCAACGGAATGTAAGGGTTCAAACGGAACCCCCTGAAGAACTGAAAGAACTAAATTGAGACTCCAAGGAGGAGTCAAAGGTTTGTAAACAGGCTTGATTCTAACCAGAGCCTGAACAAAGGCTTGAACATCTGGCACAGCTGCCAGCTTTTTGTGAAGTAATACCGACAAGGCAGAAATCTGTCCCTTCAGGGAACTAGCAGATAATCCTTTGTCCAATCCTTCTTGAAGGAAGGATAGAATCCTAGGAATCTTAACCTTGTCCCAAGGGAATCCTTTAGATTCACACCAACAGATATATTTTTTCCAAATTTTGTGGTAAATCTTTCTAGTCACAGGCTTTCTGGCCTGAACCAGAGTATCGATAACAGAATCTGAGAATCCTCGCTTCGATAAAATCAAGCGTTCAATCTCCAAGCAGTCAGCTGGAGTGAAACCAGATTCGAATGTTCGAACGGACCCTGAACAAGAAGGTCTCGTCTCAAAGGTAGCTTCCAAGGTGGAGCCGATGACATATTCACCAGATCTGCATACCAAGTCCTGCGTGGCCACGCAGGAGCTATCAAGATCACCGACGCCCTCTCCTGCTTGATCCTGGCTATCAGCCTGGGGATGAGAGGAAATGGCGGGAACACATAAGCTAGTTTGAAGGTCCAAGGTGCTACTAGTGCATCCACTAGAGCCGCCTTGGGGTCCCTGGATCTGGCCCCGTAGCAAGGAACTTTGAAGTTCTGACGAGAGGCCATCAGATCCATGTCTGGAATGCCCCACAGGTGAGTGACTTGGGCAAAGATTTCCGGATGGAGTTCCCACTCCCCCGGATGCAATGTCTGCCGACTCAGAAAATCCGCTTCCCAATTTTCCACTCCTGGGATGTGGATAGCAGACAGGTGGCAGGAGTGAGACTCCGCCCAAAGAATAATTTTGGTTACTTCTTCCATCGCTAGGGAACTTCTTGTTCCCCCCTGATGGTTGATGTACGCAACAGTCGTCATGTTGTCTGATTGAAACCGTATGAACCTGGTCCTCGCAAGCTGGGGCCAGGCCTGGAGAGCATTGAATATCGCTCTCAGTTCCAGAATATTTATCGGTAGAAGAGATTCTTCCCGAGACCAAAGACCCTGAGCTTTCAGGGATCCCCAGACCGCGCCCCAGCCTATCAGACTGGCGTCGGTCGTGACAATGACCCACTCTGGTCTGTGGAACATCATCCCTTGAGACAGATTGTCCAGGGACAGCCACCAACGGAGTGAGTCTCTGGTCCTCTGATTTACTTGTATCTTCGGAGACAAGTCTGTATAGTCCCCATTCCACTGACTGAGCATGCACAGTTGTAATGGTCTTAGATGAATGCGCGCAAAAGGAACTATGTCCATCGCCGCCACCATCAAACCGATCACTTCCATGCACTGAGCTATGGAAGGAAGAGGAACGGAATGAAGTATCCGACAAGAGTCCAGAAGCTTTGTTTTTCTGGCCTCTGTTAGAAAGATCCTCATTTCTAAGGAGTCTATAATTGTTCCCAAGAAGGGAACCCTTGTTGACGGGGATAGAGAACTCTTTTCCACGTTCACTTTCCAGCCGTGAGATCTGAGAAAGGCCAGGACAATGTCCGTGTGAGCCTTTGCTTGAGAAAGGGACGACGCTTGAATCAGAATGTCGTCCAGGTAAGGTACTACTGCAATGCCCCTTGGTCTTAGCACCGCTAGAAGGGACCCTAGTACCTTTGTGAAAATCCTTGGAGCAGTGGCTAATCCGAAAGGAAGCGCCACGAACTGGTAATGTTTGTCCAGGAATGCAAACCTTAGGAACCGATGATGTTCCTTGTGGATAGGAATATGTAGATACGCATCCTTTAAATCCACCGTGGTCATGAATTGACCTTCCTGGATGGAAGGAAGGATAGTTCGAATGGTTTCCATCTTGAACGATGGGACCTTGAGAAATTTGTTTAAGATCTTGAGATCTAGGATTGGTCTGAACGTTCCCTCTTTTTTGGGAACTATGAACAGATTGGAGTAGAACCTCTCAGCCATCTCCGTGGAGATGTTGCCTGTACAACGGCAAAGAGAATGACTGGGGTAGGCGGAGCCTAGGAGGGATCATGTGACCAGCTTTGCTGGGCTCTTTGCCATTTCCTGTTGGGGAAGAGAATATCCCACAAGTAAGGATGACGCCGTGGACCGGACACACCTATGTTGGAGAAAAGACAACTTTTAAAATTGTCAGAAAAAAATCTACTAATAATTTGAAGGTTAGACTAAGTGCTATTGCATTGTCTTTTTATCTTGCATTTGTTGATTATGCAAATCTACTGTGTTGACTGGTCCTTTAAGTACAGACCAAGAACAGGAAGTAATTAAGCACCAAGAATGATTTAAAAGACTGTTAGATTTCCCAAAATAGATGGTAAATATATGAGTAAATATCTATTTATTCTTGAATATAATATTCTTGACTTTATGAACACCAGAGAGATTTATTAGCTATTAAACATGATTCTCATGTCTGGGTTTACATTTTCCACCATGCACTCCACACTCAATTTTCTTTATCTTATTTGTTAAAGGGATATTATACACTAGATTTTTCTGTTCACTGTTCCTGTTTCCCCAGCCCCTTTCACTGGGTGTCCCAGTCTAACCTTATCGCCAGTGCTAAATGGGTTCTTCTAAGTACGTTTATAAAAAGTTTATACTGGATTTTTAGATCAGCATTCGTTCATATTCTTCTTTATAGTAGTGTCTATTGCATGCAGTTATATGAAAATTGGTGTATACTGTCCCTTTGAAATATGTAAAAAAAATATATGGGGCGCGATCCGATATCGATCGCAGTTTGCGGCGCAAGCGAGGGAACCGGCGTCGCCCGCAGTTTCAGCTCGCAACTCGAGCTATCCCATATAGTTCGCCGTAAGATGCTAACGTGCCGTAAGTCTCACAAACCAGCGATGTCCAGAAATCTGCGTAAGTACAGATTTTTGGAGTCGCCAGTGACTTGCGCCACGTTAGAATCTGCCGGCGCCTATAAAACCTGACTAAAGTCTAAAACACCCGCACTGTCTAACACGCCTCCCTAACATAGCCCGCACTGTCTAACACGCCTCCCTAACATAGCCCGCACTGTCTAACCCTCTATCCGCTATCCCCCCTCACTAGCCTAACAATAAAAAAGCTATTAACCCCTAAACCGCCGCTCCTTTACCCCGCCGCAACCTAATAAAGTTATTAACCCCTAAACCGCCGCTCCCGTACCCCGCCGCCAGCTATATTATATCTATAACCCCCTAAAGTGAGCCCCTAACACCGCCGCCATCTATATTAAAATTATTAACCCCTAATGTAAGCCCCTTACACCGCCGCCATCTCTATTAAAATGATTAACCCCTAATTTAATCTACCTACCCTGCCGCCAGCTATATTATCTATATTAACCCTAACTATATTATAGTTAATATAGGTATTACATTATATATATTAACTATATTAACTCTAATTATATTAGGGTTAATATAGTTACTATAGTATTTATATTAACTATATTAACTCTATCTAACCCTAACTAAATTTATATTAAATTAATCTAATTCATTTATAAACTAAAATATTCCTATTTAAATCTAAATACTTACCTATAAAATAAACCCTAAGATAGCTACAATATAATTAATAATTACATTGTAGCTATGTTAGGGTTAATATTTATTTTACAGGTAAATTGTTAATTATTTTAACTAGGTATAATAGATATTAAATAGTTATTAACTATTTAATATCTACCTAGTTAAAATAATTACCCAATTACCTGTAAAATAAATCCTAACCTAAGTTACAAATACACCTACACTATCAATAAATTAAATAAAGTACAAACATCTATCTAAAAATACAATTAAATTAACTAAACTAAATTACAAAAAAAACAAACACTAAATTACAAAAAATAAAAAAAAGATTACAAGATTTTTAAGCTAATTACACCTATTCTAAGCCCCCTAATAAAATAATAAACCCCCAAAATAAAAAAAATTCCCTGCCCTATTCTAAATTAAACAAATTTCAAAGCTCTTTACCTTACCAGCCCTTAAAAGGGCCTTTTGTGGGGCATGCCCCAAAGAATTCAGCTCTTTTGCATTCAACAAATACAATCCCCCCCCCCCATTACAACCCACCACCCACATACCCCTATTCTAAACCCACCCAAACCCCCCTTAAAAAATCCTAACACTACCCCCCTGAAGATCTCCCTACCTTGTCTTCACCACACCGGGCCGAACTCCTGATCCGATCCGGGCGATGTCGTCCTCCAAGCGGCAAAGAAGAAATCTTCCTCCAGCGATGTCATCCTCCAAGCGGCAAAGAAGAATTCTTCCTCCGGCGACGTCTTCCTCCAAGCGGCAGCAAAGTCTTCATTCTTCCGGCGGCATCTTCAATCTTCTTTCTTCGCTCCGCCGCCGCGGAGCATCCATCCCGGCCGACTGCTAAACTTGGAATGAGGTACCTTTAAATGACGTCATCCAAGATGGCGTCCGCCGAATTCCGATTGGCTGATAGGATTCTATCAGCCAATCGGAATTAAGTTAAAAAAATCTGATTGGCTGATTGAATCAGCCAATCAGATTCAAGTTCAATCCGATTGGCTGATCCAATCAGCCAATCAGATTGAGCTCGCATTCTATTGGCTGTTCCGATAGCTTCCAAGAAAAGATTACTAGCAGTCTCACTGATATCAAAACTGAGATCTCAGAATTAGGGACCCGAGTGGATTCACTAGAAAATGCGACTGATGAAATGAGTGAAGAAGTGGCGGAAGTATCCCAAACACCAACAACCCAACAACAAATAATAATGGAGCTGGAAGAGAAGATTGAGGACATTGAAAATAGAAGTAGAAGATCCAACATTCGACTGAAAGGGGTCCCTGAGGCAATCGGAGCTGAAGACCTATACGACTACCTCCAACAACTATTCCGAGCAATCTTAGGAACACCAGGCGATTCTGAAGTTCCAATAGAGAGAGCCCATAGGGCCCTAAGAGCAAAGCCTAAACCAGACCAACCCCCGAGAGATGTGATTCTTAAACTTCTGAGATTCCCTGATAGAGAAAAAATACTGGCAGCTGCCAGACAAAACCCCACTTTTAAATTCAAGGGTAACGTTATCCAGTTTTTCCAGGATCTCTGCATTAAGACCCTGCAAAGAAGATATGCACTCCGTCCGCTCACTCTCCTCCTCAGAAAACACCACATTCCATACAGATGGGGCTTCCCCTTTGCCCTACATGTTGTGAGAAATGGCAGAACAACCACGATCAAGTCCACAACGGAAATACCTGTTATTTGCAAACTTCTTGAGTTGGATCCACCTGAAACTATGGAGGGGGAAACGACAGCAGGCTCTTCGGAGCCTTCCCACTCCCAAGCAAAGCCTCAAAGACCAAAATGGAAGAAGATTACCAAAAAGAAAGCTAAAACTTGAGACTTAGACACATAGGAGACAATATTCCATTTGCAGGTTTCTCCTATCTGGTTGTGAAAAGTTGAGACTTAAGTAAAAGTTATTAACCTCATGAAGAAGAAAGAGGTTATAGAGGTACTAGGTCTAAAGGACTACTGTATGTTTATTAATTCTTATATGATGTCTGTTTTTGTGGTTGTTGTTGTGACTACATATAGAATACATAAAGTGTTGGTATTGACACATGTTTGCCAGCACACTGTTTTATTATAATATGTTAATAGTTATGTTAATGCTTATATTTTTGTTGTTTGGAGCCACGGGATACCTCAAGCGCACGCGATGCTCATCAATCATAGGAGGATTGGCGCAATGCTGGAAGCGGTTTTACCAGATGTTGAATAAGGTAATCTTTAAACACTTAGCTATTTGTAAGAAGAGAGTAGAGTATAGTCATATTCTCTAAGAATGTTATTACCTAGAATTACATTGCTCTCGCACAACGCGAGAGGCCTTAATACTGACATAAAACGAAGGACAGCAATGACCAACTATAGGCGACTGAGGGCTACTGTAATCTTCCTACAGGAAACACATTTTCTCCATTCCACCATTCCAAAATACTGGGCAAGGGATTTTTCGCAACAGTTCCATTCCACGCTAGAGTCTAAAAAGAGGGGAGTCTCCATCCTTATCCACTCCTCCATCCCCTTCACACATAAAGAAACTATAGCTGACAGAGAGGGCAGGTACATCTTGGTGTCGGGTAAGATAGGAGGGGTAGACATACTCTTTGGTAATGTGTATGCTCCTAATGAGCAACAGGACAAATTCTTTCAAAATATATCCAACCTGCTGACTGACTGGTCTAGGATGCGCATAGTTCTGGCAGGAGACTTCAACGTAGACATACAATCCTTAACAAGTTGCACAGCCACTCCGCAATCTAAAAAGAAGCAAAGACAGGGAGGGGTAGCTAAGAACATATCGGAGATGCTTAAGCAACATACGTTGCAGGACACCTGGCAGGTAATGCATGGAAGTGCTAGGGACACTACATTTTATTCTGCAGCACATAACACCTACACGAAGATAGACTATATATATACAAGCCAGATATTACAACCAATAATACAACAGATAGACATTCTACCCTGTGTTTGGTCGGACCACTCTATCACTAAACTCACCCTAGGGGACTTGTTAGACCCGAAGAGAATAAAATCTTGGACATATGACCCAACCTGTATTAAAAATCCGCTTATTAAAGATAAACTACTCAAAGACCTGGAGGAATACTGGCAGATTAATATAGATTCCACTGACAACCCTATAATACCATGGGCGGCGCATAAGGCAGTGATCAGGGGAGTATTGATCAAAGAAAAGGCAGCAGCTAGGAAACAGAATGACCTTACTCTGAAGCAGTTATACTCGGAGATTACCTCGTTAGAGAGGGCACATAAAATAACTAAATCACACATTACGCTGACAAGCCTGACAAACAAGAGGAATAGGTTGCAATCCATACTAAATGAGCAATCCATAAAGGCGGCACATAGATTGAAAACGAACTACTTTATTTTTTCGAATAAGCCAGATAAATACCTAGCGAAAAAAATTAGAGATAATTATCAGGCACTATCTATACCATGCATACAGAACTCAAAGGGCCACATAACGTCCCACCCACAGGAAATTGTAGATACATTTGCTCAGTTTTATAGTGAACTGTATGACGGGAATAAAGTACACCATTGTCCCCTGACGGACAAAATATTTGATTCTTTTCTACACAAAGCAAACCTGAAACCAATCACTGAGGAAGATAGGGAAAATCTTAATGCTAAAATTACACACGAAGAGGTACAAGCAGCTATCAAAGATCTTAAACCAAGTAAAGCCCCAGGCCCAGACGGATTCCCAGGGGAGTACTACAAGGCTTTTAGGGATATCTTAACGCCTCACCTGGTAGTGTTTGCCAACCACATTATGGAAGGGGGAGAAATACCTATAGAACTGCTTCAGGCTAGGATAGTGGTGATACCAAAACCGGGGAGGGATCCTCACCTTTGTGCTAATTACAGACCGATCTCCCTTATCAATCAGGATCTCAAGATTGTTACAAAAATATTAGCTAACAGATTGAAACATATCTTACCCTCAGTTATACACCCTGACCAAGTCGGATTTATTAAAGATAGGGAAGCCCCAGACAATATCCGTAGAATGGTGTCAGTTATTGATTTTCTTCGGGACAGGGGAGTGCCTTCTCTGATCCTATCTTTGGATGCGGAGAAGGCATTCGACCGGGTCGACTGGAAATATATGATGAGATTGCTATCAGAAATGGGTTTCGAAGGACGATTTATGAAAGCTATTGCGGGACTATACTCGACACCCACAGCCCAAGTCAGAGCAATTGGACATCAGTCTAGGGTTATGTGCATTCTTAATGGTACGAGGCAGGGATGTCCCCTATCACCCTTAATTTTCGCGCTATGCATAGAACCCCTAGCTGCATATATACGAAACTGCCCTGACATTTGGGGATTAGAGGTAGGGGCGACACATCATAAAATTACCCTGTTTGCCGATGATGTCTTACTCACCATTTCGAAACCCTTGATATCGCTGCCGCATATATATCACGCTATACAACTATTTTCCCAAATATCGGGTTATAAAATTAATGTAGAAAAATGTGAAGCACTTCCCTTGTCAATACCTAAACACACCATCAAGGCGATTGAGACAAATTTTGACTTCAAATGGGTTTCAGGTGGACTAAAATATCTAGGGATAAAACTGACTACTCATTCCTCCAAATTATATGCAGCGAACTACACTCCCCTATACAAAGCAATTAGATCAGACTTGGGAAAATGGAGGAAGATGGGATTCTCCTGGTATGGGAGACTATCTGCGGTTAAGATGACGATCTTGCCCAGAATTCTTTATCTGTTTAGGGTTCTCCCAATTAAAATCAATAACTTAGAACTAAATAACTTGCAACGAGACCTACACAGATTTTTAAGGGACAATAAACACCCGAGGATCCCACATCAAATTCTGACGAGACATAGACAGTTGGGGGGGGTAGGAGCTCCCAACTTACAGGATTACTACATAGCAGCAAGACTAGCGCAGAACTCAATACTTGGTAGACGACAGAGAGATGTTCTTTGGCCTGCCTTGGAGGCAACCATGGGGGGGATGGAGGAACCTGACGATATTCTATGGGGTACGGTACAGACCAAAGATCCGAAAGCCTATCAAAATAAAATTACGCAACTGACTAAGAAACAATGGACTAGGGCCCAGCAGACAGGGAAGCTAATTCCTAAACAACCCCTAATAATGCCACTAAAATATTTAATAAACGAGGAGTTTAGATACCATATAAAGAAATGGGAAAATAAAGGCTTATACAGGGTGGCGGATTTGCAGGCACAGGGTAAATTGCTGTCCTTCACGCAAGTTAGACAAAAACTAGAGCCTATTCAGATACACTGGTTCCTCTACCTACAGGTCATATCAGCTATACAAACATACATTACTAGAGCCATGTCACATAGGCAAAGGACGACTCTCGAAAATTTATGTACAGCAGTTAACAGACCCAAGAAAGCAATCTCTAGATTATACATATCACTACAGGAAAATAAATACTCAACCAAAAGTGCACTACTACTAAATTGGGAGGGGGATATTGCAAAGGAGTACACAATCGACGAATGGAAGGATATCTTCCACTACGCTAGCAGGGGCCTTATCAGTGCAGACCTCAGAGAGAACGTACTGAAGACAACCTTTAGATGGTACCTAACACCAGTGAAAACAACTCATATGACACCAGGAGGCACTAGCCACTGTTATAGAGGGTGTAGGGTTAGGGGATCATATCTTCATATGTGGTGGGACTGCCCTAAGGTTCAGAACATATGGAGGGAATTATCTGCACTGTTGAGCACATTATTAGACGAACAGATCTCGCTTACACCGGCCCAGGCACTTTTGCACGAGACGGTTCCGAGACTAAATCCACATATCAACACTTTCATTAGAATCCTCTGTACCACCACAAGAATAGCTATAGCTAAATACTGGAAAAATGAGATACCAATGTGGACAGAGGTTTTAACTAGAATACAGATGGTCTATTCGATGTATGAGACAGCAGCATTTATACAGGATACAGGGCCTACGTTCCAGAAGATCTGGTTTTACTGGATAGTTAAAGGTAATACAAGAATAAGGTAGAAGGACAGGTAGAGAAGTTCTAGAGGATGATAGTCGCCGATCAGACAAGAGAGGCTACTCAATATGAGGAAAATTGATGAGGAAGCTACTAATAGCTATATAGACAGGCACTAGGGCGATGGGTACCCGTGGCTCCATTAGTTTAACATGTTGTGTTTTGAGATTTGTTGAGTTTTGTTCATTGGTTCTATTTAGATTAATAATATTGCTAAAGCTACAAGAATACCATCCCCCAAGATTAAGTGTCTCCAATATAGACTGTTGTATCCATTGACACATAAAAGGAGCAACCAAGGGGAAAAGTATGAAAATGAGAGAAACCTCCACATAGTTTTGAGAGGGACCGCAGCAAATATAGCAACTTAGATATGGACTATAATTCTGAGTAAGGTACTACGTGTTTTGCTGCCTGAAGTTTTTCTTTTTCTTTTTTTTTTTCTTTCTCATTGTTACATGTCATCTGTCTGATGTATAAGGAGGAGGTCTGTGGTTAATAAAAAATATTTTATCTAAATCTTCTGACTGTACTACCTGCTGAGCAAAAAGTAAAAAGAATGACTTTGGCAGGTACAATTAGACTGCTTCAAGCCAGCTTTGACATAGGGGTACAATCAGGGAACTCTTAAAGACACACAGTTGATTAGAAACTTTTAAAAGTTCATATTTACTGCCAATTTAGGGTCAGATTACGAATGGTGCGTTAACAGTTACACACGAGCGAAAAGGGGTTTATCGCGGCTGTTTGCACATGTCGGGTTTACTGCTCGTATTACAAGTTGAAAGTAAACACAAACGCGTGAGTACAATCGTGATGTACGCTAGAATAAGTCCTCAGAGCTCTGGTTAACTGTTTTACAAAACAAAAAAAGTGTCACAAAACCCTAAAAAAATATTTTACAAAGTGCAATTACACTCATAATAACACTATCCAATAAAAATTATTTAAGAAAAAACTGCACAAAAAAGTTATAAGGGCACAAAGATATGAGGTGTTAGAATAAAAAGGCAGGCAAAGGGCTTTAACATA
The DNA here is from genome assembly GCF_027579735.1 of Bombina bombina. Lineage (NCBI taxonomy): Eukaryota > Metazoa > Chordata > Amphibia > Anura > Bombinatoridae > Bombina > Bombina bombina. Next base: position 874,264,401 of record NC_069500.1, read on the forward strand.
GAGATACATACATTTATAAATATGTATATGTATGTATGTATGTATATATACATATACAATAGCAGGAACCTGGCTCTCGTAAACCTAAATAGAATGGAACCCTAAATAATGTCATTGCTAACACCTGTATTTGTCCTATTATTTCATGTCAAAATGACTGCTGTGAAAAAGGTCTATTACACCAGATTTGTGCAAGACATGCTTGGGCATTACATATACACGTGGTATGAGTTTAATTCATTGGAAGCTTGCTAATAAGACCAACTTTCAATCACATCATTCCATTCAAAATGCCAAAAATAACAGAATTTGACAGACATAAAATTATACTTTTGCATCAGCAAGGCCATTCTTAAAGGGAAATCAGAAAATAAACTGGATACTAAGGGGCCGAATTATCATAGTGCGAGCAGACATGATCCTCTGTAGCGGATCATGTCCGCTGTACATCAATAAATGCTAACAGCATATGCTGTTGGCACTTATCATTGCACAAGCATTTCTCATAAAATACTTGTGCAATACTGTCCCCTGCACATTCGCGGCCAATCGACCGCTAGAAGGGGATGCCAATTAACCTGATCGTATTCGCTGTACGCCGCTTTAGAGGTGCTGGACGAATAAAGGAGCAGCGGTCTTATGGCCGCTGCTTCTTAACTTATGATTCCGGCGAGCCTGAAGGCTTGAGTGGAATTGGAAGCTTTTGGGCCTTGATAAATCGGCCCCTAAAGATGTGGTATTCAAGCTGTTATAAAGAAATTTGAAGAATAAGGAGAGGGTAAGGACCAAAAAAGACTTGAATGCCAAGAAAACTTTCAAAATCTGATGAGAAGTTTCTCAGAAGTTCTTCTTTAAGAGACAAGAAGAAGTTCAGCAAAGACCTGGCTCAGCATCTGACAGCTTCATGGGGATGCCAACTTTACCCTTCTACAGTCCAAAGAAGCTTGATCAGGAATGGTCTTTGTGGAATGGTAGCAGCCAAGAAACCACTTTTTTCAGAAGGGGAACAAGGTGAAAAGGCTAAGCTATGCTAAAGTTCCCAAAGATTGGAAAGAAGATCAGTGGAAAAGAGTATTATGGAGTGACAAATCCAAGTTTGAAAGTTTTGGGTCCAATCGTCGAAAATATGTGAGAAAAAAAGTTGGAGAGAGATGGAAGAATGAGTGCTTGCGGCCTTCAGTGAAACATGGTGGAGGGTCTGTCCAGGTTTGGGGCTGCATATCTGCTAGTGGTGTTGGCGATATTGTCCGAATTGATGGGATTATAAATGCTGAAAAGTACAGAAAGGTTTTAAGTCATCCTTCTGGAAGCTTCAGGGCAGTCTCCCCAAAAGATGTGCTTAGTGCCAAGGGAGGTCACACTAAATACTGCCTTTTGCCTGGATAATCATTAAAACTTTGCTTAAACAACAAATCTAATGGTGGCCTAAGACTTTTGCTCAGTACTGTATATATATATATATATATATATATATATATACACACACACACACGCAGTATGTATATGTGTGCGAATATATATATATATATATATATATATAAAATCAATAAATCAATTACAGAAGAGGACTGCACTCACTGGATTTAGTATATAAAATAAAAATATAAAATAAAAAATGTATTAAGGTGACGTTTCGGCGTACGCAGACCCCTTCCTCAGACCAGACGTACACCAGATGTACACCTTAATAAATTTTTTATTTTATATACTAAATCCAGTGAGTGCAGTCCTCTTCTGTAATTGATTATTGATATACCTGACTTGGCACCCTGGTTGATGTCCCTATTGCATTGTGAGTGCAGACACACATGGAAGTTATATATATATATATATATATTTCTTTCATGTAATTAGCAAGAGTCCATGAGCTAGTGACGTATGGGATATACATTCCTACCAGGAGGGGCAAAGTTTCCCAAACCTCAAAATGCCTATAAATACACCCCTCACCACACCCACAAATCAGTTTTACAAACTTTGCCTCCGATGGAGGTGGTGAAGTAAGTTTGTGCTAGATTCTACGTTGATATGCGCTCCGCAGCAAGTTGGAGCCCGGTTTTCCTCTCAGCGTGCAGTGAATGTCAGAGGGATGTGAGGAGAGTATTGCCTATTTGAATGCAGTGATCTCCTTCTAAGGGGTCTATTTCATAGGTTCTCTGTTATCGGTCGTAGAGATTCATCTCTTACCTCCCTTTTCAGATCGACGATATACTCTTATATATACCATTACCTCTGCTGATTCTCGTTTCAGTACTGGTTTGGCTATCTGCTATATGTAGATGAGTGTCCTGGGGTAAGTAAGTCTTATTTTCTGTGACACTCCTAGCTATGGTTGGGCACTTTGTTTATAAAGTTCTAAATATATGTATTCAAAACATTTATTTGCCTTGACTCAGAATGTTCAACTTTCCTTATTTTCAGACAGTCAGTTTCATATTTGGGATAATGCATTTTAATTTAACATTTTTCTTACCTTAAAATTTGACTTTTTCCCTGTGGGCTGTTAGGCTCGCGGGGGCTGAAAATGCTTCATTTTATTGCGTCATTCTTGGCGCGGACTTTTTTGGCGCAAAAATTCTATTTCCGTTTCCGGCGTCATATGTGTCGCCGGAAGTTGCGTCATTTTTTGACGTTATTTTGCGCCAAAAATGTCGGCGTTCCGGATGTGGCGTCATTTTTGGCGCCAAAAAGCATTTAGGCGCCAAATAATGTGGGCGTCTTATTTGGCGCGAAAAAATATGGGCGTCACTTTTGTCTCCACATTATTTAAGTCTCATTTTTTATTGCTTCTGGTTGCTACAAGCTTGTTCTTTGGCATTTTTTCCCATTCCTGAAACTGTCATTTAAGGAATTTGATCAATTTTGCTTTATATATATGTTGTTTTTTCTCTTACATATTGCAAGATGTCTCACGTTGCATCTGAGTCAGAAGATACTACAGGAAAATCGCTGTCAAGTGCTGAATCTACCAAAGCTAAGTGTATCTGCTGTAAACTTTTGGTAGCTATTCCTCCAGCTGTTGTTTGTATTGATTGTCATGACAAACTTGTTAAAGCAGATAATATTTCCTTTAGTAAAGTACCATTGCCTGTTGCAGTTCCTTCAACATCTAAGGTGCAGAATGTTCCTGATAATATAAGAGATTTTGTTTCAGAATCCATAAGAAGGCTATGTCTGTTATTTCTCCTTCTAGTAAACGTAAAAAATCTTTTAAAACTTCTCTCCCTACAGATGAATTTTTAACTGAACATCATCATTCTGATTCTGATGATTCCTCTGGTTCAGAGGATTCTGTCTCAGAGGTTGATGCTGATAAATCTTCATATTTATTTAAAATGGAATTTATTTCTACCCTTGCTAAACGTACTACTATTCCTACGTCAGATGGTACTTCGTTTAAGGATCCTCTAGATAGGAAAATTGAGTCCTTTCTAAGAAAAGCTTATCTGTGTTCAGGTAATCTTCTTAGACCTGCTATATCTTTGGCTGATGTTGCTGCAGCTTCAACTTTTTGGTTGGAAACTTTAGCGCAACAAGTAACACATCGTGATTCTCATGATATTATTATTCTTCTTCAGCATGCTAATAATTTTATCTGTGATGCCATTTTTGATATTATCAGAGTTGATGTCAGGTTTATGTCTCTAGCTATTTTAGCTAGAAGAGCTTTATGGCTTAGAACTTGGAATGCTGATATGGCTTCTAAATCAACTTTACTTTCCATTTCTTTCCAGGGTAACAAATTATTTGGTTCTCAGTTGGATTCCATTATTTCAACTGTTACTGGTGGGAAAGGAACTTTTTTACCACAGGATAAAAAATCTAAAGGTAAAAACAGGGCTAATAATCGTTTTCGTTCCTTTCGTTTCAACAAAGAACAAAAGCCTGATCCTTCATCCTCAGGAGCAGTTTCAGTTTGGAGACCATCTCCAGTCTGGAATAAATCCAAGCCAGCTAGAAAGGCAAAGCCTGCTTCTAAGTCCACATGAAGGTGCGGCCCTCATTCCAGCTCAGCTGGTAGGGGGCAGGTTACGTTTTTTCAAGGAAATTTGGATCAATTCTGTTCACAATCTTTGGATTCAGAGCATTGTTTCAGAAGGGTACAGAATTGGTTTCAAGTTGAGACCTCCTGCAAAGAGATTTTTTCTTTCCTGTGTCCAGTAAATCCAGTAAAAGCTCAAGCATTTCTGAAATGTGTTTCAGATCTAGAGTTGACTGGAGTAATTATGCCAGTTCCAGTTCCGGAACAGGGGATGGGGTTTTATTCAAATCTCTTCATTGTACCAAAGAAGGAGAATTCTTTCAGACCAGTTCTGGATCTAAAAATATTGAATCATTATGTAAGGATACCAACGTTCAAGATGGTAACTGTAAGGACTATCTTACCTTTTGTTCAGCAAGGGAATTATATGTCCACAATAGATTTACAGGATGCATATCTGCATATTCCGATTCATCCAGATCATTATCAGTTCCTGAGATTCTCGTTTCTGGACAAGCATTACCAGTTTGTGGCTCTGCCGTTTGGCCTAGCTACAGCTCCAAGAATTTTTACAAAGGTTCTCGGTGCCCTGCTGTCTGTAATCAGAGAACAGGGTATTGTGGTATTTCCTTATTTGGACGATATCTTGGTACTTGCTCAGTCTTTACATTTAGCAGAATCTCATACGAATCGACTTGTGTTGTTTCTTCAAGATCATGGTTGGAGGATCAATTTACCAAAAAGTTCTTTGATTCCTCAGACAAGGGTAACCTTTCTGGGTTTCCAGATGGATTCAGTGTCCATGACTCTGTCTTTAACAGACAAGAGACGTCTAAAGTTGATTACAGCTTGTCGAAACCTTCAGTCACAATCATTCCCTTCGGTAGCCTTATGCATGGAAATTCTAGGTCTTATGACTGCTGCATCGGACGCGATCCCCTTTGCTCGTTTTCACATGCGACCTCTTCAGCTCTGTATGCTGAAGCAATGGTGCAAGGATTACACGAAGATATCTCAATTAATATCTTTAAAACCGATTGTTCGACACTCTCTAACATGGTGGACAGATCACCATCGTTTAATTCAGGGGGCTTCTTTTGTGCTTCCGACCTGGACTGTAATTTCAACAGATGCAAGTCTCACAGGTTGGGGAGCTGTGTGGGGATCTCTGACGGCACAAGGAGTTTGGGAATCTCAGGAGGTGAGATTACCGATCAATATTTTGGAACTCCGTGCAATTTTCAGAGCTCTTCAGTTTTGGCCTCTTCTGAAGAGAGAATCGTTCATTTGTTTTCAGACAGACAATGTCACAACTGTGGCATACATCAATCATCAAGGAGGGACTCACAGTCCTCTGGCTATGAAAGAAGTATCTCGAATTTTGGTTTGGGCGGAATCCAGCTCCTGTCTAATCTCTGCGGTTCATATCCCAGGTGTAGACAATTGGGAAGCGGATTATCTCAGTCGCCAAACGTTGCATCCGGGCGAATGGTCTCTTCACCCAGAGGTATTTCTTCAGATTGTTCAAATGTGGGAACTTCCAGAAATAGATCTGATGGCGTCCCATCTAAACAAGAAACTTCCCAGGTATCTGTCCAGATCCCGGGATCCTCAGGCGGAGGCAGTGGATGCATTATCACTTCCTTGGAAGTATCATCCTGCCTATATCTTTCCGCCTCTAGTTCTTCTTCCAAGAGTAATCTCCAAGATTCTGAAGGAATGCTCGTTTGTTCTGCTGGTAGCTCCGGCATGGCCTCACAGGTTTTGGTATGCGGATCTTGTCCGGATGGCCTCTTGCCAACCGTGGACTCTTCCGTTAAGACCAGACCTTCTGTCACAAGGTCCTTTTTTTCCATCAGGATCTGAAATCCTTAAATTTAAAGGTATGGAGATTGAACGCTTGATTCTTGGTCAAAGAGGTTTCTCTGACTCTGTGATTAATACTATGTTACAGGCTCGTAAATCTGTATCTCGAGAGATATATTATAGAGTCTGGAAGACTTATATTTCTTGGTGTCTTTCTCATCATTTTTCCTGGCATTCTTTTAGAATACAGAGAATTTTACAGTTCCTTCAGGATGGTTTAGATAAGGGTTTGTCCGCAAGTTCTTTGAAAGGACAAATCTCTGCTCTTTCTGTTCTTTTTCACAGAAAGATTGCTATTCTTCCTGATATTCATTGTTTTGTACAAGCTTTGGTTCGTATAAAACCTGTCATTAAGTCAATTTCTCCTCCTTGGAGTTTGAATTTGGTTCTGGGAGCTCTTCAAGCTCCTCCGTTTGAACCTATGCATTCATTGGACATTAAATTACTTTCTTGGAAAGTTTTGTTCCTTTTGGCCATCTCTTCTGCCAGAAGAGTTTCTGAATTATCTGCTCTTTCTTGTGAGTCTCCTTTTCTGATTTTTCATCAGGATAAGGCGGTGTTGCGAACTTCTTTTGAATTTTTACCTAAAGTTGTGAATTCCAACAACATTAGTAGAGAAATTGTGGTTCCTTCATTATGTCCTAATCCTAAGAATTCTAAGGAGAAATTGTTGCATTCTTTGGATGTTGTTAGAGCTTTGAAATATTATGTTGAAGCTACGAAATCTTTTCGTAAGACTTCTAGTCTATTTGTTATCTTTTCCGGTTCTAGAAAAGGCCAGAAAGCTTCTGCCATTTCTTTGGCATCTTGGTTGAAATCTTTAATTCATCTTGCCTATGTTGAGTCGGGTAAAACTCCGCCTCAGAGAATTACAGCTCATTCTACTAGGTCAGTTTCTACTTCCTGGGCGTTTAGGAATGAAGCTTCGGTTGACCAGATCTGCAAAGCAGCAACTTGGTCCTCTTTGCATACTTTTACTAAATTCTACCATTTTGATGTATTTTCTTCTTCTGAAGCAGTTTTTGGTAGAAAAGTACTTCAGGCAGCGGTTTCAGTTTGAATCTTCTGCTTATGTTTTTCGTTAAACTTTATTTTGGGTGTGGATTATTTTCAGCAGGAATTGGCTGTCTTTATTTTATCCCTCCCTCTCTAGTGACTCTTGTGTGGAAAGATCCACATCTTGGGTAGTCATTATCCCATACGTCACTAGCTCATGGACTCTTGCTAATTACATGAAAGAAAACATAATTTATGTAAGAACTTACCTGATAAATTCATTTCTTTCATATTAGCAAGAGTCCATGAGGCCCGCCCTTTTTTGTGGTGGCTATGATTTTGTATAAAGCACAATTATTCCAATTCCTTATTTTATATGCTTTCGCACTTTTTTATCACCCCACTTCTTGGCTATTCGTTAAACTGAATTGTGGGTGTGGTGAGGGGTGTATTTATAGGCATTTTGAGGTTTGGGAAACTTTGCCCCTCCTGGTAGGAATGTATATCCCATACGTCACTAGCTCATGGACTCTTGCTAATATGAAAGAAATGAATTTATCAGGTAAGTTCTTACATAAATTATGTTATATATATATATATACACACACACACATATATGTATATGTAAATAAAACAACATTATTTAGCTGAGAAACTGGTAGACAACAGAGCTTAATCCCAGACATTAGTTTTATACAACAAAATGTAACCTGATGAGTACTAGCCGTAGCTGAAGTGTGAGACTTTATTAGTTCATTAGTACAGCTGCTAGAGAGATAAAGGATGAAGAGAACACACATCTGTGAGCAGCTGCTGTTCTTGGCACTAAGGGTATCAGAGCTGAAGTTTTTGCAGGATTAGATCTGCCTTATTATCAGAAGCTATGTAAACACTGACAAAGTATAGTAGAATATTATTTTATTATGACCGAACAGCCTAAAACCAAGTTATACAAAAGGTGCCTGTCAGATGTACTTCAATTGCCCTATACTTTTAATAGATAGTGCAGGGAGGACTATTAGTGCACTCACTTCGCTCATATTATAATGGTGAGTTGTGTTGAACTTCAGCACAATCCAAAATAGTGCTGTGAAGTTTAGTGCGTTTTGAGCTCTGAAGTAAACCATAATCCCTTGCGATCTTGCAGGGACGTGCATTCGCTTAGTTACAAATATCAATTTGTAAGGAAAATGCGGAAGTTTGTTTGGTTTTACCAAAATGAATATCTAAACAAATGTACTAACTAAATTAAAGAATAATGAATATAATTCATGAATATATTTGTTATTCTTTAAAATAGGTGCATTACTTACCTGTAGTGTACTGGGGAGCCGAGCTAATCGTGTTCTACTTCGTAGACTCCCGGACCACACTAATGCTCCTGATATCATGGCTACCCAGAATGCCACTGGTACATTAGCGCGGCGTATCCCTTCTCTTTTAGCACAAGCAGGGAAGCGTGCTAATCCAACCATCGTTACAGAGTCCAGGGCCTTGCTTGTAGGAGAATTAGGCTTTAGACTCTGTGAAAAAGGGTCAGATAAGCTTGCTCCAACCCACACCTGCGTTAAAGGAAAAGGGATCCACCCTGCTAATGTACCTAAAGCGCGCTGGGGAGTCAGTACGGCCTGGGAGTCTATGAAGAAGAAGAGCTAGCACACCTCCCCAGAGCACTACAGATGAGTATCAAAGTGACAGGAGTAGATGACCTGTACATTAGTTATAACAAAAACTAATGTAAATGTTAAGGAATATTGAGTATTTGGTTCAATTTAAACAAACCAAATACTGAAAAGTGCAGCACACAAATATTTTAAAAATGTATTTTTCAGAATATTCGTTAGTCTGAAACAAATTATTCAGTGCTGCACAAGTCTACTGGTTTGCATAACAAAACACATGTAAATGCTACAGAAATAAAGGTTTTAAGTTTGATTTAGACTTAGGGGCCTATTTATGATGGTGCGAGCGGACATGATCTGATATTGCGGATCATGTCTGCTGCACATCGATAAATGCCGACAGCATACGCTGTCGGCATTTATCATTGCACCAGCAGTTCTTGTGAACTGCTGCTGCAATACCGTCCCCTGCAGATTGGCCGCTAGCAGGGGGTGTCAATCAACCCGATCGTATTCGATCGGGTTGATTTCTGTCCGCCGCCTTAGAGCAGGCGGACAGGTTATGAAGAGCGGTCTTTAGACACGGGGCACCAAGCTCCGTACAGAGCTTGATAAATATGCCCCATAACACTTTTGAAACAAAGGTGTATTAATAAAAAAAAGTTTTGTGGCAGAATTAAAGGGATATGGTATATTACAAGGAGCGGGAATGGAAAATAATCACATTTGTATGTGTGTGTATGTATGAAAAAGCATGCGTGACACATATCAGATCAATGAAACGCTAACGGCATTGACACTGATCTATGTATGCTGCATGGAGTGAATACACTTTAAAAGTTTTCAACATCAATGGTGCAGACATTCATTATTGCTGATTCGTGCATGTCCTTCAGCTGTTGAGACTAGCGTTTATAAGTCTGCCCATACGCTGCACAACTCTAGTCCTATTTAATATAGAGGTCCCCGTAGCTAATCAAGAAAACATTTATATTTTACTGATCCCAACCCTCCTAACCGCACTTCAACCTATTAACATACGCCTAGATTTAGAGTTTGGCATTAGCCGTCAAAACCAGCGTTAGGGGCTCCTAACGCTGGTTTTGGGCTACCGCTGGTATTTAGTCAGTCAGGAAAGGGTCTAACGCTCACTTTGCAGCTGCGACTTTTCCATACCGCAGATCCCCCTTACGCCATTTGCCTATCCTATCTTTTCAATGGGATCTTTCTAACGTTGGTATTTAGAGTCTTGGCCGCAGCAAAAAGCCAGGAGTTAAGAGCTTTCTGGGCTAACGCCGGTTCATAAAGCTCTTAACTACTGTGCTCTAAAGTACACTAACACCCATAAACTACCTATGTACCCCTAAACTGAGGTCCCCCCACATCGCCGCCACTCTATTTAATTTTTTTAACCCCTAATCTGCCGACCGCACACCGCCGCAACCTACGATATCCCTATGTCCCCCTAATCTGCTGCCCCTAACACCGCTGACCCCTATATTATATTTATTAACCCATAATCTGCCGCCCCCAACGTCGCCCCCACCTACCTACAATTATTAACCCCTAATCTGTTGACCGGACCTCACTGCTACTATAATAAAGTTATTAACCCCTAATCCGCCTCACTCCCGCCTCAATAACCCTATAATAAATAGTATTAACCCATAATCTGCCCTCCCTAACATCGCCAACACCTAACTTCATGTATTAACCCCTAATCTGCCGACCGGACCTCACCGCTACTCTATTAAATTTATTAACCCCTAAAGCTAAGTCTAACCCTAACACTAACACCCCCCTAAGTTAAATATAATTTTTATCTAACAAAATAAATCTTATTAAATAAATTATTCCTATTTAAAGCTAAATACTTACCTGTAAAATAAACCCTAATATAGCTACAATATAAATTATAATTATATTGTAGCTATTTTAGGATTAATATTTATTTTACAGGCAACTTTGTATTTATTTTAACCAGGTACAATAGCTATTAAATAGTTAAGAACTATTTAATAGCTACCTAGTTAAAAGAATTACAAAATTACCTGTAAAATAAATCCTAACCTAAGTTACAATTAAACCTAACACTACACTATCAATAAATTAATTAAATAAAATACCTACAATTATCTACAATTAAACCTAACACTACACTATCAATAAATTAATTAAATAAAATACCTACAAATAAATACAATTAAATAAACTAACTAAAGTACAAAAAATAAAAAAGAACTAAGTTACAAAAAATAAAAAAATAATTTACAAACATTAGAAAAAGATTACAACAATTTTAAGTTAATTACACCTACTCAAAGCCCCCTAATAAAATAACAAAGCCCCCAAAATAAAAAAATGCCCTACCCTATTCTAAAATACAAATAGAAAAGCTCTTTACCTTACCAGCCCTTAAAAGGGCCTTTTGCAGGGCATGCCCCAAAGAATTCAGCTCTTTTGCCTGTAAAAGAAACATACAATACCCCCCCAACATTACAACCCACCACCCACATACCCCTAATCTAACCCAAACCCCCCCCAAAATAAACCTAACACTAAGCCCCTGAAGATCTCCCTACCTTATCTTCACCACGCCGGGTATCACCGATCCGTCCAGAGGAGCCTCCGAAGTCTTCATTCAAGCCCAAGCGGGGGCTGAAGAAGTCCATCATCGGGCTGAAGAGGTCCATCATCGGGCTGAAGTCTTGATCCAAGCGGGCGCTGAAGAACCCCTAATCTGCCGGAACAGCCAATAGAATGCGAGCTCAATCTGATTGGCTGATTCCGTCAGCCAATCAGAATTTTCCTACCTTAATTCCGATTGGCTGATAGAATCCTATCAGCCAATCGGAATTCGAGGGACGCCATCTTGGATGACGTCATTTAAAGGAACCGTCATTCGGCGAGTAGGCGTCAGTAGAAGAGGATGGATCCGCGTCGGCTGGAAGAAGATGGCTCCGCTCCGCTCCGGATGGATGAAGATTGAAGATGCCGCTTGATAGAAGACTTCAGCCCGATGATGGACCTCTTCAGCCCGATGATGGACTTCTTCAGCGCCCGCTTGGATCAAGACTTCAGCCCGATGATGGACCTCTTCAGCCCGATGATGGACTTCTTCAGCCCCCGCTTGGGCTTGGATGAAGACTTCGGAGGCTCCTCTGGACGGATCGGTGATACCCGGCGTGGTGAAGATAAGGTTGGGAGATCTTCAGGGGCTTAGTGTTAGGTTTATTTAAGGGGGGTTTGGGTTAGATTAGGGGTATGTGGGTGGTGGGTTGTAATGTTGGGGGGGGGGGGTATTTTATGTTTTTTTTTACAGGCAAAAGAGCTGAATTCTTTGGGGCATGCCCCGCAAAAGGCCCTTTTAAGGGCTGGTAAGGTAAAAGAGCTTTTCTATTTGTATTTTAGAATAGGGTAGGGCATTTTTTTTTTTTTGGGGGGCTTTGTTATTTTATTAGGGGGCTTAGAGTAGGTGTAATTAGCTTAAAATTGTTGTAATCTTTTTCTAATGTTTGTAAATTATTTTTTTATTTTTTGTAACTTAGTTCTTTTTTTATTTTTTGTACTTTAGTTAGTTTATTTAATTGTATTTATTTGTAGGTATTTTATTTAATTAATTTATTGATAGTGTAGTGTTAGGTTTAATTGTAGATAATTGTAGGTATTTTATTTAATTAATTTATTGATAGTGTAGTGTTAGGTTTAATTGTAATTTAGGTTAGGATTTATTTTACAGGTAATTTTGTAATTATTTTATCTAGGTAGCTATTAAATAGTTATTAACTATTTAATAGTTATTGTACCTGGTTAAAATAAATACAAAGTTGCCTGTAAAATAAATATAAATCCTAAAATAGCTACAATATAATTATAATTTATATTGTAGCTATATTAGGGTTTATTTTACAGGTAAGTATTTAGCTTTAAATAGGAATAATTTATTTAATAAGATTTATTTCGTTAGATAAAAATTATATTTAACTTAGTGGGGTGTTAGTGTTAGGGTTAGACTTAGCTTTAGGGGTTAATAAATTTAATAGAGTAGCGGTGAGGTCCGGTCGGCAGATTAGGGGTTAAAACTTGAAGTTAGGTGTTGGCGATGTTAGGGAGGGCAGATTAGGGGTTAATACTATTTATTATAGGGTATATTGAGGCGGGAGTGAGGCGGATTAGGGGTTAATAACTTTATTATAGTAGCGGTGAGGTCCGGTCAGCAGATTAGGGGTTAATAATTGTAGGTAGGTGGCGGCGACGTTGGGGGCGGTAGATTAGGGGTTAATAAATATAATATAGGGGTCGGCGGTGTTAGGGGCAGCAGATTAGGGGGACATAGGGATAACGTAGGTGGCGGCGGTGAACGGAGCGGCAGATTAGGGGTTAAAGAAAATATGCAGGGGTCAGCAATAGCGGGGGCAGCAGATTAGGGGTTAATAAGTGTAAGATATGGGGCGTTTAGACTCGGGGTACATGTTAGGGTGTTAGGTGCAGACGTAGGAAGTGTTTCCCCATAGGAAACAATGGGGCTGCGTTAGGAGCTGAACGCTGCTTTTTTGCAGGTGTTAGGTTTTTTTTTCAGCTCAAACTGCCCCATTGTTTCCTATGGGGGAATCGTGCACGAGCACGTTTTTGAAGCTGGCCGCGTCCGTAAGCACCGCTGGTATTGAGAGTTGCAGTGGCGGTAAATTATGCTCTACGCTCCCTTTTTGGAGCCTAACGCTGCCCTTCTGTGAACTCTAAATACCAGCGGTATTTAAAAGGTGCGGGGGGAAAAAAGCATGCGTAGCTAACGCACCCCTTTGGCCGCAGAACTCTAAATCTAGCCGATAATATTTTAAAATCTATTGGATCTGTATTTGCAGAGATCTTAGTGTGCTGCAATTTCACATGAAGAAATCCGGCTGAAAACATAGCTAAATGCTGCTGGCGGCTGCCATAGGGCTCGTCGCCATTGAGCCGTAATTTTGTTTTCATGAGGCCGCAAACCGATAAATATGCTGTCTGTAGGAATTTTGTGTATTGACTGCTTCTGATGGCGCGTTATATCACAATAGCCGTTAAGTGCTAATTTGCACAAGGTTTCCACTGAAAGCGCAAACCGTTAATACACTGTCAGAGGCTGTCGATACATTGAAAAAAATTAAACCCAGCTCAACTAGGTGTAAAAGAGAAAAACATTAAAATAAAAATTTTAAAACTTCCAAATAATTCAAGTGTTTCAATGTAGAAATAAATTGTAATGTAATATTTGTAGTAAAGGTGGCGGACAAGTTAAGGAACAGCGGTCTTAACTGCTGCTTCTTAACTTATATTTCCGGCGACCTGGGAACTACTGGGGTAGATAGCAGCATCCGCTGCTTGTTAAATCTACCCCAAAGTATGTCATCTTAAGCAACTTTCTCATTTACTCCTATTATCAATTTTTCTTCGTTCTCTTGGTATCTTTTTTGAAAAAGCTGGAATATAAAGCTTAGGAGCCAGCCCATTTTTGGTTCAGCACCCTTGGTAGCGCTTGCTGATTGGTGGCTACATTTAGACACCAATCAGCAAGGGCTACCCAGGTGCTGAACCAAAAATTAACTGTCTCCTAAGCTTACATTCTTGTTTTTTCAAATAAAGATACCAAAAGAATGAAGAAAAAAATAAATAGGAGTAAAATAGATAGTTGTTTAAAATTGTCTGCTCTATCTGAATCATGAAAGTTTAATTTTACCTAGACTATCCCTTTAAACAATTAAAATAATGTTTAAAAATATATCTACATACTATTCTAAGGCTAGTCTTTGCTTTGGATACACCATTATATTTAGCAGGTATTTACTGTTTAATATCCCTTTAAACACATAAATATATGCAAGTAATGGTGCAATAATAAAATATTCACAAATTACAACATTTTCTTTTTCCACTTTGATGTCTCTTTATTTATATGTAACTTTTCATATATTATATATTTCTACTCTTGCCTGTACACAATAGAAAATTTTGACTTTAATGCCCTTTTATTATTATAATTTATTCTAAAGAATATAGATATTTTGAGAACATCTCTAGAAACTCTTGCAAACTAAAAATTAAAAATTAATTTTTAATAACCAGTGTAAATATAACTTTTGGCACTTCGTGCTCCAGTTGTATATTTTATTTAATTAATTTATTGATAGTGTAGTGTTAGGTTTAATTGTAGATAATTGTAGGTATTTTATTTAATTAATTTATTGATAGTGTAGTGTTAGGTTTAATTGTAATTTAGGTTAGGATTTATTTTACAGGTAATTTTGTAATTATTTTATCTAGGTAGCTATTAAATAGTTATTAACTATTTAATAGTTATTGTACCTGGTTAAAATAAATACAAAGTTGCCTGTAAAATAAATATAAATCCTAAAATAGCTACAATATAATTATAATTTATATTGTAGCTATATTAGGGTTTATTTTACAGGTAAGTATTTAGCTTTAAATAGGAATAATTTATTTAATAAGATTTATTTCGTTAGATACAAATTATATTTAACTTAGTGGGGTGTTAGTGTTAGGGTTAGACTTAGCTTTAGGGGTTAATAAATTTAATAGAGTAGCGGTGAGGTCCGGTCGGCAGATTAGGGGTTAATACTTGAAGTTAGGTGTTGGCGATGTTAGGGAGGGCAGATTAGGGGTTAATACTATTTATTATAGGGTTATTGAGGCGGGAGTGAGGCGGATTAGGGGTTAATAACTTTATTATAGTAGCGGTGAGGTCCGGTCAGCAGATTAGGGGTTAATAATTGTAGGTAGGTGGCGGCGACGTTGGGGGCGGTAGATTAGGGGTTAATAAATATAATATAGGGGTCGGCGGTGTTAGGGGCAGCAGATTAGGGGGACATAGGGATAACGTAGGTGGCGGCGGTGAACGGAGCGGCAGATTAGGGGTTAAAGAAAATATGCAGGGGTCAGCAATAGCGGGGGCGGCAGATTAGGGGTTAATAAGTGTAAGATATGGGGCGTTTAGACTCGGGGTACATGTTAGGGTGTTAGGTGCAGACGTAGGAAGTGTTTCCCCATAGGAAACAATGGGGCTGCGTTAGGAGCTGAAAGCTGCTTTTTTGCAGGTGTTAGGTTTTTTTTTCAGCTCAAACTGCCCCATTGTTTCCTATGGGGGAATCGTGCACAAGCACGTTTTTGAAGCTGGCCGCGTCCGTAAGCACCGCTGGTATTGAGAGTTGCAGTGGCGGTAAATTATGCTCTACGCTCCCTTTTTGGAGCCTAACGCTGCCCTTCTGTGAACTCTAAATACCAGCGGTATTTAAAAGGTGCGGGGGGAAAAAAGCATGCGTAGCTAACGCACCCCTTTGGCCGCAGAACTCTAAATCTAGCCGATAATATTTTAAAATCTATTGGATCTGTATTTGCAGAGATCTTAGTGTGCTGCAATTTCACATGAAGAAATCCGGCTGAAAACATAGCTAAATGCTGCTGGCGGCTGCCATAGGGCTCGTCGCCATTGAGCCGTAATTTTGTTTTCATGAGGCCGCAAACCGATAAATATGCTGTCTGTAGGAATTTTGTGTATTGACTGCTTCTGATGGCGCGTTATATCACAATAGCCGTTAAGTGCTAATTTGCACAAGGTTTCCACTGAAAGCGCAAACCGTTAATACACTGTCAGAGGCTGTCGATACATTGAAAAAAATTAAACCCAGCTCAACTAGGTGTAAAAGAGAAAAACATTAAAATAAAAATTTGTGTTTCAATGTAGAAATAAATTGTAATGTAATATTTGTAGTAAAGGTGGCGGACAAGTTAAGGAACAGCGGTCTTAACTGCTGCTTCTTAACTTATATTTCCGGCGACCTGGGAACTACTGGGGTAGATAGCAGCATCCGCTGCTTGTTAAATCTACCCCAAAGTATGTCATTTTAAGCAACTTTCTCATTTACTCCTATTATCAATTTTTCTTCGTTCTCTTGGTATCTTTTTTGAAAAAGCTGGAATATAAAGCTTAGGAGCCAGCCCATTTTTGGTTCAGCACCCTTGGTAGCGCTTGCTGATTGGTGGCTACATTTAGACACCAATCAGCAAGGGCTACCCAGGTGCTGAACCAAAAATTAACTGTCTCCTAAGCTTACATTCTTGTTTTTTCAAATAAAGATACCAAAAGAATGAAGAAAAAAATAAATAGGAGTAAAATAGATAGTTGTTTAAAATTGTCTGCTCTATCTGAATCATGAAAGTTTAATTTTACCTAGACTATCCCTTTAAACAATTAAAATAATGTTTAAAAATATATCTACATACTATTCTAAGGCTAGTCTTTGCTTTGGATACACCATTATATTTAGCAGGTATTTACTGTTTAATATCCCTTTAAACACATAAATATATGCAAGTAATGGTGCAATAATAAAATATTCACAAATTACAACATTTTCTTTTTCCACTTTGATGTCTCTTTATTTATATGTAACTTTTCATATATTATATATTTCTACTCTTGCCTGTACACAATAGAAAATTTTGACTTTAATGCCCTTTTATTATTATAATTTATTCTAAAGAATATAGATATTTTGAGAACATCTCTAGAAACTCTTGCAAACTAAAAATTAAAAATTAATTTTTAATAACCAGTGTAAATATAACTTTTGGCACTTCGTGCTCCAGTTGTATAAAGAAGACAGTGAACTAGTTACAATATGCAATTCTGTGGTTAAAGGGGAAAATTGGTCTATGTAATCTGACCATGGGGTCAATCAAAAGCTTTTAGAAAAATGTATCTAATGCTTTTCAATAGATAACCATAACTAAAATGTATGGGGATTTTTGTAGATAAATCCCTTGGCGTAACTATAGGGGGTCTTTAAGGTCTCAACTGAGATTGGGTCCACACCTTTAGGGGCCCCATATGGCTCTTTTGTGATTAGTGATGAAGCCTGGGCTTAGTCTGCATCATGTCCAGCCTGTTAGTGTGCCCCTCTGCTAAAAAAAAGCCTCACTGTTTATGGAAGGTGTATGAATTTGCTTTAAGAATATGGTGCAGATTTTTCCAAAATGGCTGTCATGGTGTTGGTGTACAGAAAAGCTTGCCACCATATTTGTACAGGAAGGCTGTACAAGAGTATATCCACTGGTACAAACTAACTAAGGGGAAATCTTGAATTATAGTCACAGAGAAGCAGCCTCTCTTTTCTCCTGTCTGCCTGCTGGGTTAGCATCTGCTGATTGCAGCCAGAAAGGGTACTGTTAAAATGGGACTTTTGTGCTGGAGGCCAGTGAGGTTTAGTTATGCCCCTGGATAAATCATTAGAAAAGAACTGTGATCAACCTGCACATTTGGGAATTTATAAGTCTATATGAGTGGCACGCACTATAGAAAGTAATGCTAATGGTTATACAGAAAGCATCCTTATTTTTACTACTACTGATGCCGAAATAAAAACTTTATTTGAATAATAACACTATTATAAAGCATAGTCTGTGAACTGACCTTGAATTAATGTAAGATTTAGATGAACAATTCAACATATAATAGAAAATATCCATAAAAAATGTATTCATTTAAAATGTGCTTTTCTAAACCTTTACTTGAGATACACAATCATTTTATTTTATGCACATTTTATTGTGCACAGCAAATGAGCTCATAATGTAATAGTAGAACACAGATATAATTAAAATCCATATTAATTAGGGCCACTAAAAATGATACGAACAGTAAACCAACAAAATAATAAAGTTCAGGCTTTTGGAATAGGGTTGTCCACAAGGGGTTTACGGGTTTATTACTTAACCAATATTTGTGTCTGAACTATGAAGATGTTCAATAACACTTTCACTGGCACTGTATTCCAATCTCACATTGTAATGCCTAATGAATCAAGAGCAAAGGATCACAACTGCAGACTTGGGAACAGATGTATATGTATCACTTTGTTAAACAGGCTATTAATAAGCATAGACTGTATGACCAAAAGTGAAAGAAAATTAATATTTTTGTATAGTGGAGGAATGATTTCAGAGGCTGTCTCTGTTACCAATGTGTTAAATAACAGGAAGCAGTGCAAATCTCTGGCTTGACAAGAACTGTATAATTCAGCACAGAAGACTGGAGGAAGTCCCAAATGTAAGAGACAATTACTTGATGAATTATATTCTTCTATATATATATAGTGTCCAGATAACTCTGTATAGAAGTTGATAATGAGCTCAGAATAACTAAGTTACTGCAACGTAAGAGGAACAAGCGATCTGTAGTAATGTTAGCAGGATGTCAGGTCAGCTGATAATATGCAAAGTCACCCTTCAGTATTGTGAGCCCAAAATATTTCACAGAGCTGTAATTTGTAGCTGTCTGTTCTGACCGCGATAGTGCCGAGCTGTGTTGAAGAGGATGGGAGGAGCCAAGGCAGTGAGTGACAGCGGCACAAGCGGAGAGAGTTCTCCTAAGTAGCGGAGGCAAAGGAACAAACAGTTCGTGCAGTAAGCAGGTAAAGTGTAAACGAATCAGTCCCAACTCACAGTAAGAGTTTGAAATAAGTTCGACAATGTGCAAAGTCAGAGTATGAAGCGCCAAGCTTGTTTAGTCAGTTGTGGCAAGACAACCGATTAGAGAAGGCTTGATCAAATGCGGCTCTGTTTGTAGAAGACTGACAAGCAGGAGATTTTATGTAGCTTAGATTGGAAGTAAGCCAATGTTGTTATATGTTGTAGCAAGTAATACTGGTTCAATATTATAAGTAACAGATTGTAATCCAAAAGAGAGAGCTTGAATTGATATTTAGATGAGTAGCTAAGTAGAGCAGGAGTGCTAGAACTGCTAGAAGAAAAATAACTAAGCACCTGTTTGCACACAGGTGAACTCCTAAATAGACTTAGGTCAGGTGACCTGTGAAAGCATGGAACAAGTGGAAAATCCGGAGTGGATTCCTTACACACACTTGTGTGCTGCGCATGTACAGTTCCCAAAAGTCCCACATTTTTTGGGACAAAGTTCTATTCCATTGCTCTACTATTTAAATTTGAAACTGGGGCCCTTTAAACCAGGGTTTGACAATCCCAGGAGGCACAGGCAGCTTCTTTCCCTCTCAGCCTCAGCAGGAAATGACAGTTTTAAATCAGAGCGTTGCCCCAGGTTACCATGGCAATGCTCTGATTTAAAACTGTCATGACTAGGAGACAGTGACACAGGCAGATGAAGGAGGGTTGTACCGGTGCGGGGGGCGAGGGGGGCCGCGGGGGGCACAAGAAATGCTGGGGAAAAAAAGTTGAAAAAAAAAAAGTTGGAAAAAAAAAAATTATACCGGCACCAGTACCATAGTATGTGTCACCACCGGCAACTATACAATACACAGTGACAGTCTGAGTCTCTACCATTACCTACCTCAGACAACACGCACTGCCACCAGTCTGTCGCAGCCTCGCAGGTGATGCTCTGAGTCTGCGCCTCCCTCGCATATTTCCCAGCAAGTCAGCCCGCCCCAGACCAGAGAAGACATGCTCCTGTGTCTGATTGGCTGAGGGGCGGGCAGTGCTCCAGAGGCTTCAAGAGAGAAGCCTCCGGTGGGAGCAGTATGGGCTGAAAAGAGAGTGAGCGCTTAGCCACTAGGTGGCACTGTGGCACTTTCTCTCTAGCAGCCCATACTATACACATTCATATTGCGCAATGGAAGGGAAGCTCGCCTCTACTTCCTTGCGCAATATGAATGTGATGATGTGACTGACCGGTACTGTAGAGAAAAAAAACGTAGTAAACACAACACAGGTGGGGGTAGGGGGGGCAGTTTGATGAACCAAAAAAAACATTTTTGGGAAAAAAAAATGGAACATTTTTTTTTTAATTATTATTAATAAAAAATAGTGTATTACCCACATTGGCCAGGGGAGGCGCTGCCTCCCCTGCCTCCAATGAATGCACGTCACTGCCAGGAGCATGGGAGCCACCAGCTCCTAGAATTTTACCCCTGGCTCCTAACTTTGTGGGATATTCTCCATATAATTACATACAAATACCACTGTCTGGCTCTCCTAAAAGTATTCCTGGCTGGCTTCTAAATTTTAAACAGATTTATCAACCCCTGCTTTAAACCTCACACACAACCCACCTTGACTCATCTCCATGCCAACTAACCATAGGGTAACTCAATTCACTCAATGGGATGGTCATCTAAAACTCTGGACCACCAAACTTCCACCTTACCATCCACACAGCCCTGACTCCTTTGACTCCACACCACTCCTCTATCCTTTTTCATAACACAGAATGCCCACCCCCATGCTGCTGTAATTGGGAAAAAGCTTGTCACTCTTTTCTGTAACTGTATTATTCCTGTTCCATGTATGTGTTTCTGGAACTTTGAGTGACAAGTGAGCTGGCATAAGCAATTCCATGTAATCTACTGCTATTTAAAGGGACATGAAACCCATTTTTTTTCTTTCATGATTTAGAAAGAGCGTACAATTTTAAATAACTGTTCAATTTACTTCTATTATCTAATTTACTTCATTCTCTTGATATCCTTTATTGTAAAGTATATCTAAATAGGCTCAGTAGCTGCTGATTGGTGGCAGGACATAGATGCCTCATGTGATTGGCTCACCCATATGCATTGCTATTTCTTCAACAAAGGATATCTAAAGAATGAAGAAAATTAGATAATAGAAGTAAATTGGAAGGTTGTTTAAAACTGTATTCTCTATCTTAATCATGATTGTTTATACAGAAGAAAATTTAGAAGGATGTTCTCAGAGTTGCACCTTATTCATAAATTATTTATGTGACTCAAACATAAAAAAGTGTTTATTAATATCAATGTATTATATATGCATAATATATACCAGTTATACAAGATAAATGCTTTAAAATAGTTCAACAATGTCATTTTGCATTATTTTACAGTCCAGAGGTACACCCCTTGAAAACCCCTTTAGTATGTTTATATTACTGCTGTGTCAAATTACGGATTGATATATATGGCCTCCTGCAGAAATAAAAAAAATACTGTTTAGATTAGAGTATTGTAAGACAAGTATGCAGAATCCTTTAGGATAGAGTTCAATCTCTCTAGGGCAAGGACAAAAAAAAAATACACACACACTTTTATAGCAAAAGCATTAAAGTATTTTACAGATGTTTATTGCTAAATGTAGTTTATCATTTTATGGGGAATTACAAGGTTTATGTCTCTTTAAATGTAAGTCACAGTCACCAAAATTAAAAAGTGGCTGAGTTTATTACACAAATGGCTTTATTTACATTCCTCCATCTTGATACCTTTGTCAGACTCCTAATATAATGCACACTCACATGTGATGCCAAAAGTCATACAATCTCAAGAGCAAAGGTGACATTTTGACACAGAGTTTGACATTTAAACATTAGCTAAAAGCTGGCTTCTTTAAAGAATGGATATTCAGGAAGATCATCATTGCTGCATATCAGGACTCAACTGGGAATCAAAAGCAGCCCTGGAAGATTTAGAAACCAGCCCTATTTTTCGTTGAGTTATTACATTGCGCACGTCCCATTTTTCTGAAAGGAGATTACTGGGATACTCCTTACATGAATATTTTTTTCATAATTATATTATATTAGTTTGTATAAAAAAAGTGCCAGATTGTTGTTATATAGAAAGCCTACAATTCAACTGCATCTATTAATCATCCCTTTAAATTGTAGCCCCCCAGCTGCTGCAACCCACCGGGAAATCTCCAGATACCCTGATAGGCCAATCCAGCCTTGCTGCATATTCTGACATGCTTTAGAAAATACACTTATTTTAAGAAATTATAAATATTCAACATCAATACTATAACTTATGACTTATTGTGAAAAAAAAACTATATAAGAAAAAAAAAATAACATTATTTTGTTGTATAGTTTGCTTAGTTTAAATCTCAGATGGATTCTGATTTTTAACCATAAGTGGTATTAACAATATTTATTTTTTTATAGTTACACCTAATTCACAGAAGCAACTAAAATTTTAGAGCAGGATTTTTTTTTTAAAGAAACTTGTTGCTTACTTTACAGCTGGAAAGCTGTAGTCAATACCCTATGAATAATTTAATTGATGGCAAACTTAAGATCATAAAAAGTCGATCTTGCACTCATAAAATATAATGCATTTACAAAAATACATCTATTCTATTCCAACAAAAGATCCTTAACAATCTCTTTTTGTAATTCCACAGCCCAGTTGTTTAATTGGTAAAATGATAAAAGGGACAGTAAAGTGATTATTTTTCTTTGTTGCAATTAAAGGGGGCATTGAAGTATTTCCCATATTATTATACTCAGTGGCCAATTTATTAGGTACACATTTCTAATATTGGGTCCCCAAAAGAGCCCAAATTCTTTGTAATTTGAATTTGACAAGTTGCTAGAAACATTCCTTACAGATTTTGGTCAATGTTGACATGATAGTATCACACAGCTGCTTCAGATTAATTGGCTGTACATCTCAAATCTCCAATCTGCAAATCTCTTATTTCACTACAGGTGCTCCACTGGATTGAGATCTAGGGGCCTATTTATCAAAGCGTCAACTATGTTGCATCCGCCGGCGTCAATATTCTCGCCAGACATCGCTGCCGCAGATCTGAATACGATTCCCTTATTTATCAAAAAAGCCATCAAAAACATGCGCTTCAAGTACGGTGCAAAGAGCATCAGACTGGTGCTAACTAACAGTCATCGATGTCACGGTTATTCTGGTTTTTCCCAACGTTATTTATACCATTTCATTACTGTCCACGAACAAGCGCATTTCTCTAAAGCTAATCTTTTATTTTTCAACTGTTAATGTCCAAGAAATAGCTACATTTATACCTCAACAAACAATATCTCATAGAAAGTAATTTTTATATTTATTTGTTATACCAAAAAATCTCTTATATGATACTTTCATATAAATGAATGTGTATTTCTAGAAGTTATGATATGCTTTTATCTCATATTTTTTTTTATAAATGATTATTAATGCTAGAATTTGTACATATATCTTTGCACATACTTATGTGTGTGTGTGTTATGTCAGAAATATTTTGCAAACATATTTACATGTCCCTAAATTCCTTTTTTTGTTCTAAACAATGTTGTATTTCATATATCTGTGTTTATTTATACCACTATATGAATATAGTGTAAATGTATTATTATTCTGAGCAGGAATAATTGCGAATATAACATGTAATCAGAGTATCATATGCATTTATTTGCAATCAATGGATATTTTAAGAGCTGGGCCAGTTTTCTCTCTGTACCTGTGTAACCCCTCCTGATTGCAATCTAGTTTTAAAAAACACCCCTACACAGGTGATATAAAATGGGCTGGCATATAAGATGACATTTCTTACTGAAAAAGAAATTCAAGAGAAGGAAGAAATACACTGAAAATAGCATGACAGTAAAGAGGTGATTTTAATTTCTGCTATATCTGAATCATGACCGTTTAATGTTAGGTGGGCTATACCTTTGAGCTATCAATTTAAG